>NC_081560.1:66219769-66321528 GCF_022355385.1 Mustela nigripes
TGCAAATGTCCTTGAGATTTACAACAAAGAAGTTACCTTATCAATAGCCCAATTTCCAGGGACACAGAACTCAGTTCCTCAAGCCCTAATGTCACCCTCCCCTACATGAAAAACGGAAGGAGGTAGAAGGAAAAGTAAATAAAGTTAAATTCCTTCTAAACCTAAATCTCATTAACAAGGATGCTTGATAGCAGGAATGTAACATTTCACCAGGAGACTCCCAATTGTCATTATGTTAGCGCCTCATTAGAGGGAAAGTGGCCTTGGCTTGATAGTAACCAGGCCTTCAATATCCTGATAGTGGTTTTTTTTCTGCATGCGTGGGCTAACCGGCCAGTTCTGCTTCTGTAAGATTGCTTTGTCTGCTTTCGACCCAATCCACTGACGCCAAGTATGCCTGTTCAAACTATCAATCAATCAGCTCAGCCCCACCTGAAACTTGTTTGTATCTGTCTATAAAAATCCTGCACCGACCCAGCTCTGGACCTCTCGGCGTTATCGGCAACGAGCGCTGCAGAGGTCCAGGTTCAAACCTGCAATGAACGACCCTTGCTGATTGGCTTTGACTCACGTCTCTGGTGGTCTTTTAAGGTGCGGGTAATATTCAATTGGCATTTCACAAGCACTTCCCTGTCATATCTCTAATTTGTCACTACCATCTGATGATATTGTTCAGGCATCATATGTCATTATAAGGATCATCACTATTTGCATACAAGATAGTTTTATCCCAGGTAAAAACAAGTGCTTGGTGTTGGTCGATGACCAGCTCTGTTCAGTGTTGTCTAACAAATGATAACATCTGTGAGGAAAAGGTTTCCTATCAGAGGCAGGTTTGAGACTTGTCTCAGGTCTCACCTCTTCCCACTCTCTTCCTTCTCTTCTCCACTCAATAATTTGATATTTCCTGATCTGCAAGAGAGTTAGGGTAGAAACCATGTCCTAAAGGGTCGTAAATTAAATCAGAGGCATGACCTCTGAGAATCAGACCTTCCAATCACTTTGATCTCATGGGGAGATCAGACACAGATTCATGAAAAGGAGTCATAGAAAGCAATGTAACAATGGAATGCAAATTAAAATCATACTAGCTTGCCTATAAATTCTAGAGTGACCTGGACTAGAGATGCAATACAGAGATGACAGTAAAAGAAGGCTTGTTGGAAAAAAGACTTCTCCCAAGATCGTGGATATGGTGCCTGCTGGCAGTCTGCACCACAGTGGCCGCCAGATAGAGGGAACACTGGCCAGGGATGATAGGGTGGAAAAATCCAATGTCTGTGATAAGCTGTCAGACAGTCATTGGCATTCTCTTGACCAAAGAGGAGTTTAGATTTGAAGGTCTCGCCTGATCAAACACACTTTCTGTGTAATGAAGTATTGAGCCAACCCTTGGAATAAAAACCTAAAGGTCTCCTTGAAACTACACTGCTATTTGGAACACGTTCATCTTCTGCTTATGGGATCATATGGCCATCAGGTCCATTTCTTTCTTAAATTTCAGTTATTAAAATAGAAGAAAATGACTTACTTTATTTAAGGTAGAACTGATATCTGATCCATGTTGTTTCTTCCAAACGTGGTAACAAGAGTGTTGGTACTTCTGATGTAAAAAACAGTACTTAAGTTGAACTAATACATTTCTGAATAACAAACTATTAGAAGGGGCACCTGGGTGGCTCAGTCATTAAGCTTCTGCCTTCCGTTCATGTCATGATCCCAGGGTCCTGGGATGGAGCCTCACATTGGGCTCTCTGCTCAGTGGGGAGCCTGCTTCTCCCTATCTCTCTGCCTACTTGTGATCTCTTTCTCTGTCAAATAAATAAAATCTTAAAAAAAAATATGTAAGTCTGAAAGAGTTTTAATAGAATTTTTTTTCTTCTAATAAGTTCCTTTTTCCTACTTATACTCTATACGTTTAAGTATATAGTATATATATTTATTATACACACACACATACACTTTAAATGAGTTTACTTTTCATTCAAAGAACAGAAATACCACTTTTTCAGTTTGTTGCCCAAATTTTAGAAGGCATAAGCTTTTTACTACATATTAGTGTTAACACATACCTACTCAAATTTCTAAAGAAAGTCACTTCGAAGTGTGTCCTGTGTTCATACTTGCCACATTATAAAAAATAAACACCAAATTTACGTAATGTAGGTTGAATGAATCTATGCAACGGCATGATTCAGTGATCAGAACAACTGGGCTGCCATCCCATTCTTAGATTCTCAGGAGTCTGTAATTAATTCTCTATAACTCATCTTGGGTATATATCACAGAGAGTTTAAGGAAACCTGAGGGTGAATTGCATTTTTGGAGATGTTTGTTTCTTATTCAGCTAAGAGCTTCATTTCTGAGAGGTTACACCTAAACTCCAAAAGCTGCAATGAGAAGGGAACCTAATTTTGGAGACTGTGATTGCTGGGATGTGTATATTTCCTGAGCTCAAAGTCCTAGAGGGGATGCCTGGTTGGCTCAGTCAGTTAAGCATCACACTCTTTGATTTTGGCTCAGGTCACGATCTCAGGGTCTGGAGATAGAGCCCCAGGTCAGGGGTCTGCTCTCAGCGGGGAGTCCACTTGGGATTCTCTCCCTCTCTCTCTCTCTGCCCCTCCTCCCATTCTGACTCTCTCTCCCCCCAACCTCTAAAATCAATCAATCAATCAATGGGGGGGGGGAGTTCCAGAGGATTATCATGCAATAGATCTTTTCTATGCAGATTTAGGCTCCTCAAAAACACTCAAGAAAGTACTATTCAAGGGGAAAACCTAAAACCTTGTACTGAAAAAGCAGGAAACACTGGCAGGCTCTGGTTGTATGCAAAATTTTGGCAGCAAAACCAACTCTGAACCCAGATAATCTTCCCAATTGCATAACTCTAGTCAGTGTATGCTTTAGGAACATAACTATACATATGTGTATTTTCCACACTCCCTGCATCTTCGCATGGTAGAGACCTTGAAAATGGCTCTGGTGTTCCAATGGCACATGAGAAGTAACAAAAACTGGAGAAGAAGAAGGATAGAAAAGGAAAGAGATAGGCTGGGGTGTCAGGTGTAGGTTCCACCATTTTCATTTGAGCCCCATTACTACTGAAGAAGGGAAAGGAGCTGCCCTGGGCAGATGGATGTACAAGGAATGCTAAGTGGAAATACACTGGCTGGAAGGGGAAACAATACTGAGCTAATACATTAGATGTGTAAAGCTCAATAAAAGTTCAGACACATTGAGCTTTCAAGATCTAATAGCTCGTGATAGGAATGACTACTTGAAATGATTTTATATTCAAGGTGTATTCTTAACTATTTACACTGTCATTACATTTGTTTTATATCAGTAAAAGTGATTATGTAATGCCCAGCTTTTTGAATTGCTCCTTAACACATATAACATTGTATCAAATCATATAAGACATGGTTTAAAACAAAAGGCAAGTGGATGTCTTCATTAAGTTTCAGTTACCTTTAGATCAGGGCATTGGGCTTTGCAATGACTTGCTGCTATTGGAACATAAGCTCCAGATCTTTCTATTGGAACATAAGCTCCAGATCTTTGGAAACTCGTACTTTTATATTGAACCCTGTCCTTAACTTGTTGGCAACTGGCACTCTTTTTTCTCTCAGATTATGTTCTTTTTTTTTTTTTTTAAAGGTTTTTATTTATTTATTTATTTGACAGGCAGAGATCACAAGTAGGCTGAGAAGCAGGCAGAGAGAGAGGAGGAAGCAGGCTCCCCGCTGAGCAGAGAGCCCGATGCGGGGCTCGATCCCAGGACCCTGGGATCATGACCCGAGCTGAAGGCAGAGGCTTTAACCCGCTGAGCCACCCAGGCGCCCCTCAGATTATGTTCTTATACCATGTATTACAAACCTCTGAAAGAGGATATACATTTTAGATAATTATAACTATAGAATGAAATATAATTAGTGCTATAATCTTAAATTAATAAGAACACATTAACATTTTGGTCCTATAAAAACAATATATTCTCCTATAGCTTTAAAAAATAAAGATTTTTTACTTAAAAGTAACTATATTGGTGTCATTATCAGTTTCTAGACTTCTGTGAACGGAAGGTATATGCAAAAGGACCTCCAAAGGCTGAAGAAATTCTAAGGTTGGAAAAAAGGTCAAGTCCAGCTTGACAAGAAATGGTTTATTAAGGTGACATATACAGAAGCATGTCTTAGGCTGCCACAAACCGAGTGGATCTCCACAACCCCACCTCTGGTAAAACCTGCTTTTATAGCCCTATAGGCTGGAAAGTACATGCTAGGAGACCATCCAGGAAGGGAATGTTTGAGAACAGGTATGTGTCATTGTTCTTTCTCCAGGACAGACCAAAGATGTTATGCCCTGAGGATGTACTTACGAAGAATGTGTTCAAAAAGGCTCCAGGTCACAAAGTGATTATCATGATGGATTTGTCTAAGATGGTGTGATTCACACAAGACCTTTTTTGATTATAAAAGTAGAAAAATCTCTCACAAATCTCTACTGCTGCTCTTGCCATTTGTAGGATATCACCAGAAATTAGCTTTTTTGGCTAAAACATATTTATTGTGTCATATTGCAATAAGATTATGGTTTATATAGACAATTATCATTGATGGAATTGAGGGTTTTCTTAAATGGCCCCAGATATCCTTCTTTTCTTGTTTTTCTTTTTTCTACAAAAATCTCCAATGGAAAAATATCCATGGAAAAAATCACTCACTTGTTACAAATATGTTGTCACATTAGTTGTGATGGTCAATCCTTCATTTTCTAAAATGGTCCAAGAAAAATAAAGTCATTTTGACATGCTTTATCCCAACCAGTAATTTCCTGTGAAAGCAAGTAATTTCTGGCTATGCCATTTTTTTGTTAGATCATTATTTAGAGGAATTATTTGTTTTCATTTTCATGTTTGAGTACTGTTGCTATATATGCTAGGTGAAGGATAAACTTTCTGTTTTTTAAATTGTCAACTAAAGTATTATTTGGTGCACATAAACACATATTTCTCATGGCTCAAAAGCAAATATAGTAGGGTTGCAGATTTAACTTTAAATTAAATCTACTACAACTGAGATTTGTTCTTTTATTTTTACTGATTTTTTAAATTTTATTTTTTAAATTAAATTTATTTATTTGGCACACACACACACACACACACACACACACACAGCATGCAAGCACAAGCAGGAGAGCAGCAGAGGGAGAAGCATGCTCCCTACTGACCAGGGAGCCAAATGTGGTGCTCCATCCCAGGACCCCAGGATCATGACCTGAGCTAAGGCAGAAGCTTAACTGACTGAGCCACCCAGGCACCCCATGTTCCTTTATTTTTATCCATAAATATTGTGGGCTTCCCCTGACTTCTAGTAGTCGTGGTGGTAGTTGTTGGGAGGGGAAAATTATTAACTTTTAGCCCTTATCTGTGTGAAATCTTAGTTCAAATGAATAAAGGAAACAATCCCTTTAAATAATGCTCAGCTTTGGGGAAAAAGAAAAAAACAAAAACAAAGAGTTTATGTGATCTCTTATATTGTGTGTCCCTCTAAATCCTCTCCAAAATGGCTTCTGTGGATATGGATGTGTTTTTCATGATCCTGGGACAGTAGTCTTTGGGGTGATGGACCCATTCCCTTGGTTGGTTCTTGCCCAGTTAATACCTGTGGCTCATTGTGGGGCTATGGAGCAGCATAGAGTGCCCCCAAAGTTCTTATGGGTGCCGATTTGGCATTATCTCCATGCTCCTCTCCGCTTCCCATACAAGTTTTCACTTTTTCATATTCTTTTGGGCCTCTTCTTCAATGCCAATGGTTGGGAATGATTAGAGCAATCTCCAAGGTCTTCATGTGGTTAAAGGTCATCTGAAAGATCCGTGGCCACTCTTTCATCTTGTCTCCCCTTTACTGACTCAGTCCCACTTTGGGTTTCTCAGGGCCTACCAACACTTCTGAGTCCCTGGCCTGGAGACTTGTTCTGTAACCCTCTCTACAGAACACCCAACCCTATGAGAGCAACCCCCACTGAGACTCTCTCCACCCACATCTCCGCAACTGCAGGATCTTATATATACACCACATGGGAATCAAGGCTTCTTGGGGGAAACCACAACATCCTCCTGACCTGCACAGCTAAATGATGTGGGTTTTCTCCAGGTTGGTGCAGAGCAGTCTGCGAGGCAATCCCTCTCAGAGTTTCGAGTGAAGAGTTGGGGCAAGAATCCCTCTGCCCCCCTCCTTCTGAGTTTCCCTTGCTCATCAAGCTGGGGTGGGGGACATATGTCGGCTGTACTTTGCTGTCTTAGTTTTCCTTCTCCATCCTACTTCCCTCTTTCTACCATCCCCTGGAAAGAAGGATGGTGGGCTGCCTTCCACTTCATGATGTTGTATCTTCTTTTGTGTAGCAGCAGGTCTTGGAGCTTTGCTGTCAGGAAGCAAAGGTTTCTTCTCTAGCCCACAGAACTCTATAAACTGGATCATCCAGGCTGAGATGGTGACATGTTAAAGACGAAAGATAATAGTATTTGGAAAATCCTCTCTCAAGGCAATAACCTGACTTGGAAGTCCTTTTTAATTTTTTTCTGCATAATCTTATTTCTTATGCTGGACTCTGAATAATACAATTTTTTTTTGCATTCTTTCTTACTATAAATCCCTATCTCCACCCCACTGCATCCTACCCCTCCCCAGCCCTTCAATTAGATGGACATTCAGGCCAGCTGGATGAAGACCACCCTCTCAGAGAGACAAAGAAAGAAACACATTACTAATTTTCATAATTTTACCCTGTTACAAAATAAATATACTACCATTAGAAGTCATATCCTACACAGAAAGAGATGATGTGTCAGCTACCAATTCCTTAACAAAAATCATGGAAGACACAAAGATTTGGTTTTTATCTCCTGGTGGAGATTTTGTTACTATATAAAGACTGAGCATTTTTGTTCTTGTAAACAAATTTCTTGCAGCAACTGCATGATAGTGAATTATACAAACAGCTACTCCTTTCTGTGACTAGGCAGAAAAGCTTGACAGTTTATCCAGCCTAGGAAGGGGAACTATCAGTGCAAATTGATCCACACACATGAAGTGTTAGCTTATAGTTCAAAAAGAAATCTTGGATGAGATTGGACATATTGATTCCTTTCATAGTTAACTGAAGCAGGACACAAAAGAAGATTTCATTTATACTCTCTCCCTTAAATACTGCAAAGATACCAAGAGCCAACTACAACCATTATTATCACATGGCTTGCCAACTAATATCTGCTTTAAGCAGGAGGATAGATTTTGCATTTTCTATAACTTACTTCCAACATTTCTAATGAATAGAAATTCACCCACTACAAGAGCTTCTTTTCCTTGGCATATGAATTTGATACTTATTAGGATGTTTGTCTGTGTCCAGAACTCCTCAAGTCACACAGACTCACATGTCCTCAAGGTTGTGCTATGATCAAATCATTCCCTTGTATATGCATGATAACAAAGTGTATCTTCTCACATTAAAAAACAAACAAACAAACAAAACTTCAGGAGCGGCGGCTACCCGAGCTGCGCCCAGCAACGTGCTCCTTCCCGCTCCCCCACATCGGCCTCGGCCCTCTCACCGGCTGTAGAAAATGGTGAAAGAAACCACTTATTATGATGTTTTGGGGGTCAAACCCAATGCCACCCAAGAAGAACTGAAAAAGGCCTACTGGAAACTGGCCTTGAGGTACCAGCCTGATAAGAATCCAAATGAAGGAGAGAAGTTTAAACAGATTTCTCAAGCTTATGAAGTACTGTCTGATGCAAAGAAAAGGGAATTATATGACAAAGGAGGTGAACAGGCAATTAAAGAAGGTGGAGCTGGTAGTGGTTTTGGCTCCCCCATGGACATCTTTGATATGTTTTTTGGAGGAGGAGGAAGAATGCAGAGAGAAAGGAGAGGTAAAAATGTTGTGCATCAGCTCTCAGTAACCTTAGAAGATTTATATAATGGTGCAACAAGAAAACTAGCTCTGCAAAAGAATGTGATTTGCGATAAATGTGAAGGCCAAAGTGGTAAGAAAGGAGCAGTTGAGTGTTGTCCTAATTGCTGAGGTACTGGAATGCAAATAAGAATTCATCAGATAGGACCTGGAATGGTTCAGCAAAATCAGTCTGTGTGAATAGAATGCCAGGGCCATGGGGAATGGATCAGTCCTAAAGATAGATGTAAAAGCTGCAATGGAAGGAAGATAGTTCTAGAGAAGAAGATTCTAGAAGTTCATATTGACAAAGGCATGAAAGATGGCCAGAAGATAACATTCCATGGTGAAGGAGACCAAGAACCAGGACTGGAACCAAAAGATATTATCATTGTTTTAGATCAGAAGGACCGCGCTATTTTTACTCGGCAAGGAGAAGACCTTTTCATGTGTATGGACATACAGCTGTTGAAGCACTGTGCGGTTTTCAAAAGCCAATATCTACTCTTGACAACCGAACCATTGTCATCACCTCTCATCCAGGTCAAATTGTCAAGCATGGAGATATCAAGTGTGTGCTAAATGAAGGCATGCCAATTTATCGTAGGCCATATGAGAAGGGTCACCTCATCATCGAATTTAAGGTAAACTTTCCTGAGAATGGCTTTCTGTCTCCTGATAAACTCTCTTTGCTGGAAAAACTCTTACCTGAGAGGAAGGAAGTAGAAGAGACTGATGAAATGGACCAGGTAGAACTGGTGGACTTTGATCCAAATCAGGAAAGACGGCGCCATTACAATGGGGAAGCATATGAAGATGATGAACATCATCCCAGGGGTGGTGTTCAGTGTCAGACCTCTTAATGGGGCCAGTGAATAACACTGCTGGCATTTTATGTGCAGTAGTGAATGAGTGAAGGACTATAATCATAGCTCACTACTTGCTATTGGTTTTGTTTTAATATTCAACTATAGTAGTGTTTTAAAAGTTAAATGAAGAATAAACTCAAATATAAAAGCTCAAAAAAAATCTTCATTTTCAATGTTTGAAGTAACAAGGTACATAGTAACATGGTGGTTATTCAGATCCATTTCTCTTTAGTCTACAAGTAAAGATGAATGAGATTTCTGGTTTTGTTGTGTGTGTGGGGGGGTGTGTGTGTGTCCATATAACATGGCACAAAAACCTGACAAAGATAAGAAATTTGACTATGGAATAAACCACCATCAACATATTAACAGTTAATGGCCAACTACTCAGGCAAACTTATCTATGCTGCTGTCATGTCATTATCTACACATGCATCAAGAAAGACCCCAAAATGTTGCAAGACAGGTGGAGCCACAACCCAACAGCTCTATATAATAGGATCAACTCACTGACACACACATTCTTACTGGCAATTGCAAATAATAGCAGGGAGTAGTGCTTGACTCAGTTATGTGTAGTGGTGAATTGGCCATTAGCAAAATATGGGGCCAACAAATTCTACTGCGATGGCTCAATCTGTATTTTTGGTGAAATCAGGCATTTCAGGCATGTCTCCCTCTTCCAGGAAGGGAAGAGCTCCAACAAACAGCCTCTAATGTAGAGGATTGAAATGTAAACCTAACATCAAGACATGGTATAGGTTCTATATATGACATCCCAGGTAATAGTTGGAAATACAAATCAAGATCTATGAGTATGTGGTTAATCTCTTAATTTTTATCTCCAACATTTTTTTTAAAAAGATTTTGTTTATTTATTTGTCAGAGAGAGAGAGAGAGAGCGAGCACAGGCAGATGGGGTGACAGGCAGAGGCAGAGGGAGAAGCAGGCTCCCTGCCGAGCAAGGAGCTCAATGCGGGACTCGATCCCAGGACGCTGGGACCCCGACCTGAGCCGAAGGCAGCTGCTTAACCAACTGAGCCACCCAGGCGTCCCTCCAGCTATTTTTCAACAGTGGTTTTTGGTGAGGCTGAGTTTTGTTTGCATGGAGAAAGGGTGGAGGAGGTGGGAGGTTGGTGCGCAGTACCCAACTCAAGTCTCAATCCTTTACACCCCAAGAGCAAAACAATAAGCATTCCGTTAACTGAACCCTGAACTGATACTTGGTATTTTGATGAACATCTAATGTTACTCCAGAATGGTCCCAGAGGCCTTGGCTCTTATGTTCAACAGTCTAACGAAGTATTCCATACATAAACATACTCTCCCTGAGGTGAGTTTTGGTTAACATGGTTTTATGAATCTTATTATGTCCAGAAAGGTTTTGGTGCCCCTACTAGATGCCCTTTGGCCTTCTTAATCTGGCTCTGAAGACAGACCCTAGAAAAGTTTTCTCCTCTCTCTGGGTGGCCATGTGTTAGTGGAGTTTATTGAGGAAAAAAAAAATGTAGTTCATCACTCTACGAAAGGCTAGAACGCCTTATAACTGATAGTCCATGGAACTATGGAGAGCATAAAGGAGATGTGAGGCTCATACCACCATAGAATCAGGGACTCATAGATAAGAAATGGAGATAGAGGGCCTATATCTTTCCTTCTTTCTCCTCTCCTGTTCCCTCCCTCCTACCCTCTCTCCCTTTTCTTTCCTTCCTTCCCCTTCCTTCCTTTTCTTCCTTTCTTTTTTCTTTTTTTTCCTTCTTCCTTCCTCTATCTCCCTCCATTCTATTCCATTCCATTCCATTCCTTCCTTTCTCTTTTCTTTTCTTCCTTCCTTCCTTTCCCTCCCTCCCTCTGTTCATTCCTTCATCCCTCCTTCCCTCTTTCTTTCTTTCTTTCTTTCTTTCTTTCTAATATAAGTAGATGTCTTTGCAATTTGATGATTCACAGAGACTGAGCAAAATGTTATAATATAATCACTTACAATGGCAAGTAAGATCCTTGGGTCCCATTTTCTGAAGAAATAAAATTCCAGTCACATGGATGAGGGCCGAGATGACTTAGCTTAGTGATACAACTTAGGGATAAAAGAATTAAGTTTTCATATGTCCAGGAGACTGTGCTAAGGAACTTACACACATGCTCATGATATAACTTATTCCTGTTTTATAGATGAGGAAAGTGAGGTTCAAAACTTTCCATAAACTTAAGTTTAAATTTAAACTTTCCCTGCTGGAAAGAGGCAGAGCTGGGATTCATATCCAAGAAAATGACCTACTCTCAACCTCATTAGTAAATTGGGACAATTAAACCTAACTTGCAGAGTGACTGTACCATAGGTAAATAAATAAATGGCAGGCAACTGACATCTAGTACTAGGTACTGAACCACATAAAGAAACATATAGAATCTATTATTTACTTTTTCCTACAATGTCTTCTCTGTAGACTGAGTTATGGCTTCTTTCCACTTCTTTTCCAAACTATGGATTAAAACTCATTTAATATTCTCTCTCCATTTGTTTTTATTCTCCTTTTAAGAGAGTGTTTTCTCCACTATCCTGTACCTCCTCCCATCACTTAATTTTTAAAATCAAAGCAAGTTAAGGGAGATGTGTATTTTTCCTGCATTTTCTTTTCCTCTAGAATTTTGCACCATGCATATGTATTAACTCTTCAAAAGGTAAAAATATTTTTAAAATTACATAAGAAAGGCTTGTTGGAACATACATAACTATCATACCTCATCAATTAAGTGATTTTCATGTCACATTTCTAATCAAAATGCTATCCTGGAATTTAAGTGTAGGGTTGGTAAGTTCCTTTGCAGTTAGGCATATGTTTTAACATACCTAGTACTTAAGGAGTTATATTTTTATCCAGAAAGTATTTATAAAATAGAGTATCACCAACACATAAATATCTCTGGAAACACTGATAGGCACCCCAAAAAGCCCAGAGTAGACATGCAGACCTGAAAAGACTTGCAGGCATCAAGATAAACTTCTAAACTTTCCTGTATCAAGACATAGTTGATTTCTATTTAAACAAAACTTTCACACTTGTCCAACAAAAGCTAATATCATCCAAAAAAAAAAAAAGAAAAAAAAAAAAAAAAAAAAAAAGAAAGAAAGAAAGCAAGAAAGCTAACACCATCATTTTAGAAACTCTTATTTGAAATACTTTCAGTGTCTCTTTTCTAGATTCTTGGCATTTCCTGGACTTTGGCTGATAAGGTCTCCTGCCATCTGAGTAAGCCTGTTCTGTGTGTGCCTCAAAGTATTCTTCCTGGCTGAGTCAACAGTGTAGATCCAGGCTTGTTTAGAGTTAGGATTTAAAGAGCACATCCTTCTCCACCCCACACACAAAAGGATACTTTTAATCTGATTTAGAATCAGATCTCATGTCACCCTTCTGTTTATATGCCCTTAATTCTCTGTAAGCTTCCTGATGGCTCAATCTCCATGCCTTGTTGGCCTATGATCAGTACTTCATAAGGTTATTCATTCAACAAATGATTTAATCTCCTGATTTCAGGTAGCTAGAGTCTTGCTCATTGCAAATAAAATTTAAAGTTCAAATAATGGATGAAACCCAACTTCAGCCATTTCTAATTGTACTAACCTTTCAAAAAAGGAAACTAATAAGTAATAAAGTTCTGGGTGGCAGGAGGCAGTTGGAGTGTCAGAAAGTTGCTCAGGACTAATCTGGGCAAGGCAGGTGCCTGAAGACAGTTTTGCCAAACCTCTTGCAATCCTGGTTCACTTTGTTTCTCCTGGGGCCATGTGGGAAGGAGCCCCTTCATATAGGGAGAAAGCCATTCTGACAAATTCAAGTCACAAGCATGCACACAAACATTTATTCACTACATCTTAGGTCTAAGGCCTTGTTGGGGAAGGGGGTCTTCTTGTTCTAAAATAGGAGCGAATTCAGATTGATCAATGGGACTTCTGAGCGATGGCCTCAAAGGAACATCTAGGCTCATTGGTGATGGGGAAATGGCAGCTCCTTTTGACCAGGCTTGATTTTATCCATATTTTAAGGACATTTCACACGTCTTTCTATTGACTGTTAGCCACTATGTACTAAAATCCTTGAAGCGCCCAGTGTGAGACAGGAAGTGGCCGGACTTACTTTGTACATTTAGTGAGATCCTGATTCTTGCTGCAAACACTGAACTGGGATAGGAAGACTGTGAAATGAAAGAAAACGGGTCTAAAAGCTTGTGCTTTGATGCATTACCATGGTGAGTGGATATTAAATTTCCATGTACTAGTCATCATGCTTTATCTAATGCATAAGAGTTATGTATCTCTACATCAAGGACATTAAATTGTAATTTTATGAGAAACCCACAATTGAGGTTTTTTTTTTTTTTTTTCTGTTAAAAAATAGCAGAATGTCCTTTGTTGAGGGTAAATAGTTACCTTGTTATTCTATGTAATCTCCACAGGGGACATATATTTGAGATTGATTTTAAAGAAGAGTGACTTGGGCATTGCGAGGAATGAACCTAGAGAAAGGGCGCAGGAATAAATTCAGATAGTTCGCTCTGCAGCTTCTTAGCTCTTTGACGTTTAGAAGAATGCTTTGCTTTACTGTGTTTGGGGCCCCATCTGAGAGAATGATCTAATGATATGCTCAGGGGCCTCACAAAACAGCAGTTCTTAAGATTAGCAGTTCTTGGGGCACCCAGGTGGCTCAGTGGGTTAGGGCCTCTGCCTTCAGCTCAGGTCACCATCCCAGGGTCCTGGGATCAAGCCCCACATCGGGCTCTCTGCTCAGTGGGGAGCCTGCTTCCCTTCCTCTCTCTCTGCTTGCCTCTCTGTCTACTTGTGATCTCTGTCTGTCAAATGAATAAATAAAATTAAAAAAAAAAAAAAGATTAGCAGTTCTTAAGAAGATGTCACCTGCTGGGTCTTTTGGGATCTTGCAGTTGACACTAGCTGAATACCTCCTACTATGTTCAAAGCATTGTGCTTTAGACTGCGGATAGGGCAAGGAACAAAAGGGAGATGGCTACTCACTTCAGGAGCACACATACAACTTACTACGCAGAAAATCATTTCCAAATGGAAATATCAGAGACAACTCTAGGGGTCATGATGAAGACACAAAGACACTCTAAATAAGAAGTGTGGGAGCTTTGGGGCACCTGGGTGGCTCAGTGGGTTAAGCCTCTACCTTCAGCTCAGGTCATGATCTCAGGGTCCTGGGATTGAGTCCTGCATCGGGCTCTCTGCTCAGCGGGCAGCCTGCTTCCCCCTCTCTCTGCCTGCCTCTCTGCCTGCTTGTGATCTCTACCAAATAAATAAATAAAATCTTAAAAAAAAAAAAAAAAAGGTGTGGGAGCTTTTTAAGAAAAGGAGATTGTGCCTTTCTATATATCTAGGTTATTAGGGGGTACTATAATATGCAGAGTTAACATATTTATGAAAAGTTGTATAGGGGCGCCTGGATGGCTCAGTAAATTAAACGTCTGCCTTCAGCTTGGGTCATGATCCCAGGGTCCTGGGATGGAGCCTTGCTTTAGGCTCTGCACTCAGCAGGGAATCTGCTTTTCCCTCTGCCTCTGTCCCTACCCCTTGCTCATGTTCTCTCTTGCTGTCTCTCAAACAAATAAAACTCTTTAAAAAAAATTGTATAAACTGATTATGGTGAGCATTATTCAGAGATCCTGAGAGCTATGATCCTTCAGCAGTCCTTTGTAATTACTGTGAAAAGTGAGCCCTGTTCAGGCTCTGCCCTCCCCACTTCTACCACCCCTCCCCACATACACATTACTTTCCAGTTCATATGCAAATATGGGTTTTATAGACTTTTTCTTTAACAAAAAACTTGTAGATGTGTTTTCTTCAGGTTATTTCCTTACATTTATATATTTATTTATTTATTTATTTATTTATTTATTTATTTATTTTAAAGATTTTATTTATTTGACAGACAGAGATCACAAGTAGGCAGAGGCAGGCAGAGAGAGAGGAAGGGAAGCAGGCTCCCCGCTGAGCAAAGAGACCGATGAGGGGCTCGATCCCAGGACCCTGAGACCATGACCTGAGCTGAAGGCAGAAACTTAACCCACTGAGCCACCCAGGCGCCCCATTGTTTTTGATATAACTAATACCAACATTACCATGGGGACTTTTGTAACAAGAAAAGGATACAGACTTCTTTCCATCCATTTGCGGCATGATAAAGTGGAAAAAACAGGCCAGTTTGAAGAAGCTTCATTTCCTGGATAGGTGATCCTGAATCAGTGTGTTTACTTCAGTGCAGTGAATTGGGTGGTTGTGCAGAATGTTAAGTAATTGAGGCCCCAGTACCAAAAATTGATTTGTATTCTAAATTAGTCCTGTCTGTAGTTAGAAATACTTTTCACTGTATGTAGCAAAATACTCCATAATCTAACTATCTCACATAGTAAAAAGTCTCCTAATAGTTGTTTCAGAGTTGGTGTGGCTCAATGGTGTCCTCAGAGGCCCGAGCTTTCTTTCTGTTCTAACTTCTCAGCACGTTAGCTTTTCATCTCAGACCTTTCACCTCGTGGCCACAGAGGACTGCTGCTCCCAGTAGCAGATCCTCTCACTACCATGCCCAAGGAATGGTACCAGACAGCTCTCTATGAGTACTTTTATCTTTTTTCAGAAGTAAAATCTTTCCCAGAAATTCCTCATTCCTGGCAGGGTCTCCTTAGATGTTTTTGGTCAGACAGTTACTGGTTGCTTCTAGCTACAAGAGATGGGAAGGTAATTGGGAAAGTGAAATGTGAGAAAATTGACTAAAGTGTGAAATTCAGATGACTGTGGTGTATCCCTTAAGGCTAGGCACTTTGCCACCTGAACATAACTGGGGTTCTGTTGTAAAGGAAGAAGGGGATGGCTGTCGGGAGACCACCACTGGTGTGTTCCCTCGCCCTGAAGGGATTCCATGGACCACACTTTAAATGGATGGTTGCTGAACATCATCTGGGTTACATCAGAAGCATCCAAGGAACTTTAAAAAGGGCCAGAGGCCTGGATTTCACTGACTTGAGTGGGTCAGCAGTAAGCCTTGAACATCTGGATTTTTTTTTTAAAGCTCATTAAGTGATTCTGGGGTGCAGCTAGGACTAAGAACTCATTGGACAAATGAGTTAATTTCTCTGAACACCAATGGGCAGCCCATGGAGATAGTATCAGGATAATAGTATTTGCCACATAGGATAAGTATTAGAAATAAACAGGTGGCATCTATAAAATCGAAGTTCAAGCCAGCACATATGTGCACATATGTAAACTTTGGCTCTTAGTCTACCCCTCCCCCTCTTCCACCAGATTGGTTTCAGAGGCAGATTCCTTTTTCTTTTCGTTTTCTAAAATATTTATTTAGAACTTTCCTGAGGAATAATTGACTAATATATATTTGAAGTGTACAATGTGCTGATCTGGTATATTATATACATTGTAGAATGATTACCAAGGTCAAGATAATGAACGCATCCATCCCCTCACTTTACCTCACCATCATCGGAGTTAACATGGTTGGTTTTTTCTCGCTCTTTTTTTCCAGGGAGACTATAAAATAGCACAGCTATTATGGAAAATAATATGGCAGTTCTTCAAAAAGTTAAAAATTAAACTACCATATGATCTAGCATTCTCACTCCTGGGTATATATGCAAAGTAATTGAAATCACTATCTTGAAGAGATATCTACACATCCCTGTTCACAGACGCATTATTTACCTCAGCCAAGACATAGAAACAACCGGAAGCATCCGTCAACAGATAAATGGATAAAGAAAATGTGGAGTGTGTGCGTGTGTGTGTATGAGTATGTGTAACTATTATATATATAGGAATATGCGCACACACACACACACACATAAATGTCTCTATATAGGAATGTACACAGAGAGAGAATATATATAACATATATAAGAATATTATTCCTCCATTAAAAAAAAAAAGAGCGTCTTGCCACTTGCAGCAACCTGAATAAATCTGGAGGGCATTATGCTAAGTGAAATAAGCCAAGGAAACATGTTGAATGGTATCACTTACATGTGGAATCTTAAAAAAAAGAAAAAAAAATTCTCATTTTCCCCAGAGAAACAGCACTCTTCAAAATACTGAGTTGACTTGTTATCTTGGATACTGTACTATTTCTCTACTGCTGTTGTAACCAATTACCACAAATTTAGTAGCCTAAAACACCAATTTATTATTTCACAGTTCTGTGGGATAGAAGTCCCGACAGGCCAGGCTGCATCCCATGCTCAGGGTCTCAGGCTGAATTTAGAGTTGCCTGGGCTGGACCCCTGTCTGGAGGCTTGGGTAAAGAACATACTTCCAAGCTCACTGAGGGGGTTGGCAAAATTCAGTCCCTTGCAGCTGTAGGACCGAGGCCCAGTTTTCTTGCTGGATGTCAGCTGGGGTCTCTCTCTGCTCTTAGAAGCCATTCACATTTTTTCTCACATGGTCCCTTCATCTTCAGAGCAACGACAGTGTATCACATTCTTCTAAGCTCTCTGCCCTCCTTTTCCGCTCCAGTTGAAGAAAGTTCTCCATTTGTAGAGGCTTCTGTGATCTCACTGGGCCCATCTGAATAACGTAGGATGATCCCTTTATTGCAAAGTAAACTGTGTTTATGACCACAGAATCATGGAAGTGATACTTCATCATCATCACAGGTTCTGGGATTAGGATGGGACACCTTTAGAATTGGGGGGGGGGCGCAGGGAACTACTTTAGCAATTCTGCCTACCACAGCTGCCCATCTACTTTCCTGTTTCAAGCACCCCTGCATCCCAGTGGCTCTCACCCATCTTTCAATCTTGTTTTTAGCCCGTATTTAGCAATATCCAGGCAAAGTGTGAGTAGCTATATGTCTTTTACTGAAGCTCGATTAGGTTAACTTATTTCCCATATTAGGCAAAAACTGGGACAGGAGTGATGTCAGCTTCACATGTCATGTATGCCCTGGTCATGGGCTTGGAGAATCAGGAGTCTGGCATGACCACGAGGGGTTGGAGGCTCCAGGCAGTCAAGCCTGAGAATTCTAATTAGACACAAAGTGATAAACAAGAGGAGACAGTTCATTCCAAGGGCCAGGTCAGTGACGCTGACCATAAGCACCATGAGGGCTCAGAGCTAGTTATAAATGGAGACTATTTCAGAGCTGCAGGGCCTGGGCAATCTTTCCATGACCATTCCAATCACACAGCACAGGCAGCCTCCAACTTCCCTGCCTCCTAAACTCAATTGTCTTTTTTCAGAAGCCCAAATTGATTCAGAAAATGACTCCTCTGGAGCAAAGCCTACCACCTGGTATTTACCCAGAGTATTTTTTAGGAATCTTGGGCCAAGTACTGTTTTAGCTTGATTTTTAATCTTTAGCTTGGGAAAGCTTAAAAATACTCAAAATTGAAGTATAAAGAGTGGAGAGAGGAGGAAAAGTCTGGATGATCTTAAAAAGTCAAAACAGAACAAAAAATAAAGGCCTGATGCAGAAGCCATTGGGGAGCTTTCATGTCCACATTTTTACTGGAGTTCCGTGGTGGACACTGTGGGGTGTGGTCTAATCCTTCAAGTTCAAGGCACCCATTCCCCAGCTGCTGGGAGGGCTGGCAACTGATGGCTCTCAGCCAAGTTCCTCTTAGGGAATCATCCTCAGCTTGAGAGCTACCTTGTGCAAGGTCATGCCTCCTCACTGGGCAGTTCTCATCCAGTGACAGGTAGATATTGGTATATGAAGGCCAGGCAGCCTTGCCCCAAGTAGAACAAGAAAGATGCGCCATCCCTGTTCCAGAGTTTCCCTCATACCGGCATAGGCCTCTGTTAGGGCCGCCTTACAGTTCAAGGTCTGCCTCAGCACAAAGCTGTTCCCTCTACCTCCCCAGAGGCATGAATTCCACAGTCACTTCCGAACCACTTTCCTGCATGTTAATCTCAAGCCACCAGAAGATTCTAACAAGTCCCATGAATCTTGAGGATGTGTCTGTCTTTATGCCTGTGTAGGGTGTATGCATGTGTTCTGGTGTTTAGCTTGAGAAAGAAAGAGTGAGCAAATGATCTAGCAGTTTAAAATATGACCAGAAAAGAAATTTACTGGATTTTAAAATTTCATCAAAGGCTTTAATTTTCCTCTTTTCAAGTCTCAATTTCATCTGCTGAAAAGGGTTATAAAAGCTAATGGCAGAAAAGTAAAAAGATTCAGAGGCAATAAGTGCATCAAATTTATTTCCCTCTCTGATGCACTAGACACGATTTGGGTGCAGTCAAGACAAAGGGTGGATTGTCAGCCATAGTTAGCTAACCAGGATACGGTACTTACAAAATAACAAAGTCATTTCAAAGTTCAAATTAACAACATTTAAGAAGGTTCCATCATCTTTTGAAAAATGAGTCAAGGAAATTATTCTCCCCAAATTCATCTCTTAGTTGTTCTGCAGAGTGGTCCACAATGAGAGGTGGGAACATGGCCTTGAGAGGCATCCTTGCTGAAAGTGCTACTGCTTAGGACAAGGATGGGCTCTTCTGGAGAGCAGCAAGAGCCCTGACCCATTGACTTCGAGTCGCACCTTTTAAAGAGTTAATTTGGCTGGAACTGACACTGATGCTGAGCTAGTATCTGAAAACCTCCCTAGAGAGAATAATAGATAGTTGCCTAAGAATAGCACAAGGTAGAATCAGTCTGGATGTTAAGACACAGGTCAGATTCAGGTATATAAATGTCTATTTCATGCCCCAAAGTAGACCCTTCTATAAGCATTTTCTAGGTCTTCTGATGTCTTTGGTTTTTGTGGAAATTGGGAGGATTTGAAAAGAGCACTTCTTAACCCAACTTTAAAGAGTGAGGGAACAAAGTGTTAAGTGTGGTGGGAAATCGTGGTGGCTATCTCTGGATAAGAGGTGTGGGAAACCTAGTTTCCTATCTCTGGATAAGAGATGTAGGAAACTAGTTTCCTGCACTATTTCATCCTGCGTTAAAAATTTGGCTTCAAAAGATATTTAAAAATAGAAAATGTACATTTTTAGAGGGAATCACCCTAGGTTAAAATATTATATTCTTTAGAGTGATAACAGTAAATTGCTACATTTAAAGCAAACACTGGAAACAAGAGTGTACAGTATAATTCAACGCTTCTAAAGTAAGGCTTTACATTGCTTGCATTAGAATTATCCGGAATGATTTTGAAAATTCAGATTCCTGGGCCCCACTCCTGACCTACTTGGCCTAGGATTCTATGCTAGAACTAGCACACTAGGTGATTCCTGAGCACACTGAAATGCAAGAAACACTGGCATAATAGAATGATTAGCTTTAGGGCTAGAGAAGTCTTCAAAGATAAATCTAGCCCAAACCCCTTGGATTGTGACCAAGGCAAACGGATATGCTATGATATAAGGCTTAAGTAATGAAAGTCTGAGATCCTCTCAGTTGAACAAATATTTATGAATGACCTACTCTCTGCAAATCTCTGTGGAAGATACAAAGATAAATGAGACATAATTCTTGCTCTCTGTGAATCTAAAATGTCATTTAATTTTCAACTAAATATGTAATTCAACCTTTCCCCAAGTCTGTTTTTATTCTTAACATCTCTTCATGTAAGATTGTCTCTTGGATGTAACTTAATATAATGCTCATAAAATTGAACTAGTAACTTCACTTTTTGCTCTCAATTTATCTCCCTACTCTAGGATCAAGACCAGGATGGTGAACAGATGAGTTGGAGAATAGCAGTTAATTCCAACCTACTCTGCTATCAGACAGAAATGCTATTAGGCATGTGGCTTTAATATCCAAAATCAAAGTTAGTATAGTCAAAGTGTCTGTGCTTATTCCCCACGTGCAATATGTCACACTACTATTGATTTGTTGGTGTGAGGGTGTCTCAGCCCATTAACTGTTTGAGGGTGTTCTTAGAGATACAACATCAAGGTTCTAACTCCAGCAAGAAAAGCCCAGACCTGGAGCTTATTCTGTATTTTAAGACTTGACTTCAAAATTTGAGAACTTGCAGACTTCTACTTAACTTTAGAAACTCCTTTAGAGCTGAGATAGTATCTGTTCAGAAGTGCACAGGGTCCAACCCTTAGCTTTTACTATCTAGATGAAAACTTGGAAGTTTCTCCAAATCTGGCTTTTCATGAATTTAGGTCAGCTAAGCATACAGTGCCTAGCTTGCTTCTAAGACTCAAAAATGCTCAAAAAAGGCAAGCTACTGCCTTAGTACTTGTTCTCTACAATGAGTTCATGGAGCCCTCACTTAAGTATGGCCATTAAGGAATTAAATACAAGTTTATCCTTTTAAGACCATGCAGGTTTTGCTAATCCTTGATTGTCTAAAATGAAGAGATTTGATTAGGCTGAATCCTAGTCAGTACAAGGTGGATATTATACATCACAGGAATCAGAGTGGGCTCCTCTCTCGTTCTGTTCTCTGAGGGTCATCACTGGCTGACCTTTCTGTGTAACTTCTTCACTTCAGTAGGAGGCCAGTCAGCAGGTGAGTGGGATTCTTGGGTTGACAGTTTCACAGACTCTATTGCCACTGGAGGACTTCAGGATAGCATAGATTTTTATGGTTTCTGCAAGGTGAGATACAGATTCATCTGTCCTATTCAAAAAGACTACAAAGAAGTGTGATGTTTCTGACGAAGATGGTACTAAAAAAATAAGAAGAAAATGTAACTGAATAATACCAAAAGAAGTGACTGACAGAAATAAAGCCACGGTGGTGGTGGTGGTAGTCCAGATAATGGGGGTAAAAGACAGATTCTATAACATCTATGCTTACTATATTTAAGACGTAAAGTAACAAGACTGGGAACGTTTGCAGAGACCTTGAAATTATACAGTATAACCAAATGGAAATTCTAGAACTGAAATATTTGATAAATGAAACCAAAAACTCAATAGACGGGCTTAAGTGAGCAAGTACTACCAACAAAACTTTTCACTACAGAAGTTACTGGGAGATCTTTCTCAAATTCTAATCTCATAAAAAGCCTCCAAAAGGCAACTTTCTTTGCCCTGGGTAGTGCCCCTGGCAGGGCTTTATCTCAGTAAATGGGCATCTGTTGCCTGAGTTTTGCTCCTTAAGTCCTTTAGCCTTCACTGCCCATTTTGGCTTGATATATTTGAAGACTGTCATCAGTTCTGTTACAGTTAAGTAAGAGGAGTGTTCCCCAAACACTGAATTCCCCAGTGGCAAGACTGTATCTTTTCCTCTCTGCAACCCTAGGGCCAGCACGGTACCTGGGGGGTAAAAATAGTCATTCCTATGAATCCAAGAATTGGTCTTGAAGGGAAAGAAAATGAAGGAAGGGCTACTGAGAGTCTAGGCAAAAGGCTTAACTACACACCACTCCTCTCAAGACAGAAGTCTACCTCAAGCTTCCCTGTACCAGGCCAGTCCTCCCTTCACAGTGATTGACAGCACAATCCTTCACTCATTACTGAAGGTTTTGTTCTTCTGTTGAGAGTCCAAACGTAGGAAGTGTGTCCAAATCCTCACTGGTGGTACAGAGCAGGGGGCTGATCTGTTCCCACTTGTCTAATGGTAACCTTCACCCATTTTACATGTTTAGCAGAGAGTTAAATTTTATTCAGTGGGAAAGAAATTTCGGGATCACAATACATAAGTGAAGTAAAATTACTCTTTAATTACCTGTACTCAGGGCTAAAATACTGAAGCAGAAAAAGAGCTGTGAATCAAAATTACTGACCTTTTCCTGTGGTAGGAAACAGGGTCATTCAAACACTTGTGTTGCCTCAAGGTACAGAGCTCCCTTTTCTATCCAAACTGTTGAACGAAATGAAGAGTGAGGTCCCCGAAGAAGGAGTTTTGTTCCGTGTTTTGTTAACAGGGGAGGGCAAGCATTCCTAGAAGATAGCTCTAAAGTGTCAGGAAAAGCCAAGATTTAACTGCAATCACCCTTGGCTCTAGAAGTCTCATTATTATTTGTCAGATTGTTTCTGTCATTATTTCTCATATGAAAAATGAGATTAGGGTAATAAGAGATTTGACGTCTCCATCACCACACCCTGGGATTCTGGGTAGGATTTTGATATATTTAAGTCAATTAAATAAATCAACTATTTGCTGACCTTTTGTGTACAGAGCGTGGGTTGAATCTTAGGAGAATTATCTGTGGGAGAGGAGAAAGAAGTAGTAAACAAGACTTCTAATTTTAACATGATATGTCATGTTAAATTCTTAGGTTTAAGAGGAACAATAACTGAGGGAGGAAACCACTACCATCCTGTCACATAAGGTGGAGTCTGGAGAAAATCGGGTGTCAAAGGAAACCAACCTACTCTAACTTCTTTAAAAAAATAATCTCACTGAGGTAAATAACTGTGCTTTTGGGTAAAGTGCCTGCTTCACATTTTCACTGCTTCTATTTCTCTTGCTTCATTTATTTCAGTTTTAGTAGTAACAGGAAGTTCGGGTAATTTTACATCAAAAGTTTTAGATGCAAAGGGGGAAAAAGAAAACCCTTTTAAAGATACCCTGACAAGTGAGTTTTAAGTAATTCTATGTAGTTATCTAGTTACCAAATAGTAAATTTAGAAAATACACTGTTAAGTTTTGGATTTGAAATGACTACTGAATTAGTAAGACAAATTTCTGCTATTTAATATACAGCAAAAATTCTTTTAATATTCTTTAATAAGCACTATTTTACATTATGAGATAATCTGATTAGCACTAAATGAAGTCATTGGTGATCTTAAATTAAAACTATGTTCACCCAGCAGTTTTTTTGTCTTTCTACCTTCTAAGTCAGTATATTATAAAGAAGACTGGATCTTAACATGTTTTCAAACTTCAGATTCAGGTTCAACTTCACCACTAAATTCTGCTTCACTTGTTCTGAGTCATTTGACTTCTGAACACCAGTTTTCCATTTGGTAAATCTGAAGAGTTAGTAGTCTGAGAGGGTCTAAAGACAATAAAACATAAAATGAAGGTCTAACCTGGTAAATATTGAAACTTTCAAGTGAGAAAAAACACCAAAGAGCATGATTACTTTAGGATTCCAGATAGCTAGCTACATGTCTAATTTAGGATCATTAAGAAAATATAGGTGATTCAATTATTTCCCCTTTTCTTTTCTGCTTCTGTAACCAGGCAAATAGGTCAGTAAAAAATTATTTTTAAAACTTTAAAAAAAAGGATTTATTTATTTGAGAGAGAGGTGCATGAGTAAGGGGAGGGGCAGAGGGAGAAGGTGAGAATCTCAAGCAGACTCCCAGCTGAGCAGGGAGTCAAGGTGGCACTCGATTCCACAACCCTGAGATCATAACCTGAGCCCAAACCAAGCAAAACCAAGAGGCAGAGGTTTAACTGATTGAGCCACCCAGCCATCCCTATATAAATTATTTTAAAAATAATAAATCATTTTCATGTCTTCTTATTCTAAGCACATAGCTACCTTCACCTCAAAGAATAAAATTACTTTGTTGAATAAAATTACTTTTTATATACCTAAAAAGCATGAAAAATTAAGATTTAGTATTTTGATTAAAGAAAAATCCAACTATTAAAATAACCATACCTTCCTGTTCCTGTATCTCTGACACACACAGCACTGAACAGTACAAATACACGGAAGACAGTCTTGCATAGAACTAAAGGAAGGAGTGAATCATTATTCTCTTTCAAACTACTTTCTGGATTTTATCACCAACTTTCAACAGTCTAACAACAAAATGAAAAGAAAGTGAAATTCAACCTAAATGCTACCAGGAGTATAATTCTGGTATTCTAGAAATAGAGGAAAGACAATGTGGTTTGGAGTGAGTTCTATGTAAAAAGATTTGAAGCTGACAAAAGTCAAAACCTGATGACTTGTTAAGTCTAAGACATTGCCACTCAAATTAGTTTTATAATAGCACATCCTCTAGCAATTCTACAAATGACCAAGTACTGTTAACCTGTCACTAGACATTCATTAGAAAACCCAAATAGCTTAAGTTCTAGGGCTGAATTTCATAAAAAAGACGAGTATTTCATTATTGGAAGAAAAGTGACTATATTCAACTGCACTATACAGGGGCAATATAATAAGACAGAAAGAGTAGAAATGCCCCGCACAAATCTTCAGTCCTGAAAAAAAAGCTATCAATAACAGAATGAGAAGCACTAGCTAGTACAAACACCTGGTGGTTCTCTCTCTCTTTTTTTTTTAAAGATTTTATTTATTTGGCAGAGACAGAGTGGGAAAAGGAACACAAAAAAGGGAAAGTGGGAGAGGGAGAAGCAGGCTTCCTGCCCAGCAGGGAGCCTGATGTGGGGCTAGATCTCAGGACCCTGGGATCATGACCTGAGCCAAAGGCAGACGCTTAATGACTGAGCCACCCAGGCACACCCCACCTGGTAGTTCTTTAGGCAGAAAAAATGATACAACACAAGTATGGCTTTAAGAACTAACATATTTAAAGTTGTAGATAGCAATACATTCAATAATGAGTAACAAACTCATGACAAAACAGTTTACTTCCATATTTTATTAATACTGATAGATTTATCTGGAGAATGCCAATGTTGCTGAACTTTAGTTCTTAAATGTTCGGTCTTAAACACTATAGGAATTTCTATTTGGATAATCTATATCGTCAGCATTATTAGAGCTGAAATAAAATATGTTTGAGGTCGAGCCATTTAGTAGAAAATAAATTAAGCAATAATTCTGTATTCTTTCCAGGATTATACTTTTGGAAAACTTAAAATAGGTACTAGTGAATCTGTATGTATTTAGGTAAATCAGTCTCTTCTCAAATGATTTACCAATTAGCAGTGCAACTAAATACAATTAATTGGACAACATGGGGCTATCTGAATATATTAAATTGTACAACTCTACTACTAAAACAACATGAAGTGGCATTCATTTCCTCAACTTTTCTAAAACTGGTGAATCCAAACGACAGTGTATATATGTATGTGTGTATATATACATATACACGCATACATGTACATATGAACTAATAAGGAATATATTGGGTGACATGTGACTGAAAATTGAGGTAGACAGGTTAGACTCAAAGAATTTATGAACATCTGGAATTATCTGCTTAAGGAAGAGGTAGGTCAGTTTTTATTCATATCTTAAAAGCACCAGACCAATCTAATATCAATAGATAGACCTGAGCTCTGGATGAAATATACCTAAAACCACAAAGTTCATGGCATATAAATTGCATTTCACTGAGTCTTTACATATGCCCAGAGCATAATTAAGCAAAGGTGGAAAATAATAATTATTTTTTACATAATAGGGGCAAAGAATCTCATAAATAATGAGATTACTTTGTTGAATAAGAAAATGTCTGTCATCAGGCCTCAGTTCAAATACTATCTCCTCAGGGGTCTTCCTTGACACTCTACCCAGAAAATTGCTCTATCAAATCCTTGTTTTCTTTTCCTAACACCATTCTCTGAGATCTTGTTCATTCATCTATTATTAACTTGTTTATTGTCTAGCTATAGAGTTAAAGCTCTATGAGAACAGAGATCCTATAGGTATTGCTCACCACTGTATTTTAGTAGATACTAGGCATTATTTGAATATTATTTGAATAATTAGTTGAATAAATGAATTCCAGTGTACATGATAGATCAAAATATACCAAGAAATAGAAAACCATCTCCCCCGACCCATATATACATACATACACTTACCTGGATGACCTAATTTTTTTAAGGTTATTATTCTAAATCAGAGGTAGAGTATTTTGCTGCTTTAAAGACAAATAATACACACTGCTGCAAAAATTACTCAAGCCTATTCAAACTGAATAACTTTGATGAGAAAATAATTTAAATTAGTATTTTTGGTAAAGTAACCCCAAAACTACCCCTTTAGTGTTTCCCACAATTCTTACAACAGTTAAAAATAATCAGATAAAACAGCTTTAAACATGGTAATTTATTTTATGTGGTTGTTTAAATCCATTGTTTAAAAATGTTCAAAAGGCACTTTAAAAAACATATTTAAAAATACATTTTTTTCTGACTTATTGGTGGATCACTTAAAATAAGCAAGTCACCACACATTTTTAAACCATTCATAATACTATAACCTTACATAATTTCAAAATTCCAAAACACAAATATTCACTGTGTAATATAACACACTGCTTAGCAGTAAGATTAGTTTCCCTCTACTATATACTTTATATGGATTATTAATTGGTAGGGCCCTGCAAAGTTATTTAAACTGAACTGATAAAAACTAGAGGTAAAAGGGGTTGAAACAGAGCACTGTTCACTTCTGAAGCTAGTTTTAGAGCTGATTTCTCTAGGGAGAATTTGTGAAGTTTTTGCTCTAATCTGTATTAAAACTTCTATTTCAACTCCAATATATAAACATAAGTCATATTTTTAAATCAAGAGAGGTTACATTTCGCATATAATAAACAACAGGTTGTCCCCCAGATTGCGTAAGAATGTTTCTGTTAGGCCTATAGTAGAGAAATGAGACAAATGAGTTTTTTGGTTTGTTTTTGAGAAAAGGGGGTTGAGGGAATGGAATCCAAATAACTTGAATTCATTTAGTAATTGTATATATAGAACTAGTTTAAAACTGTAGACTTTTAACTAGGGCAAGTATCCTGAGAGCCAGCAAGCATTATTCTTAGATTTTTTTCTTTCAATCTCCTAGGGAAATGTAAAGTTAATAGGTATAAAATTATTAGTAAGTGATACAAATTCTAATCACTACAGCCAAATTAACATTGCAAAGGCAGCATTAAAGTAGTTAAGAAATGGAAATTAGTTGTAAAGAAAATAGAGGGCAACAAATACAAAGAAGAAGAAATTGTCAAAGACAAAATACTCTAACGAACTGAAAATTTAAATGAGGAACAAAAGGACAGATTTGATCTAATCATAAAGTGAGGCATTTTTTTCAAGTCTCAATCCAGAAATACTATAGTTCGATAGGCTCGAGGAAGTGAAAAATTAATACTCAAGAAACATTTATGAAAATTATCAGTTAACAAATTTAATGCTCAAATACAACTACCGTATTTCAAAGAATTTTAAAAACTGGCCAGTACTTTATTTTGAATCATCTTACAGTAACAAAAATTCCTCTGAAATTTAAGATAAAACAAATAATTGAACTCTGGGACAAAAATCTGCTTTGTATCACCTATGAACTTCCCATTTGAAATATAAGTATACTGTTATTGGGAAACATAAAGATAGCAAAAGCCTTATGTTTTGAGACCACACTAAAATCATTTATCCAAATGACAAAGTGATCATCATGAAATCTGCTTATATGTGCTCTACCGAATACTTGGAGAATTTTTTGCTGTACTAGGTCATATAGGACAGTCAACTGATTCTTGAAAGTGATGAAATTTTGATAGCACGAATTAGCAGAAAAACATCTGCATATTATAAAGTAGTATTTTGCTACCCCCATTTAAAGTTTTTTTGCTTACAATTGGAATTATTTTTTTTTTTTTACTAACAAGTGAGGATGCTCATTTAGTTATGCTTTTAATGAATTTTATGTATTTACTAGTACCTAATAAACTCTTCCTGCCCCAACTGTGAAATTACTAAACTTGGAGAATGACAGATGTTATTGTGGGCCCTGGTATTAGTCAATCTGAAGAAGCTAAAGAATTTCGTCAAAAAATGAATGTTATCTTTAAAGTCTCTCACATTTAATACAGTATGATCTTGGATGACACAGATTTAAAACATGCTTCATCTAAATCTTTGAAAGATACCCTACTTAAGGAGCAATAAATCTTCAGCACATTCCAAGGATTAATGGCATCAGAATCACCCAACTCTTGGTTCCCAAACTAGAATGAATAGGACTCACTCACCAGGAGGGCTTGTTTAAACACAGCTGCTAGCTTCTCTTGGAGTTTCTGACTCCCCAGGAAGTCTGGGGTGGGGGTCCCAGAGAGGTTGCATTTCAAGTTCCCAGATGATGCAAATACTGCTAGTTGGGGATAACAACACATCGAGAACCACTGACCTAGGGAATCTAGTAAGAAAGTACAGTACTGAGCCCCATGCTAGAATCAGAATTTCTGAGACCAGAGTCTTGAAATCCTCATTTTAACAAGCTCCCGGGCAAGTATAGAAGAATGACTATTTGAGAGCTACTATGACAATCTGGCTGGTTAATTTGTCTGTTACTGACTGATGTATCATATCACACATGTTAATAAGTAAAAATGGAAAGAAATAGTGCTAAATGACTAACCTCAAGGCTAACATGGTACAAAGAACACACAGACTTGGAGCATAAATCCTGGCTCTGTTACTTACTTGCTCTATGACAGTGAAAAAATTACTTTAATTCTCTGAGCCTCAGTTTTCTCAACTACAATATAGGAAGAATACCCAATTTGTGAAGATTAACACTAATGTACAAAGAATATCTAAAGCACACCATGTGGCATACAGTAGGCATTAGATAAAAATTAGCTATTACTTATTATAAGAAATGTATGAAATATTTCCTTCAATATCTAATTGAATAAAGTAGATATTTTCATTCGCTTAGAACAAATATTTACATTCTATAAAACCTTACACTTATTGCTCCGTAATCTGGGCCAGACAAGTATTCTAAAAGTTGTACATATATTCACTCATTTAATCCTCATAAAAATCCTGTGAGGTAGATAGTATTACCATCCCTAACTTATAGATGAGAAAATTGAGGCACAGGGAGATTAAGTAAATTGCTCAAGGTTACAAAACTTAGTAAGTGATAGACCAAGAATTTAAACCTAGGCAGTCTGACTCCAGACCCCAGGATTCATCAAAATGTTAATTTCCTATTAGTAAATTTTAAGGTTTTTTGGAAAGTAGCATATATAGACTGCAAATAAATTCATATTCACACCAAGATGAAGAGTTGTTCAAAGAAAAGAATGAATGCCTTGAACTTCTGGCAGGTAACAGTGTCACAAAAACAACAAAAGACAATTTAAGTTAAAAACTGGTGGGACTTTTCAATGTGTGGACAGGACAAAGTAATCCGTAATTACCACTAATCGTCACCAAGAACATCTTCTCAATATATACCATCCAAAGAGATCATAATTTTGACATGTTTTGGCACAATAAATATAAACTCTTCAGCTAAGCAGCAGATTCAATGGCATACTAGCCATGTAAAATTAGCATAATGATAAACAAAAAATTTAACTCGTTTGTAACATTTAAGGTAATCTTACAGAAAGTCTGCAAAATATTATTTTATGATACACTCAAATAATACTACTAAAGACAACAAAGCTTAAAATTTTCTTTCCTTCCAGAAATGCTTTAAATAGGTCACTAAAATCAGAATGAAATATTTACGAACATATTTTTGATGACAGTGTTGAATTGGGTGTTCTGCTCTGTTAGAATTATCTACTGGCAAACCAAAACCAAAACCAACCAACCAATAACCAACCAAACAAAAAACCACCCCAAAATAGTAAGTCAGCATCAAAATTCAGGCTGATATTCATGAATTAAGTATTTGGTCTTTTAATATCTGGCATAGTTCACTTTGTTTAAGCACTCTGTTTCTCTAATATTTTTAATCAACTCTGGTGAAAACTGTACATTCAAATTAACTTGCCAGTGCAACTAATAGCCACCTCAGAGCCTAAAAATGAATGTCTAAACTTTGCTTTAAACAAGTTATGAAAGGCACAAACAAATTCTCATCTCTCAACAGGATGATAACAAAAGGAACTATAATTATGTAGTTGGAAAGAGTTTTAAATAATCAACTTAAAATGACACGAATTCCTGAGAGTGGCACTGATCTAAGAAAGGCATCCCCAAATAGCATTAAATTTACTATTTATTGGTTACCCACAATTAACAATGGGTAAATTTGGGAACAAAATATTTTAAAATGCATGTTTATAGAATGCTATTAATGCTTTGAGTAAATAAATATTAATAATTAAAACTGTATTCAAGGATAAACATATTTAGAAAAGAGACAATAGGGACTCAGTAAAACATTAATTACTAATTAGAACCAAGTATATAATATAGTAAAGGCCCATATAATTTCAAAATGTGGTTTTATTAATGCACTTTAGGACAAGTGCCATTCTTACTTTACTTTGTCTGGAAGAAATACTGCCAATTACAGTCACAGGAAATTTCCATTAGACAAAAACTGCATGTGTGAGTGTGTGTGTAGGGGGAAGGGTTTGGTTCATTTATATCATACTACAAATATAAACTCATGTTTTGAGTTTATGAATAACATTAAGCAACACTATTTCCTCCTAAAATTTTCTTTAAGGCAGACCTATTTAGCATCACGTGTGTTATTAATATGTGCAGTGTAGTTTTAGAAAATTTAAGTGTCCTAGTTTCTCAGTGAAAATAATAAATGTGGTCAAGAGTAGAAAACAAAATTCTCGTTTCTAGTCCCTCTACCTGGCCACCATTTTAAAAACACAAGTTTTTCATATATATATATAATATATATTTATATATATTACATATATATATTACTGTATCAAAACACATTTTAACAGACTTCACAGCTCACTTAAAGCTTCAGTTTACAGTCATTCATATGAAAGATTTCTAACATGGAATGTTCACTTAGAAAGAATTCCTCACTGGGATTCCAGTGTTCTGTATCAGAAATGCAGAAGTTCTTCAGTGCAATGCCAAACATTTTACCTCTTCATTTGTGTTTTTCTTTCAAGGGTTCTCATTTTACTTTTGGATCTTCTTTTTTGTAATCTCGACTTACTTCTTTTCGTATATTTTCAGGTAAGGCAGGTTGATATCTGTATAAATAACCATATGGACGAAGATGATAAACGAGGTATTCTAACTCATACATAGTTGTAGGATCGACATAGTGAAAAGAAACTGCAAGATCAGAACAGCAACCAGGACCCTAAAAAAGTAGCAGAAACAGGCATCATTAAGAAACAGTATATAGTTAACACACAATATTTACATACTGATAAAGGAAACATTAATTTTAACAGATTCCGAGCACCAAAGTTGGCAAGGTAAAGCAGAGGCACCTATTTATTAGACTTATGGAAGAAAGCAAGAGTTTGTAGAGTTCTTCATGACTTAAACATGAAAACTGCTAATATATATCTACCTGAAATCATCTTCTCTCATAGTCTATAATGTTTTCACTGAAAAAATTCTCGAGACTTCTTCAAATGAAAGGGGCAGCTATACAAAGAACGATGCTCTATTTCCGAGTTTTGCTTTTGAACTTCCTATGCTCTCACTCTTACCTTTTTGCTTGGCTCAGAAAGACAGCTTTCTGGCTCAGAAAGACAAACCTCAGAAAGACAACTTTGAAGCATTCAATGACTACAAAATCCTTGCCCATTACGTGTAACCAAATACTTCATCTGCACATCAACCCAAACAATGCAGTATTTATGAGAGGAAGTGCTGAGTCAACTCTTAGTTTGAATCTAAAGTTTGTCCACTAGGGTCAAATTCTACCTACTAGTGTATGACTTTTAGCAAGTTACTTAACCTCTATAAGCTTCAATTTCCCCATCTGCAAAAGATGGTTACTTAAAGGAGATAATGTATATAAAATGCTTGAAACCAGCATGGCCTATAGTAAATGCTCCATAAATGCCAACATTATTATTGACAAAATAATCACATTTAGGTGGTCCTCAGTAAGTAAGTCAGAGCGAAACATTTGTCCAGAAATATAATTCTCAGATTCCTAACAGAGCTGGTATTGGAATAGGTTTTTAAAAAGACAAAAACAAGGTAATTAAAAAAACACAACAGGAAAAAAAAAAAAGCAAGAACATTAAAAAAAAAGAAGAAGAAAACACAAAACTGACCCCAGAACTAAACAGTTAGAAGGTTATTTTGGTATTTACAGAATGTTTCGCCCAGGTGACTCCAACCAAACTTCAGATTCTATCTAGTATCTTTACAAGGACCCAAGAAGAAAGATATTCTGACAAGGTCCCAGAGACAAGGTCCCATTGTAAGCTACTTACTTCCAAACATGAATTATTGAATGTTCAGTATGAACATTTAATTATTATTAAATTAGTATGAACATAATTCATGTTTGGAAGTAAGTAGCTTACAATGCAGAAAAAATTATCAGGGAATTACCCACTGCATCTTCTCTGGCCTTCTCTCTGAACTTTCCTTTGAAACAAACCCCAGATATCTGGGGTTTCTGGGTAACTGTGTAGGCACTGGAAAATTATTTGGAGCCTACTTCTTAGCACCCTTGGCAATGTAAGGATAGGAACAAATCTGAAAAGTAAAATGGTAAGTCAACTTGTGATCATCAAACCAGCTCCATCCAATAGATACATGTGAGCCCCATGATGCCATTTAAAATCTAGAAGCCACATTTTAAAAGTTAAAAAAAAAAAGGAATTAATTTGAATATATTTCAAATGAGTAAGTCCATATTATTTTTTCCAATATGCAATCAATATTTTAAAATTAATGAAATCATTCTTTTTATTTGTGGTAAGTTCTTAAAATCAGGAATGAATTTTATACTGACAGCACATCTCAGTTTGGTCTAGCCATATTTCAAGTACTCAATAGTCGTACCTAGCTAATGGCTACTATACTGGGCAGTACATGTTAAACTAAAAGACTAGACCAATAGCTGTGAATTTTAAATTGCTGATCCTCTCTGAAAGCAACTTCATATGACCCTGAAATACTGCAATAATATTTTTAATAAGATTTATTACATTATGTTTCACTCTATGGCATTACTGTTTTTTTACTAGATGACCAGGACACTGTTATTAAGATGTATAAGCAATAAAAAGATAACTGCTATAACTATTAGAAACAAAATAGCTCTTTGCATGTAATAATGGCTACTACCTAAACTCAAGAAAGTCAAGTAAAAAATCATCAGATATAGAGAATCTAGGAACAGAGGCAAATTTTAAAGATGCTTTTAAGAAACAACAGCTTTCATATATACCAGTTAAAAAGCTTTTTAAAAAGCCCAACTAAAATAGTAACAAAAATATTAAAAACATAGGGAGATACTTAAGAAGAAATAAAATCTGGAGAAAACTATAAAGCTTTACTAAGGGACCTAAAATAAAATTTAAAAATCCCAGGCAAAGATATCTATTGTCCCTGAATGGATAAATACATTAACATAAAGGCATTAGTGTTACCAAAACAATTTGAAAAAAAGAGATATAAAATAGAGGAATATACACACTTAGAGTAATAATTTCAAAATTCAGTAAAGCTACAGGGTTCAAGACAATATGGTACTGAGGCAAAATCAAATAGGATGATGGAACAGAACTGAAATACCAGATATACCAGATACCAACCCTACTGTAAGTAACGCTACAGTATATGATAAAGGAGATTATTTCAAAGCACTACTGAAAATAAGACTTAGTTAAAAAATGGTACTGGAAAGATCAGTTAACAATTTGGAAAAATCTGGAGCTCTCAATTTTGACCATGTATCAGTAAGTTTCAAATGGGTTATAGTTAATGTAATCAGAATTGAAAAAGAGAATAAATCCTATTTGATCATTTCTGACCTACAAAAAAGGCAGTTTCACACATAAGGGCACATGTATATATATGTAGATATGTGTGTATATATGTGTATATATCTGTACATATGTGTGCATGTGTATGTATATACACTATTACATATAGACTGTTACACACATATACACTATTTTAAATCCTCTGTATGAAGACTGATTACAAATTCTCTGGTGAAAAGTTTATTTCCAGGGAAGAGACTTTTAGTCCTAGGGAATAAATCACTTTTAGGGAAGTAAGAAGGTGGTGTGAAAGGGGAAATGCATGAAGATTAAGTTCTAAACCCAACTTAAGAACCTAAGTCTCTGATCAGCTGTATATCTCACACATTGACTTGCTAAAATAAACATTTTCCACACTGTGTTTTCAGTGATCACTACAAAGCAAAAGTATATGTAGGAGATTTAGGATAACTCTGAAAATAGTAACTCACTTATGGAGAAGAAAATTTATTAAATGATGGATGAGTAATAATAGAAGTTGGATTTCACATGTGTTTGTATCGAACACTCCTGGGAGAGAAGAAGCAGTAATTAGGAAGCTCGGTCAATTTTGGTTCTTCCAAGTCTATTTTATTGTCTTCAATATAACTGAATAAATTTTTATAGAAAGAACATAATTCTTGCAACCATTTTAAAAACTACCACAATCTGATGTATCAAAGAAATATTTATTTTGTTCATATAAAGTATACTGTTAGGTACACCTATCTGTAGGTGGGAATTGTGGGCAGTAGCACTCTTAAAGGAAAGAAGGGTATTTTACTGGTTACAAAATAGTGAGAATTATGATGTCCCTTTGCTATTACTGTCTGTAGCAGATACTCTTATTAAAACCTTACATGCATTTAGGTGTCTTTGTTATATGTATCTGTAATGTTCTTAAGTTTAGATATATTTTTATATGGGAATGTACAGCATTAAGAAGGGAAGGGCTCAAGTAATCTAGGAATGGTCAGATTATACTAAGAAAAGTTTACATAAAAAAAAAAATTCAGGGGTGCCTGGGTAGCTTAGTCTGTTACTCTGCTTTTGGCTCTGGTCATGACCCCAGAGTTCTAGAGTCGAGCCCCGCACTGCGCTCCCTGCTCAGCGGAGAGTCTGCTTCTCCCTCTCCCTCTGGTGCTCCCCTCAGCTTGTGCAGTCTAATAAATAAATAAAATCATTTTAAAAAATTTCAGAGTAGTACCTCATGAGAACAAAACAAAAATAGACTATCACAAAGTAGACTTAGGAATACATCTGTTTTACAGTCTAGGAAATTGTTGCATCCACAAGAGCAATAAAATCCTAGCATAAGGTTTTAAATGGACACATTACATAGAACTGAACTTTAAACTGTTTATTTATTAAAGTGCAATTTTATCCCAACAGCAGAATATTTATTGTAACATCCCTCATTTCAACCCCCAACCCTCTGGGACACATATCACATTAATCATGGAGGGGAAGGAAACCCATGATAGAAATCACAAGAGTTAATAATCAGCATGGTTTGTAAATTGCCTAGAATATTTATCAGGACAAATTACTTGAATTTTCTGAGCCTCAGTTTTGTCATCTATTAAACGCAGAATTACTGTAAGGAATTATTATGCCTGAGTAAGTACCAAGAACATACTGGTGATTGATATCAGAAGCCGTTGTGATGTGCTTCAACATTTCCTTTTAAAGCTCAGTGTCTAAATATTGGATCAAAAGTTCTAGGTCAATGTTTTTTAACCTCAGTGTTACCGACATTTTAGGCCAGATAACTCTTTATTGTGGGAAGCCGTCCTGTGCATTGTGAGATGGTTAGCATCTAGTGGGATTACAATCTTGAGGAATTCTATCCACTAGATGCTAGTAACAACCTCCACCCAGTGCCAGTCTCCCAATTAACAAAAAAATGTCTCTAGATTTTGCCAAATGTCCTCTAGGAGGCAAAAAGTCCACAGTTGAGAACCACTGTCCTAGATAATGATTTGCAAACACTGGCTTATGAAGATGAGAATGCTAGCATGAGTGTATTATTTGTATGTTAGGGCCAGAAAAAAAGAAGGCATAGAGTACTAATGACTTGCCTACATGCATTATTAATCAATAACAGATCTGAATCTAAAAGCTAGGTTTCATGACTCCTGATGTCCTTCAGTCAGTCGCTCACTGCTGCAATACTCATAACAGTGATGAACTGGAAACAACCTACTAAATGTGTATCAGTAGGGGAACTGATAAATTACAGATGCTCATGTTAGATTATACAGAAGCCTAAAAATTAATGAAGCACATACATACATTAATGTGGATAAATCTTAATGTATTAAAAGGGCAAATGTTCAAGGATATATATGGAATAAGTCCATTTATTTAAAAACCTACAGAACAATACTACATATTATTTATGGATACACAAACATGTAGGAAAAAAGATACAAACACACACGGTAATGACAAATACTAAATTCATGATAGTGGTTAACACTGAGGAAGGATATAAGAAAACTTGGTTGGGGAGGGTACACAGGCCTCAATTGTATCTATACCTTTTTCTTTTACAAAAGGAAGCAAATATGGCTAGAGATTAATATATGGTAGGGGTGCCTGGGTGGCTAAGTGGGTTAAAGCTCTGCCTTCAACTTAGGTCATGATCCCGGGGTCCTGGGGTTGAGGCCCGCATCAGGCTCTCTGCTCAGCAGGGAGCTTGCTTCCCCCTCTCTCTCTGCCTGCCTCTCTGCCTACTTGTGATCCCTGTCTGTCAAATAAATAAATAAAATCTTTAAAAAAAAAAAAAAAAAAACACCAAAAACCAGAAAAGATTAATATATGGTAAAGCTAGTTGGTGGGTACAAGATACTAATTTTTCTTAAACATTTAGCTGAGGAATTTAATAAAATAATGTATTTTAGATAAAATCCTCAGGAATGATGACTATGTTATCAAATTAGAGCTAAGGCTTCTTATGCTTACAGTGTGACAGGCACTGTACTATATTCTAATCACAACTGAATCAAACAGGTAGATCCAGTCCATTTTACAAATCAGGCAAATCGGGCTCAGAAATTGGGCAAATTCTGTCCATCCAAGGTCAATTAACTATTAAGTAGGCAAAGACTTGAATTCTAGAAGCCTAGAATTCTAAACCTCAAAGTCTTTTCACACATCATTCCTGAAGCCCAGAAGGCTCTCCACATAGCCTGCTCTCTAACCTCATTCAGATTTCTGTTCAGAAGTCACCTTTCAGAGACATCTTCCTTAATCATCAAAACTGGGGTGCCCCACTCCACTCATTCTCTATCCCCTCACTTGGCCTTATTTTACTCTAGGGCACTTATCACAACCTAAAATCATATTTTATCTTTACTAGTCTACCTGTTTACTGAATGTCTCCATATCCAGAATGTAAGGTTCATAATATACTATTATAAGGTTCACAAGAACTGGAGCTTGGCCATATTTACTGTTGTATTTTTAATGCCTGACACAGGCAATAAACACTAGGTAATAGTAGCAATATTTACTGAATTACTACTGCTGATACTCATGTTCTCATCTATTTTGTTATACATTACCACTCTATATAAAAGGAGTAAAGAGGATTCTTAGTTATCGATGCTAAAGAAGTTTTTAAATAAACAAAAACCAGTCTAAGTATTTATACAGTAATAAAATTTCTAAACTTACCTCTACAGGAGGATAATAGTTATAATTCCAGTACCAGAAGGTTCTAGGTAGATAACCCCTGATTAAGTGGTGTTCTGGTACAAAGGGATGAAAAGTTTCTTTTCCAATGGTATCTCTGGAATCTCCCGCTTCTACATTTATAATTTCCATGCATCTGCCCAATGCTAAGTCTTCGATGGAGGAACTATGTGTACATTTGTCTGTTTTAAATGCATCAACAAATCTCTTCAAGGCTTCTTTGCTCAGAACATATCCGGCTCCTCCACTCATGTAGCCCTGCTTTACATAGGGCTTAAATCTTCTCCCAAAGTAAATGGGTTCTTCAGGGTTGTATTTTGAGAGAAGCCATCTCAAATTTTCCAGGATAACATATGTATCATCATCTGCTTTCATAAACCAATCAGCATCTTCTAAATAATGGTCATGAACATACTGAAAAGCTTTAATTGTTTTCCAGTATAGTTGGTCTCTGCCTTCTCTGGTTTTTAATCCCACCGCAGGGAAGTCTTTATCTTCTTCTGAACTCATAAACAATACTTTATTACAACGTTGGGCCCATGTAGCTTTGACGTGTTTGGCCTTTTTCTCTAGATTTTGAGGCCCTGTCATAACCCAGCAAAGAATTTTAACCTTCTGATAGAGGTTTTCAGCGATGTCTGTGTTCTCATCTATTAAACAAAGAAGTTTTAGAGTTGTATTTGCATAGATGTAAAATTCAAATAAATTATATTGATGAAAAATTTTCTTCAACAATTTCAAAACCCCCCTTCTATTTATTTATCTTTCTACCATTAGTGATTTAACTGAAAGAAAGCAAAAACTCAACCTAACATGAACTGACATTCTGATTTACTGGTTTCATGTCAGTCTTATCCATTGCAGTAAAAAGAATTGCCACTATGACTTAAAATCTTACTATTTGAACTGTGGTTGACCAAACAGGATCAACATCACTTGGGAGCTTGTAGGAAATGCGGCATCTCAGGCCCCACCCCAGACCTATTCAATTTGAATCTGCATTTTAACAAGTTGTCTTGGAGATTGGTATACATATGAAGCTCGTATTAGTCTCTGCTTTTCACTTCATTCTACAAAGGGTTCTCAACAGAACACTGACAGGAATTTCTTGCAGCTCTAAATAAACTTCTGCAGGACAGGAAAGACATGCTGCTGAAGAAACAGTTCATTTTGCACTCCACCAGAGTTCACTGTTAGGAATTTATACAAGCACCCTAAGGTGGCTTTAAAAAAGGCTTTCATGGGGTGTCTGGGCAGCTCAGTGGGTTAAGCCTCTGCCTTTGGCTCAGGTCATGGTCATGGCCCCAGGGTCCTGGGATTGAGCCCTGTGTTGGGTTCTCTGCTTGGCAGGGAGCCTGCCTCCCTTCCTCTCGCTCTGCCTGCCTCTCTGCCTTGTGATCTCTGTCAAATAAATAAACAAAATCTTAAAAAAAAAAAAAAAAGAATTTTAAAAAAGGCTTTCATGATGACCCCAGTTTGAAAAAGAGGGGTTAATGCTGAGTTGAGATTACTTTGATATTCCAAAATGCAAATCCATCAGTTGGAAACAGAACAGAACAGGTAACAGTAGTATTTCCAAGACTGTCTAGAGCAGTGCTTTTCAAAGTACTCCTCTGTAAAGAAATAGGGAGCCATGCCAGAATATAAAACACCATATTACTTCTTTCATCAGGGAAGTCTTGCTATATTTCCAAGAAAGTCCACTTAACTAAGCAGTGAGCTTAAGTAAGTTACATCCTGGTGCCATCTCCTTATCTGGGTGCAGACTGGTAATAAACAATTCAGATTGTCAGACCAGGATCATATACTGAGTACCACTGGTTTAAAGGAAGAGTTCAATTTTAAGATCCTAGATCATTGCTTGGTGAAGGATCAATTCTTATTTTCAATAGTTAGAGACCTATACTTTTTATAAATGTGCTAAAAATGAATTACTAGAAAAATTAGTAAAAGAAATATAAAATACAAATTCTAATTCTTAGTTTTGGATTTAGGCAAAATTACTTTGTTAAATTACCCTGAAAGTTTCTAACTGCACAGTCCCAATTTCAATACCTATGTAGGTGTGGACCAGCATAAGTCTGCAAAACCACACTTTTTATAGTAATGTTCTAGGCAGAATCCCAAGGAAGCATATCCTTAAAGTTAAGGTCAACCAGTGAGTTACAAAAGCTTTGTCCTATGAAAAATTAACAACTGGAGACATAAATTTCTAGTCCACTAATAGAGAGCTAATACAAGGTTGGGTGAGGTTTGGGCATGGAATTTTCCAAAATATTCTCACACCCCCCTGAAAAATCAGTAATTCACAATTCAAAAACAGAATCACCCTTCAGACAGAGAACATTCACATTTCATATACTTCAGGAGCCCAATCTTTTGGCTACAGATAAACTAAATACTGGATGCACAGGGAAAATGTTAGATGCAGGAATTCTCAATGTTTCACTTTGAACAAGACAACCTTCTCCCCAGTGCTGGGATCTGGTGAATATTGTTTCTCATTTTGTAATTATTCACTGATTAATTACTTTGTTGTAGGCATATGCTGGCACAAGAGATGAAAAGGTGAGTACACCATATGTCCTGCTACAGAAGAACTCAGTCTCAGAGTGGACCTTGGTACACAAACCAGCACTTGACACATTCTAAGAGAGATACTATAATAGAGGTATGTAAAAGGGTTCAATGTGCTGCAGAAAAAGAAAGCAGTGGCTGATAAATCCTACAGAGTGTGGAATGGGAACTTGGCGGGAACAGAGAAGGGGAGATAATGCAAAATCAGGGAAAACAGAGATAATGCAGAAAATAGAGGTCTTTAAATGAGTAAATGCTCATAATAAGAAAGGACAAAAGGTATGGTGAAGTTTGGTTGAATGCCGGTACGTGGGTATAACTGAAGGCCTCAACTAGGGGAAATGAACTGAGAGAGGAAATCTGAAAAATGGTAAAGAAGTAGAATGCTTGAACTTATGATAAATGGGATTGATTGGTAAGTGAAGGAAAACACCTACCATGACTTTATAATCTCCAGCTTAAACAGATGTGGGGCATCAAGCCGGACAAGCAGGTACCTAATATATGTGCTTATACTGACTTGATATAGCCTACTAGCAGAGAAGCATGTGCCAACCAGCCCTTTAACAATCCAGGGCAAGGCTACAGAGCAAGTGTCCAATGATCAGGCTGCTCTTGATAAGAATACAGAGCACTTACTCAGAACTGGATTAGTTATATAAACACTTAAACATAACATGACATAATTTGTAACAGTATGCACATGCTTGCTAGTTCATGCAACTCAACCAGGATGTATGTGGTACACTTCATCCCTCAGCCTCTTCTTGAGAGGTCAGAAAGAAGTAATTTACTACCAAAAGATAAAAGAAGCAATTCTGTAACCCAGAGTTCCAATTGTTTCCAAGCTGCTATAGTCTTTATCATCAAATAAATCACATTTGCAGATATCTTTGAATCACTTTAATTTTTTTTTTCCACAATGTTGGGAACTGGGCTAAGATAAAGACAATAAAGAGGAGATGAAATCAAAATTATGGGAATTGATGATATCACACATACAACGAAATAGCCAAGGGACAGAAACTTGGAGAAAACCATTTTAAATGTTGGCTCCTAGAGGACACAATTGAGAACATCAGGTATAGAGCTAGGTAACAGGTATAAGGTAAGAGAAAATGAAGTCATTATAGCACAGCCTTAGTTTCTACCTCCCTAGTTTTTTATGCCTCTTAAAAGGTGAAAAGATTAGTTATTATTAGTTACTAATAGAAAAATAAGTTGAAAAAATATATATAAATTGGGATTTATATATACCTTTTGAGTTTCTCTAGAACAAGACTAAGCAAAAACTAAGACCAAAACAATAGCAAAAACACTAAAAACACATAAACCATGAAAAATAAATCCGACTAAATAAATAATTTTTAAAAATCTAATCTGAAAAGTTTTGCCTTCCCCCAAGTTACATTTTCGGAACTGTCTCTATTTTAAAATAAATTCAAAATTAACATCTTATTCCCTAAATAAATCTGGGTGTTAGCAATTTCCTTCCTGAGGCAAACAAGCAAGGTCATTAAATATTGGGAATTAAGCTCATTTTAATAAAAAAATATAACAAAATTCCCATAGCTTTTTCCAATTCTCATAACACTTACACAGACTGAAAAATACGGTTTGTTTATTTCTTAATAAAGTGAACCATACCTTTATGTTGGCTAGAATCTGCATTGAAGTTCATCTGTCCTTCTAGATGATTTTGTCCATTATCATCTGCATGCCTAGCATGCGGATCATTATGAAGAATATCAGGCTGGGTATCACCCTGTTCTCCCAACAAAATACTAAATAGCTGAGAACATAAAACAAATCCAATTGCTGATCCACAAAGGAAGGTTAAAAAATTCAGCCAAGATTTAGAGGCCATTTCCCGAAAGTGTATTTCTGTAAGAAAAAAATTAGTAGGATGTTATAAATTAGAAAGCAATATACATATCATGAGTAAAAAACTTGGTAACTTAAAAAAAACATACAAAAAACACACACAAAAAAAGTTGATTACTTTTAACCATATGGGAAATCTAACTTCCTTCCATATAAAAGAACATTTCTTTTTTTTTTTAAGATTTTATTTTATTTATTTATTTGACAGACACTTGAGGCAGAGATCACAAGTAGGCAGAGAGGCAGGCAGAGAGAGAGGAGGAAGCAGGCTCCCTGCTGAGCAAAGAGCCGAAGCGGGGCTTGATCACAGGACCCTGAGATCATGACCTGAGCCGAAGGAAGCAGCTTAACCCACTGAGCCACCCAGACTCCCCTAAAAGAACATTTCTGAGAGAATTTAAAACTTTCATCCTCTTAGTTGCAGCTAAAACACACCCTGTGGACAGTTCAATAAAACAGATGAGTAAGAAGTTAGAAAATCATTGTTACGGTGGGGCATGGGTAAATAGAGTAAAAAAAAAAAAAAAAAAAATTTCCCACCAGGATCCTTTGTGAACCCAAGCCTGCTTGCCATCATTTTTTTTTTCTTTTTTGCTGTCAAAATACTTAAATTTACCTTTTTTCTTTTTTATATTACATGGTACATATTACATATAAATTAATATGTATGACATAATATCCCACAAGGTATTATTACTATTATCATTAAAACAAATGACATAAGCGGTACAAAAATCATGAGGAGGACACATAGAGTTGTGTTCCAAAATCATTTTGTTGTCCAGATGTGGTGAAAAATACTAATGCTAGACTTTAAAAGACTAATGATGTGTAATGTAATTGCTAGTATAATCATTAAAATAAACAGTAAACAAATATATAACTAAAACAGAAAATATGAGTAAGATAATCAAAAACAAGATAAGGAAAAAAGAGCAGTGGATAAAGAATAGATGAAATAAACAGAAAACAAATGGTAATATGATTGATTTTAATGTAAATATATCACCAATGATGTTAATGTAAAAGACTGAAAACTCTAATTAAAAGATAAAGATTGCCAACCAGACTAGAGAAAAAATAAACCTAACTACATGTTGCTTATAGGAGACAGACATTAAATATATTAGAAACTTAGGAGCAAAAGGATGGAAAAAAGGAAGTAAGCAATTGTCAGAATAAATTAGTGGTTTAACATAGTTAACTTTCCTGACATTCACCAAGCTCTACATTTTTTATTCATGTACTTTTTTGTATTAATATTTGCTAGAGTAAAAAATTTATAGAAAAAACCCATCATGTGACCTTTCACTTATCTCTTTTAATACATGTTTAATATATGTCTATTTAATGAAAATATATTTATCCTCAAATCTCTAAGTAAAACTGTCATGCTATGGAACTACACCATGCTCATCTTATATCTCAGATCTCAGGCCCTCTTCAAGTTTGAGAAGGACGACCCCAGGGGGAAGCTGAAGTAAAGGAAAGAGTGTTATTAGCAAAGTTGCTCAGTGATATGGGAATGTAAATTACCCACATGAAACTGGTGGGCACCTGTTTACTTACTTCCTTTGCTCTATCTTAACTTACATTCTAAGGTTCAGAAGGGTGGGCCTTCATGGGTGAAGAGCATGTATGTCCCACTGAACTCCCCTATAAAATTATCCAGAGGAAAAGCAGAAATAAGATTACCCAGTCTTGTTGCTATTTTCCCTGACAGGGGGTCTCAAATTCTCCTTTGTTGTGTCATCTTTTACCCATTTAGATTGGTTTTTAGTGAAATCCTTACTCCCAAAAGGTATAATCTGTAATCGCAGGGAAAGTATCCCTCCTGGCTTAAGTGATTCTTTTGAAACACTAAAGACCCTGAAGATCATTTGCAAATGATATAATCTGATAAAGAGTTTTTAATATCTGAAATACAGAAATAACTTGGTACGACTCCACATCAAAAAACCCCATATAATCTGGTTAAAAATGGGCAGAGGACCTAAAGAGATATGTTTCCAAAGACATATAAATAGTCTACAGATACATGATAAGATGCTAAACATCATTAATCATCAGGGAAATGCAAGTCAAAACCACAATGAGATATCACCTCATCCCTGTCAGAATGACCAGAATCAAAAAGGCAAGAAATAAATAACAAGTGTTGGCGAGGATATGTGAGAAAAAGGAACCTGTTGGGGCAGCCATTGTGGAAAACAGTATGGAGGGTCCTCAAGGAATTAAAAGTAGAATTACTATATGATCCAGTAATTCCACTACTGGATATTTATCTGAAGAAAATAAAAAACACGAATACTAAAAGATATGTGCACCCCTATGTATGTTGCAACATTATTTACAACAGCCAAGATATGAAAGCAACCCAAGTATCCATTCATACATGAATGGATAAAAATGTGGGAGACACACACACACAAGCACACACAGAGGAATATTACTCAGTCATAAAAAAGAATGAGAACTTTCCAAAAACATGGGTAGATCTGTAGATCTAGAGGTTATAATGCTAAGTGAAGTAACTCAGAGAAAGACAAATACCATATGGTTTCACCCATATGTGTAACTTAAGAAACAAAACAAGCAAACAGAAAAAAGAGACAAGAAACAGAGTCTTAAATACAGAGAATTGGTGGTTGGCAGAAGGAGTCAGTGGGGGATGGGTGAAACAGATAAAGGATATAAAGAATACACTTACTGTGATGAGCACTGAGTAATGTATAGAAATGTCTAATCATAACATAAGAAAAAAAAGCTGAAGAGAACTATTTGAGTATCTGGAATTCTTTAAAATAACAATGTATATTATTAAGAATTTACCCACAATAGAGGTAATTTGAAAATCCCATAAACTGCAAACATGAAGCCAAGAGAAGTGAATGAAAGGTAACATAACACCAATTTTCTTCTGGTAAATGTAAAAAGATTAACAGAATAAGACTGAAGCAATAAACCTGAAGGGAGGCTATTACGGTAATATTAGCAGACACTTAAACTGAGATATCATCTAGGAGCTACATTGCAAGTAATTTCCCACATCTTCTGATTCTCTGACAGTCTGCCTTCTAGCACACTTATCTTCTTTTTGTACTGTATTTTCTTCTTGCTGTGACTTTCCTCACCTTAGTACCAGATACAATCACTTCACAGTCTCAGAAGGGCACAGTCCAAATGAATTCTCCACTGCTACAGACTCTACTACTCCTGGTATTAGAGGAGAAAGCAATAGTCGCAGAAAGCACGATGACTGAGAAAGGGAAGGACTACAAGACAGTGACTATCAAGTGAGCAGTGATCCAGCTCCGGTAACTATGAAAACTAACCTGCTACCCCACCATTTTCTAAGACATTGAGTTTCAGAACAAGTCTACTTCTGCAGCCTGGAGGCTTTAGTGTTTGTAGGAAACCAGTGACATTTTATGGTTTTCTTAGCTGAGGTGGCACTTTTTTAGCAACACACCTGTTCTGGGGTGAGTGGAAGAAAACTGACTTCCTGATGTTAAAACAACTTGTTTTTAGTTAAGAAATATCTTGTGATGCTGTTGGATGGCTACCATCCCCTCACCCTCCTCCTCCAGAGCATTATCAACCAACATGTGCTGGCTTATCCCTATTGCTTTTACCTAATCACCTTCCAATTTCAAAGACTCTTGCCTTATGATTAAATTTCCGTTTACTCTGACTTTTCTTTCTTGTTCCTGGTATAAAACAGCCATCTCATATGGGCACAATGCGCCCCAAATCTTACTCTGAGTTTTGGCAAAAATCAGCATCCTCAACTCTTCAGATTTTTTTTTTTAAGATTTTATTTATTTGACAGACAGAGATCACAAGTAGGCAGAGAGGCAGGCAGAGAGAGAGGAGGAAGCAGGCTCCCTGCTGAGCAGAGAGCCCGATGTGGGGCTCTGGAGCTCAATCCCAGGACCCTGGTATCATGACCTGAGCCAAATGCAGAGGCTTTACAAGAGTGCTAAAGTAGATCAGATTGGAGAACTGTATGACTAAGTTGCACATTCTGGGGGCTTCTAATATATTAATTAAAATTAAGTGGAGGAAAGGTCTCAATATTAAATGTTTTCCAAACCCGATATAAAATCAGAATCATTTGAGGAGCATTTTAAAAATAAAGATTTTCAAAAATTTTCAAAATTTCATAAAATGAAATATAAAAATACAGATTTTCAGGCTCCATAATTGAGATTTTAGTTGCAAAAGAAGTGCTGGGACAACGAAAATTTGTAATTTTTATTTTATTTTTTAAGGGACAGCTTTGTGTTATTCATTGTAAAAAAGGAATCAAGCAATATAGAACAATGTGAAAAAGATAAAAATCACCCCAAATCCCACCACTCAGAAACAATGAATAACATCTTTGTAAACAAGAGATGGAAGGAGGGATAACTGTGGCTACCAGTTGAGCCCTGTATCAAGAGCTTTATGTGAATTAACTGTAAGCAATAAATGTGGGACTATCAATCTCATTTTACAGGCAAACTCACAAAAAGGTAAGTAACCTTCCCAGGGTCACACTAGCAATATGATTCAAGAAGTCAGATTCCTAGCCATTTTACATATACACTTGCATGTATAGTTTTTCAGAATGAATGTTAGTCATGCTATTTTAAGGATTTAACATATTAAGTTAGATTTACTTGAATGTATAAGAAAAAAGGGAAATGAAATGAATCTAAATGAACTCTGCAAGTCAGCTAAACATTTATAATATGACTCCTCTCTTCTAAATGAGCCTTCAAAAAAGACAAGAAAAAGACTATGAAAAATATATAGCAATAGAGTAGGCCCTTTTTTAAAACTACCTTTTAAAATTTTAGATAGTTCCTATTAATTTCTTGTTATGGAAATGTGGAAATCAGAACATATATACTCTCCCCCACACAACTTTTGTGAACAATTTTTATTCTGTAAATTTTGCAGTTTACATTCTATAAATTATACTGTAATTCCCATGACTGCTTAATCCTGGGCATGTATTAATTTGGATTATAAGCTCATTAATAGTCCTTTCATTACAGCTCCTTTATATGTGAGTTCTTCATTAATGTCATGTTTTTGGCTGAATTTCAGCAAGTAATTTTTGTAATAGTGCTCATTGCTGCTATATTCTAAATTCTTGCAGGCTTGAGACCGTCTACTACTGTCTTTATATATGAAGCACAACTTGACCAAGTAAAAACTCTGTAAATATTGATCCTCTCACATGGGTCCTCTCACATGGGTGCCAGAAAAGTCTGAGGGCAGATTGATCTTTTATCCTTATAGATATATGTTCCACTTCTTTTATGCTTTGTTTTTAGTCAAGCCACTAGTCACTAATATCCTCTGAATAAGACTTTAATACCCTTTAAACATGAGATCATGTCTTCCTCCAATTTTTAGGCTTCTAGGGAGTCAATGGAATTCACAATAAAAGTCCCTAAAATCTGAGGCTTTCAGTGTTCGTTTTTCGTTGTTTTTAAATTTTGGTACTCCTGCCAGAGATGTCAGTCTACTATTCGAAATTTTTTCTGTATTATACTATTCATTCACTGCTTTACATATTCAACATGTATTTCAAGCTATATTAAGGTGATTTTTGATGGTTTTTTCCCTAAAAGACTTTCCTTACAAAACTGAGTAATTTTATATAGTGATACAGTGTATAAATGCTTACAAATATACTATATGAGGCATTGTGTTTAAAACTTCTGTTTTCTCTGATCTTCACAACTGTAAAACCTGACAGTAGTATCTCTATATTACAAATGAGGAAGCTGAGTTTCAGAGAAATTAAATTGACCTGAACCACACAGTCAACATGGTAAACTGGGATTCTAACTCACATTTCACTTAAAGTTTATAGGTTTTTTTCCTGTTATATCACACTTGCATGTATAGTAACCCATCAACTTTCTACATCTTTTGCCCTTTCTAAAATTACCTTTTGGTTAATTCATTTTTTTTCTAAAATTACCTTTAAATGGAAGATAAGAAGACATTGTTACGAGCAGATTCAAGAAAAAAAAAAAACGGTTTTGCTCTATTGACAAATATTGAGATGTAAAGATATAAAAAATGAAAAGTCCATGGGATCTAAGACTGTGAAAAGAATGCAGAGAGATCAGAACTGTTTCCAGACTAAATTTTCATGCCTCTGCTCTCCTACAGTACTCTTCCTAATAAGAATTCAAATGTTTCTTTATATTAAAAAGGCTTATTCCTAAACACTTAATCCATACCTCCTTTTCAATACATTTCTAAGCTAAATAAAATTCTATTATATAAAATAAAATTTTATTTGCAATATTCTCTTTGAGAATATTCCTACTAATTTTGTTTCTTTACAGTTCCAGATTTTTTTTTTAATTTTATTTATTTATTTGACAGACAGAGATAACAAGTAGACGGAGAGGCAGGCGAAGAGAGAGAGGAGGGAGCAGGCTCCCCGCTGAGCAGAGAGGCCGATGTGGGGCTCGATCCCAGGACCCTGGGAACATCACCAGAGCGGAAGGCAGAGGCTTTAACCCACTGAGCCACCCAGGTTCCCCTACAGTTCCAGATTATCGAGCTAAGCTGCTGAGATACTACATGCAAGTTTTAAAGTTCAAAATTCATTACAATTATATGGCACTGTGCTAAACACTGGGAAAAGCTAAAATAAAATATCTTTCCCTGCCCTTGTGGAATTTACAGTGTTGTTAATTACACAGGGACACAAAAAAGTGATGAAAGAGTTTAAAAAGAGAGGGACACAACTAAAGCAGTTCTCAAGAAAACTTACAGCACTAAATGCTTACGTTAGAAAAGAGAAAAAGTCTCCAATTAACTCAAGTTCCCACTTCAAAAACCAAGAAAAAGGGCAAAATAAGCCTAAAGCAAGCACAATGAATGAAATAACAGAAATCAATAAAATTCAAAATAGAAAAATAATTAAGATTAATGAAATAAAAAGCCATAATCAAATGTCTAACAGAATTATCAGTGCCTAAAAAAATTAAAAATAATTCTTTGGACTCATCCAATCCAAGGGTATAATCAAATTTTCCTGTCTTCTATAATCAAATTGCCTCAATTAGTTCACAAATGTCTTTTTACAGTGGGTTTGTTCCGATTCGGATTTAAACTACATCCACATTCACAGATAAAATTAAAAGTAATCCAAAAGAACATTTTATATAACAGCTATTAAACACAAAAACCTAAATGAAACACATTTCTCTAAAAAAGCAAATTATCAAAGCTGATTCAAGGTATAAAAACTAAATGAATAAATAAAAACAAAGGAAATAAAGAATGTTGTCAAAGAGCCAGACTTCAAAAAGGTCTAGGCTTTTCTTGGATAAAATACTTAAATCTTTCAAAAAACATAATTTTTATATAGGCATACTTTATTTTCACTGTGCTTTCCTTTACTGTGCTTTGCAGATACTAGTTTTTTGTTGTTGTTTTTTTACAAATTGAAGGTCTGTAGTAACTCTTTGTCCAGTAAGTCTATCAGCACTACTTTTCCAACACCATGTCACTTCATTTCTCTGTGTCACATTTTGGCGGTTCTCAGGATATTTCAAACTTCTTCATTGCTATATTTTTTACAGTGAACTCTAACTGCTGATCTTTGGTGCTACTATTATAATAGTTTGGGGTGTCACAAACTGCAGACATATAAGATGGCAAACTTAATCGATAAATGTTGTGTGTGTTCTGTCTGCTCCACCGATTGGCCATTCCTCTTTCTCCCTCTCCTAAGACCTCCCTATTCCCTGAGACACAAGAATATTGAAATTAAGTCAATCAGTAACTCTACAATGGGCTCTTCATGTTCAAGTGAAAGGAAGAATCACATGTCTCTCACTTTAAATGAAAAGCTAGAAATGATTAAGCTTAGGGAGGAAAGCATGTTTGAAAGCCAAGACAGGCCAAAAACTAGGCTTCTTGTGCCAAACAGCCAAGTTGTAAATGCAAAGTCCTTATAAGAAACTAAAAGTGTTACCCCAGTCAACTCACAAATAATAATAAACCAAAATAGCTGATTTTGATATTGCTAATTTGGAGAGTACTTTAGTAGTTCAGATAGAATGTCAAACCAGCCACAACATTCCCTTAAGCGAAAGCCTAATCTAAAGCAAGGTCCTAACTCTTTGATTCAGTGAAGGCTGAGAGAGGTAAGTGAGTATACAAGAAAAGTTTGAAGCTAGCAAAATTTGGTTCATGAGGTCTAAGGGAAAGAAGCCTTCTCCATAAGACCACAATGTAAAATGAAGCAGCACATGCTGACGTAGAAGCTCCAAGTTATCCAGAGAAATTCATATAAGAATAATTACTGAAAGCGGCTTCACTAAACAACAGATTTTCAATATAGATGAAAGAGCCTACTGACAGGAAAAGATGTCATTTAGGACTTTGAGAACTAGGTGGGAGAAGTCAATGCCCAGTTTCAAAGGACAGGCTGACTTTCTCATTAGGGGCTAATGCAGCTGGTAACTTTAACTTGAAGCCACTGCTCACTTACCATTCTGAAAATGTTACAACCCTTAATAATTATGCTGCATCTAGTTTGCCTGTGCTCTGGAAAGGGAACAACAAAGCCTGGATGACATCATATCTGTTTACAACATTGTTTATTTAATATTTTAAGCCTACTGTTGAGACATGTGCTCAGAAAAAAAGATTGCTTTCAAAATACTACTGCTCATTGACAATGCAAGTGGTTACCCCAGAACTCTAACAGAGATGGACAAGATTAAAGTTGTTTTCATGTCTCCTAATACAACATCCATTCTGCAGCCCATAGATCAAGGAGTAATTTTCAACTTTCAAGTCTTATTATTTAAGAAATACATTTTGTGGGGCACCTGGGTGGCTCAACTGGTTAAGCACCTTTGACTCAGGTCATAATCCTGGGGTCCTGGGATGCAGCCCCGCATCAGGCTCCCTCCTGAGTAGGGAATCTGCTTCTCCTTCTCCCTCTGCTCCTCCCCACTACTTGTGCACATGCGTACTCTCCAAGAAATAAAATCTTGGCGAAAAAAAAGAAATACGTTTCATAAAGCTATAGCTGCCATAGATACTGAATCCTCTGATACAGCTGGGCAGGATAAATTAAAAACGTTCTGGAGGGAATTCAATATTCTAGATGGCATTAAGAACATTCATGATTCATGGGAAGATGTCAAAATATCAACATGAACAGGAGTTTAGAAGAAGTTGATTCTAACTATCACGAATGCCTGTGAAGGGGTTTAAGACTTCAGGGGAGGAAGTAACTGCAGGTATGGTAGAAACAGCAAGATAACTAGAATTAGAAATGGAGCCTAAAGATGTGACTGAATTGCTGCTATCTTATGAAAAAACCTGAATAGATGAGGAGTTGCTTCTTAGAGATGAGCAAAGAAAGTGATTTCTTGGGATGAAATTTACTCCTGATGAAGATGCTATGAAAATTGTTGAAATGGCAACAAGGTTTAGAATTTTACATAAACTTAGTTAATAAAACATGAGAGGGTTTGAGAGGACTGACTCCAATTTTGAAAGTTCTACGTGCATAAATTCTATCAAACAGTATCTATGCCAAAGAGATATTGTTAATGAAAGGAAGAGTAAACAGATGCAGCAAACTTCATTGTTGTCTTATTTTACGAAATTGTTACAGCCACTCCAACCTGCAGGAATCACTATCCTGATCAGTCAGCAGCTATCAACATAAAGACAAGACCCTTTACTAGCAAAAAGATTATGACTCACTGAAAGCTCAGATGATGGTTAGCACTTTTTTTTTTTAGCAATAAAGTAAATTAAGGTATGTACATTTTTTAAAGACATAATGCTACTGCATCCTTAACACACTATAGTACAGCATAAACATAACTTTTATATGCATGGGGAAACCAAAAATTCATCTGACTTGCTTTATTATGATATTTGTTTTATTGCAGTGGTTTGGAACTGAGCTCGCAATAGTTCTGAAGTATGCTGGTACACATGAATCAGTCAGGAAGTTAAGTAGAACTTAACCAATTCTTCTTCTATGTAAAAGTTTGATACCAATCTCTGACAAAGAGGGCCCAAAATACAGACAGAATTTAAAAAAAAAAATCAGTCTACTCTCACTCCAAAATAATACGTCACCAAAGGGAATGCAGCCCCAAATGTTAATGCTATCTTAAAAAGTTGGGTCTTCGGAAAGGAAACCATGAAAGAAGATCTTTGTGTAAAAGTGGTTTATTAGAGAGTACTCCCTGGGGATGCCTGAGTGGCTCCATCAGTTAATCATCTGCCCTCAGCTCAGGTCCTGGGATCGAGTCCCACATCAGGCTCCCTGCTCAGCGGAGAACCTGCTTCTCCCTCTGTCTGCTGCTTGCCCTGCTTGTGTGCTCATTGGCACACGTGCTCTTTCTCTCTACCTCTGGCAATAAACAAATAAATAAATTAATTAAACAAATCTTAAAACAAACAAACAAACAAACAAAAAAAAGAAATTTCATAAAAAGTCTTCCCTAGAAAAACTTTAGGTAAGTAGGCCAGGGAGGAAAAGAAGGTCATGCAAAGTTCCATGGGAGATAATTTTAGCTCCATACCCTAGGGTAGTTCTGGAGGCAATGCCAGCTGCACCTCAGAGTTGTATTCATATAATTAATAATTGGTTAAGGGCTGGCCTTAGGAAATAAAATTCCCAGACACTCTCATAGCTTATACATTGGCAAAACTGGCTCTGGCAGTGTGAGGGCAGCCCAGCAACAAAGAACCTTAGGAGACAGATAATGGGGATGAATATACAGTAGGAGCCTATGAACAGAAAAGAGATACAGAAACTTGGACAAATTATTAGTATCATCTGCTATGGTAACTTTGTCACTGGGAAAGTTAAAAATTGCGTGGTTTGGTTTTGCTGTATGGAATCCCCAGAAGTTTCAGCAATCATTCTAGTTCAATCATCATATAGTGAATAGTACTGCACAGCCCTAACAATGCATACAGAAATTTTAATCAGCTTTTTAGTATCTACTCTAAAATATCAATAGCCACTTAAGAATCACCAGGTATTTTAAGGAAAGCCTCTAATACGAAAGAAAAAAACCAACAAAGTCAAATTTAAAGCAAACTGAAGAGAGGATATAATGAGATGAAAACTAAGAAAAACCTAATCATTGAATTCTGAGATATTAAGAAATGTCATGCCATTCTATTCATGAAAAAAGAGTAAGAGTAAGACCAAGAAAAAAACTAAGAGGACTAAAAGAACTCCACAATTAAACTATAAGAAAATAAAAAACCTGAATAGAACAGCCATAGGATAAAGTTAAGGAAATCACCCTCAAAGCAAACCAAACAAAAAGATAAGGAGATGGAAAATAAGAGACAAAATTGATAACTAAGGATCAGTTTACAGGTACAGATAAAAAAGAGGGTAGGAAACCAACAATCAAATATTTCAAGGACATTTCCAGATTGAAAGGATCCAAGGATAGCTAATATTCTGAACAAAAAGACCCACTAAGATGTGGTATCAGGTAATTTTGGTAAAAATCCATTCTGCAAGAAAAAGAGAATGAGGCAGAGATAGGAATTAAATGGTTTTATTTTTTTTAATTTTTTAAAAATCATTTATTTACTTGAGAGAGAAAGCGAGAGACAAAGCATGAATGGGGGAGGGGCAGAGGAAGAGGAAGAAGCAGACTCCCTGCCCCGCAGGGAGCCCAACACAGGCCTTGATCCCAGGACCTTGAGATTATGACCTAAGCCTAAGGCAGATGCTTACCGGATAAGTCACCTAGGTGCCCGAGGAATTAATAGTTTTAGACTTTTAAACAACAATGCTAAAAGCTAGAGGCAATAGATAAAATGCTTCAAAATTCTGAGGAAAAATTATTTCCATCCTAGGATTTCGGACAAAGGCGAACTATACAAGGATCAAGAACATACTGCTTATTTGGTACACAAGACTGGCTCTAGTTTACCTTCCTGCTTTCTTACTTCTCATACTCTCTTATCTGCAAAGAACATTCAGCCATTCTCCAAGTTTGCCATGACCTTTCATTTGGATGACTTCGGCCATTCTAGTCTTTTCTGCTTGGTCTGCCTTGCTCTATTTTGTCTACTATATAGATACATAATTCTTTCAAGGTTGCTTCAGTTTCAGTATTTCCCATGACCACTCTTTCCTACTGCCTTATCAAATTAATTACTCTCCCTTGAATGTGTCCTTGTTCCTTTATTCCCACTTCCTACTATGTATATATCATACTGTGAAATACAGTAAGTGCATCTCTTTCCCATTAGACTATGAGTTCCTCAGGAAAAGAGGCTATGGCTCTTATCTCTACCTCTCTAGCACCTAACACACTGCCTGGCTTACAAAATGCATTCAAATGTTTGTGTGTTTGTTTACTAAAGGGGGGAACAGTTGAAATGAATTTTGCAAGCAGAGATCTATATTTATACCACCTAATATACTAAATAAAAAATCATATATGGTTCCATCATTTGAAGCTTTTACACTTCTTTAACCCCAAAACATAAAATAGATATGAACTCTCTCTCTATATATATATATATATAATTTCCTTTGGTGTGTTTTCAACTCATATGAACTATAATACAAATACATATGAATTGAGACAGACTAAAAGCATTTTCTATTACTAACTTATTAAGATGATAAAATAGTTTGAAAAATATTCACACAATTTTAGCTTCAGAAAATCAAAAGTGAAAATACCTTGTTACTATTCCATGAGAACATAAATATTTTTTGCACATAAATAAATGGAAAGACATCCCATGTTCGTGGATTGGAAGAATATTATTAAGAGATCAATACTGCCCAAAGTTATCTATAAACTTAACACAATTGCTATCAAAATCTAGTGATGTTTTCTGAAGAAACAGAAATATCCATCATAAAATTCATATGGAATGTCAAGGGAATAAAACCAGAGGACTCACAGTTCCTAATTTTAAAACTTACTACAAAGGCTACAGTAATCAAAACAGTGGCACTGGGATAAAGATAGACATATAGGCCAATGGAACAGAATAGAGAGCTCAGAAATAAACACATGCATTTATGGTCAAAATATTTTCAACAAATAGGCCACATGCATTCAATAAACAGAGGACAATCTTTTGACAAAAGTGCTAGGAAAACAGAATATCCACACACTAAAGAATGAAACCGGACCCTTATCTAACATCATATACAGAAATCAACTCAGAATAGATCAAAGACCTAAATATAAAACTATAAAGCTCTTAGAATAAAACAAGAGAAAAAAACTTCCTGATACTGGAATTGAGAATGATTTCTTTGATAGGACATCAAAGACACAAGCAACAAAAGAAAAATTAGTTAAACTGGACTTCATGAAAATTTAAAAATTTTATATATTAAAAGATACTATCAACAAATTAAAAAGGCTACCTACAGAATGGAAGAAATATTTGCAAGTCATCTATCTGATAGGGGATTAACGTCCAGAATATATAAAGAACTCCTAAAACTTAACAACAAAACCAATAAAATGGGCGAAGGACTTGAAAAGACATTTTCCAAACAAGATATACAACTGGTTGATAAGTTAAGAGCATGTTGAAGGTGAAAAGATGCTCAACATCACTGATACTCAGGGAAATTCTAATCAAATCTATAATGAGGTACCATATCACATCTATTGGGATGGCCACTATCAAAACAGTAAGTGTTGGCAAGGATGTGGAGAAATGCAAATACTTGTGCACTATACTGTAAAATGTACAGAAATGTACAATGTAAAGCCACTGTGGAAAGTAGTATGGTAGCTCACAAAAAAATTAAAAATTTAGAGTTACCACAGGATCCAGTACTTCCACTTCTGGGCATATGACCAAAAGAATTGGAAGCAAGGTCTCAAAGAGGTATCTGTACACCCATGTTTATAGCAGCAATATTCACGATAGCTAAAATGCGGAATTAATCCAAGTGTCCATCAATGGATAAATGAATAAGCAAAATGTGTTATGTGCATACAATGGAGTATTACTCAGCCTTTAAAGAAAGGAAATTTTGACGTGTGCTGTAACATGGATGAACTCTGACATCATGTTAAATGAAATAAGCCAGTCACAAAAAGACAAATACTATATAATTCCACTTACAAGAGACACTCAGTTAAAACCATAGAAACAGAAAGTAGAATGGTGGTTGCCAGACACTGGTGGTTGCCTGAGATAGGAGACACCCAGTTAAAATCATAATGACAGAGAATGGTGGTTGCCAGAGAGTTATGGGAAATTACTGTTTAATGGGTACAGAGTTTCAGTTTTGCAAGATGAAGAGTTCTGGAGACAGATGGTGGTAATAGTTGCACAACAATATAAATGTATTTAATATCACTGAAATGTGCACTTAAAATGATTAAAATGGTAAATCTTATTTGTATTTTACAACAAAAAATTGGAAAAAAAAGAATAACAATGTTGATTTTCTCCAAAATAACCTATATATGTATTGTTACAAGATTTTATTTTTTATTGCTTTTTAAATACAAGAAAATTTTAAAAAGTTAAATAACTCAGTAAAAGCATTCAAAAGATTTGTAAAAGAGAAGTATGTGAGTATACCTGAAAAATTCTGGATAGGTGTATCGGGGTAGAGTTAAGCCTAATGGATCCACTTAAAATATAAGATTTTTAAAAATCAAGTAGTATAGTAAAAAGTTATTCATAATGTTGTTTAGAAAATAATTATGAGAATAACTGGAAATTCCTTAAAGGAGCATTGCAGGTTGGAGGGCAGATTAAGGCTATTAGAGATGAAAATATATTACTTACAATGAACAGTGGTATATAGGTAGAACAATTCGACATTCAGGCCAAACAGACATATCAATTTATCTATGAATCAGTAAAAAAAAAAAAAAAAAAAAAAAAAATTTAATGCTTTTAATTAATACTACAGACATAATGCTGAGAAACTTTTTTCCTCTACAACCGTGCCATCAGAACTAAGCGATCTGAAAGTGTATCAGTGAGACTGGAACATCCCATTCTTATATGGATGATGGATCATTCATCAAATAACAGCAGTCTTAATTTCCAAATCGGAGTTTCAGATAGGGTTTCCCAGACACAACATTCCACATTTATCTTAACTGTATATTCTCTAAGGTAGAGGACTTTGAGTTTGCTTCTCAGCCTAGGCCTGATGTTAATTAACCCCTTGACACACAGCCTTGCTATACTTCAAACCTATCAAATATTGCTTCATTTAAATTTTGTCTAAACTCCACCCTTCTTCAAAATCCTATAATAACGCTGTCCTTTCTTTATTTAGTAAAATGCAGGCAGTTTGGTCTGGTGTGTGGTCTCCCTCACAGCAGCAAGTTAATTAACCTTTGTCAGCTTAAAGATATATATCCCTGGTGGTCTTTACCAGACTGAAATAGAGAGTCTATTAAAAAAACAAGTACATATAGAAATTTAATACATAATATACACAGCATTTCAAATCAAGAAAAAGATGGTTTATTCAAGTAATGATAATGAAATAGTCTTTTGGGAGAAAAATAAAAATCAGCCAGCTGGATTCCTACCTTTCTCTTTCAAATTCCTAATGTTTCTAAGATTACAATATTTTAAAAAATGAAATTATAACAAAACTAGAAGAAAATATCTTTTTACATTTTAACATGAAATTGGTATCTTTTCAAAACTCAGATACCATGACTATAGGAAAATTGTATGAAATTACTCATTGGTTAAACTTCTGGCAGTAAAATTGCTGGTTTAGAGATGTTTCTGTACAAAATGTTAAAAAAAAAATCTGTACAGCAAAAAATGCCAAAAAGTATCATAATGAAAAAGACAAAAGATCAATCTAACATAAAAACATATAAAGAAAATAAAGGATTTGCAGAAGAAGAAATTACAATGGTCAAGGATGTTCAAATTTCACATTAAAGTAATTCAAATGCAGAAATACTATTTTTAACCTATCATACTAGCAAAAAATGTTTAATTACACTTATCACGACATGGAAGAGAAAACTGGCACTCATGCATTCTCACAATACATACATTTACTGTCTTTTGGAAGGGCAATTTGGCAATATATTTAAAAAAAATTTTTTTTAAGATATACTATGCAACCACTGGCTTTTTAAAACACACATATATATTTTTTAAGATTTTATTTATTTATTTGACACACAGAGAGAGAGAGAGAGGTCACAAGTAGGCAGAGAGGCAAGCAAAGAGAAGAGGGGGATGCAGGCTCCCTGCCAAGCAGGGAGCCCAATGTGGGGCTCAATCCCAGGACCCTGAGACCATGACCTGAGCCAAAGGCAGAGGCTTAACCCACTGAGCCACCCATGCGCCCCTATTTTAAAATTTTAAATGACTATGACCTGACCCATCATTTCATCATCAGAAATTTTTCCTATGTAAACACAAACACATAAGTCTGAAAAGATATTGACGGCAGCCATTGCCATAGATGTTTGTCGGTTGATAAGGAATTGGTTAAATTCACATGGTACATCTGTACCACAGAATACTCTGCAGCTGGCAAAACAATGATCTATATGTGCTAATAAGGAAAAATCTTTGCATATTTGGCAGTTACGACTTTTTTGCTTATAAGGTATAGTGGCTACATTTTAAATCAGAAAAAATGTAAAGAAAACAAATTAAAAAACTGAAACTGAAACAGTAGACACAGAATATGTATATACAGAAAAGACTGTTTTCTTTCACATTTCTGTGTATTTGCATCTTTTACTTTATATCAAAGAGATGTTGCTTTATCTCTTAGTCTTTGTCTCCACTTTACCCTTTTCATTTATTTTCTTCCATAACACAACTTCATTCATGAAAACTGTGTAAGATGAAAGATTTATTTTTTAAGACAAAGTACTACAGTCTGTATAGAATAATCACATTTGGCTTCTTAAATGATTCTGTATACATAATTCTGGAAAGGTGTATATAAAGATATTTAACAAAGTAAATTTTGTTAATTATTATTTAAATTTATATAATAAATATAAATTTATTATAACAAAATAAATTTTGTTATTTAATAAATTTTATTATCTACTTCTGAGAAGTAGATAACACCTAGTCTTAACTAGGTGGCATGAGCAAGAAGGGCTTTCATTTCATTTTATAAACTTATGTTTTAATGCTTTTATCAAGTAACATCTATTACTTTTTTTGACAAAAATTAAATAAAGGTAGGCTACTTCATCTATAGAGATAATCTAAAAAAAAAACCAAACTGCACTAAAATCCCCACACTTCTTACACAAGAGGATCTCTTGATCCTTTTCAGACTTCTCCAAGTTTGACTCACATACACATTAAACATTTCTGTCTTGACCTTAAATTCAACATGCCCAAAAGTGACTCCTCAGCTTCCTTAATTCCCTTTCTACCTGCTCATCTTAACTAAAATTACTGGCAATCACCTAAATTACTCACCAATGGCTTCCTATTTTACTAGAAGCCATCTGTTTATCTAAACTAGAAATCAAAGTGTCTCTAATTTTTTAACATTCCCCACTCCCCTTACCCTCACCCCATATCCAATCACCAAATCTGGCCAATTTTATTTCCTAAATTTTTTTAATCCATCCCCCCCCCTCTCCATTTCTACTATTTCAGACCCTCTCTCACCTAAGCAACTGCAATACATAATCTGTTAACTAAATATCCCAATGCTGAGGCTATTCTATCCCTACTGTGTTCTCTGTCTATATAACACAATCTTTTCTCCACCATCTATGCCTCAGCCTCTGTAACTCCCATTAAGCCAATGACCTCTTGAGCTGGATGATTCTCTCTTGTGATTGGCTATCCTGTTCATCATAAGATGCTTAGTAGCATTTGTGGCCTCCACTCACTAGATGCCAATAGTATTCCCCTGGACTGTGACAACGAAAAATGTCTCTAGACACTGCCAAATGTCCCCTTAGGGTCAAAATCAGCTCCAGTTAAAAAGTCCTCTACTGGGTGCCTGGGTGGTTCAATGGTTTAAGCCTCTGCCTTTGGCTCGGGTCATGATCTCAAGGTCCTGGGATTGAGTCCCACATCCAGCTCTCTGCTCAGCAGGGAGCCTGCTTCCCCTCTCTCTCTGCCTGCCTCTCTGCCTACTTGTGATCTCTCTGTCCTTATAATAAACAAATAAAATCTTAAAAAAAAAGATTTACCATGCATTCAAAAAAAAAAAAAGAAGTGCTCTACTAAACTGTTTATCATATATACATATACCCAGTTTATCATATATACATAAAATATCTCAGGAAGAATATATAAAGATTAATTGTAAACCTCTTTGAGGCAGGCAATGGGGTAACCTTATTTTTCACTATCATCTTATATGCTTTTGATCTCATTCCTCTCTTCTAACCTGTCCATTGCTACCATCCTAGTCCAAGTCACCTCCTCCTTTTCTCTCTTCTCCTCTCCCTCCCTCAACTATTTTGGCTCCTAATCAACTTTTCCCTTTGCATCCTTCTTTCTTCAATACATTTTTACCCATTTCACCAGTGATCTTTTAAAAAAGATTGTATCACTCATATGCTCAAAATCTTCCAATGTCTTCCCAACCTCAGAAACAAAGCAAAAACCTTAAGATGAACCTCAGTGGTCTGCAATCCTATCCCCACTCTTCTTTTTCTGATCTCTTCTCCTAGTATTTGGTTTTTATAGGTCAAAAAGAACAAATAGAAATTTCATAAACTGAACCTATTACTGTTTCCCTTGCTGTGTTCTCTGGATTCCTTGCTGTTCCTCAAACATGAGAGTCTGTGCATCTGCTGTTCTCTGTTGGGAACACACTCACCTACATACTCACATGGCTTATTGCCCAACTTCTTCAGGCCTTTATTTCTCAAAGGGTCTTCTATTCTTACCCACCCTATTCTTACTATCTATTAACATCTAATATATTACCTATTTTACTTCTTCATCTTGTTTATTGTCTCTCTTCTCCATCTTGTTCACTGGTTCTCATACCTGAGTCTGCATCAGAATCACTTAAAAGTTTTGTTAAAATAGTTTCTGAACCAAGAGGCTTGGATTGCTAATAAGTTCCCAGATAATGCTGATGTTACATATCCAGGGACAACATTTTGAGAACCAACGCTTCAGAAGATAAGCTCCTCCAAGACAGAGATTTTTGTCTGCCTGTTTGCTTTCTCTCTGCAACCTGGTTCTGAGTAAGCACTGAGGTAAGTAAATGACAAATAAATTCTTTGTTCCTACCACACAGTCTGATTTGGCCTGCCATATGTGCTAAAAATTATATGGTTGTGATGGGTTAAGTTGTATCCCTCGCCAAAAGACTGAGGTCGAAGTCCTAACCCCAGTACCTAGAAATGGGATCTGATTTGGAAATAGGGTCTTTGCAGATGTAATCAAGTTAAGATGAAGTCATCAGGGTGGACACTAATCCAATATGACTGGCATCCTTATAAGAAAGGGAGAATGCCATATGACAAGACACAGAAAGCAGCAGACTGGAATGATAAAGCTCCAGTCAAGGAATATCAAGGACTGCCAGTGACACGAGAAGCTAAGAGACATGAACAGATTCTCCCCTAGTATCTAGAGACCATAGCCCTACCAACATCTTGATTTCAGAATTCCAGCCTCCAGAACTGAGATGATAAACTTCTGTTGTTTTAAATTACCCAGTCTGCTACACTTTCTTATGGCAGCCCTAGGAAACCAATAGAAGGACCAAGAATGCAAATGACTACACCAAGCCGTACATAATTTCAAATTCTGCCCATTATCTAATTTCCACCAGTTTAAATGTTTTAACATACAGCTTTAGTTGTAACCTAATCAGGTTTCTCATTTCAGAAGCTCTCCCAATTTAATTTGCCTCTCTCTGCCTTCAATGTGCAAGGCAGCTCATACTATAGGTTTTAGATAGTTTATTCAGTTTTTTTGTGGGGTTCTTTTTTTGGTTACTCCTATCTTCTTGCATGTTTCCCTATTTCACAAATATCAATTTATTATTTTCTTCAAGGGATATTCTCATTTTCACACATTATACATTTTTGTATATATTTTCCCCTTGGCTATTTGAATTAGTTGCAAAGTGAAAGTTTAAGTAAACATTAGACATACATTTAGATTTAAGATAAAATGCTATCTTCTCTTTTTGAGAACAATTCTCCTTTCTCTTTCTTCCTTCTATTTTAAAGTAATTACCTTAATCCTAAAAAATTTGGGTAAAAAAATTTTTGTACTTTTCTTTTCATCTTGTTACAGTTTGTACAGTAGTGTCTTTATTCAAATTTTAAACAAATCTTCTAAAAGTAACATGGTTGTATTGGGAAGCTTAAAATTTTAAATGAATCTGAAATTAATTTCATCAAGTTCTCCCCTTTCCATTTGGTTTGCTTACAGCTGCAATGTCAAAGAATTCCAGTCAATGATTTCATCAGAGACCCTATTTTAAATCACCATGGTTTACAAGGTTTATAATCTGTAAGATGCAATTTTTATCTTCGCACAAATCAATATACAAATAGTAAGCTGCATATGTCTAAAGGACACAGTTTTTATTTCCATGACTGGGTGAAAATGAATCCATTGTATGTACTACTAAATAAATTTGTGGTAAAATTCTAAGAATTTCTGGATATACATTTCCTCAGAAATACAGACTAGTATAACCTAAGCCAAAAAAAAGCATATTTAAGAAAAAACCATATCTATCCTTCAATGGGTAGTAACCACAAAATATTTTTAAAATGCTGAGGCCTAAATAAAAGATAGAGAAAAACACAAATCACAGGCAAATTGAAGAGAGATATTTAATAGTTCTCCACGAGTACTGAAAAACCATACTCTTTTCCTATGACGAATTTTAAATGAGTCATACTTTCCTCACTAAATCACTGTTTTACTTAACATATGGTGACAAGAGTTAACTGTCTGGTAACTTGAAACTTTATATTCACTTAAAGTGCACATCAATATATACTAAGGCTAGTGAAAAACGATAGTATAGTTTACTGTATAAAATACTTAGAACACAAAGCATCATGTGTATAAGGTTCACTTGACACTTATCTGCTAAGAGTATGGAAAGCTGTCTAAGTATCTCCTAAAAATTCAGGTTCCCACTGTCTAAACCTACACCAAAATCAAGCAAGTTGAAATCATGCACAACGCTTTTTCCTGGCACCCAGACCGAGCTATATATATATTCTGTGCCTAACTTTTACTAAATGAACATATTTCTGTCCCAATCACATTGGCCTAGTTATTCACTTTAATGCGTTAAAGTTCTGCCTTTACAACTTTTTAATTCATAATGAAGTCAATTCATGGTTAGTAGAATCGTTTCCAATCTGAAAAGCGTTAAAAAGATATACTACAATATCTATAACAAATTTAGGGAACTAGATTATAAAGCCAATCAACTTTTCCAGAGCATGTGGTGCTTCCTTGTTTATTATTTTAAAAAAGTAAGAGAGTTAAGAGCTAGGGAAGAATAAATCCCCATTCCCGAACTGCGTTCTTCTTTTAAGAGTCTACAATTTCTCCAAATTCAAAGCTGTATATGGCCAACTTGTGTCAGTACCTACTACTCACATCACACTCGCGGTGGGGAGGCAGGGGGTTGGAAGAGGAGAAAAAACTCTTTTCCTTCTCCACGCAGCAAGTGAGTCAAACACACCTGGCTCATTTATTCTGCCAGAGGCAGTGAAATTAAAAATAAATAAATAAATAAATAAATCAGCCACAGACAAACCTGATGATCCAAGAAAGCCCCAAGGAAGTCCCCCGGCACTTGTGAAAGACGCCCACTCGCCCGGCACTCCGGTTCCCCCGCAGCCCGGCGTTTCTCGCGGAACGTGCCCACACCTGAACCCTGGATCTCGCCTGACCCACGGGTCGCACGGCGGGGGGCGGGGAGGCCGGACGGACAGCACCTCTGGGCGGTCGGGCCACTACGCTGCACAGCCCGCGCCTCACTGCCGCCACCCGACGGCTGGCAGAGAGCGAAGAGGAGAGGGGCACCCGCGGGCAGAAAGGAATCACCCACCACGAAGAGAAGGCTACTCGTCAACAAATAGCGGCCCGATGGGCAGACGGCCCCAATGGTAGTTCACAGAGGCGCCGGGAGCAGGAGTGCCCCCACACCTCCTTCAAGAGCCCGCAAGTCCCCAGCCCCGGCAGCCACCCCGAGACACCTGTTTGGCAGCGCCCGGGTTTGGTTCCACCCTCTAGACTCTCCCAACACAGACTCCGAGCAGTGAGGACGAGGGGAGCGCAGACCCCGGACCCGCAGCCTGAGGGCGCCTCTGCCGGCCGTACCTGACATCAGCCGTGGCTCCCTCTCGCCCCTCCTGGGGGGCGGAGAGGGGACGACTCGAGACCGGCAACCTTAGCTCCTCCCGGTACCCGGAGAAGTGGCTCGCGGCCGCTAGCTGGGGCCGCCCGCTGCCGCCCAGATCATTCCCAGGCGGCGGCGGCGGCGGCGGCGGCGGCGGCGGCGGCTGAGGCGGTCCCAGCTCTCGCTCCCTCCCCTCGCCGAGCCCCCGCCCGCGCGCCCGTTTGCTCGCTCGCTGGCTCCGCTCCTCCCCGCAGCGCGTCCAGGCCGCGGCCCGCCAACGGCGCAGCCGCCACCCAGGGGTCTCCTAGCGCTGACGTCGCCGCCGCCGCACCAGCCCCAGGGAAGGGCGGAGCGAGAGGGAGTAGGGTGAGGCGGGGCTATGGCGACGTGCGGACGGGGATTGGCCACCAAGCTCACTCCCCGCCCTTCTGCGAAGGGGTCTGGGAAGTCGGGTCTTCTATCAGCAGTAGTCGCAGCCCACTTGCGGCTTCTCGCTGTCGGCCTTCTCTTTCATGATTCTGCTGCAGGGTTGTGCCTTAGCTTCCGGACCTTGAGCGAAGCTAAAGCTCTGAAACTACAGAGACAGAGGCTAGAGGTACCTGAGGACCTCTGTGTGAGGGATAGGCTCTAAGCCTGCAGAAGTCTTTCGGCCTCTAGCCCGCTTCCTGTTCTTTTTTCTCCTGTCCCCCACTCTCCTACTCTCTGTAGTCAGTATCTCTCTGGCCTTAATGAAAGGAAATAAGCGAGATGAGATACCCAAACGGGTGCTGGGTAACCAGATACGTGAACCTGAAAGGGTTGAAAACAGTGGTACCACAAAGCCTTCTGTATCACACGTGGTTTCGTCTGTCATTACTTCGCTTCTGTCAGGCAATAACAGGAAGAGCTTCCTTAGGGCTTTCCAAAACTCATCTTCCTTTTAGTTGGCTAAAGGACTTTGAATCAGAAAGTGGTTTTAGATAGAGTGAGGAGCCTGTGAGCCATTGAGGCAACCCCACAGAGCCAGGAGGTGGGAATAAGTTCTTGGCTTTAGCATCATCTACACGGCCTTAGCTTGAAGGTGAGAAAACTATGCTGCTGTTAAAAAAAAAAAAAAAAAAAAAAAAAAAAAAAAAGCCCGTCTCTGTCAGTTCTGTAGTGCCCTTCAGCATAACCTTTAGGAGCATGAGCTCTGGGCTGGCCTCTTGGTTCCTCCACCTATTTCCTGTGCAACATTGGTAAGTTACTTAACATGCCCGGGTGAGATAATGAACAATGTATGTACGTTATTATTGTTCTTTTTCCTTTGTTTAGCTTCAGCTCTAATAGTTTGCCATGATATGCCGCTAATAGATCCAAGACAATCTTCCAAAAGAATTTAAGCACGTCGAGTGATTCTTACTTAAACCTTTTATTTTTTCAGATGAGAAAACTGAGGTCAGAAAGATAAGCTGATGGGCCCAAGCTAGAAGTGCAAGTATCCTGATGTTCAGGTTAGTGCTCCTTTCCTGGTGGATGCCTCCAGACTTCTCTCCCTTACATCCTTACTTGTACCCTCTTCTTTCTTCTCCAGTTTGTGTATAGTTAATTGCCCAGCCTCATCCCCTTCCTTTCCACAACCACTGCAAAACAGTAAAAGGAGACCCTTCCCGAGGTCACAGTGTTCCAAATAGAAACCAAAACAAACAAAAATGCAAGATTCCTTAGCTCATTTTAATTTTATTGAAATTTTTAATGAATAAGGAATAACTTTGCTTTTTCCATTGAGCAAAGATAAGAAACCCTTCCAATTATAATTCAGCCATAGCGGGGTCTCAGATAATTACTGGCAGGAAACGCTATTGATATGAACAAAACCAGATCAAGTAAGTCCCTCCCATCATTTTGGGTATCTGAAAATCACTTTTATATTCATGAAAACAGTACATAGTTATTCAAACAAATTTTAAAAAATACCCAAATCCCATAATGCACGGGAAATCATTTTTTAAAGTGTGTGTTACATTCTTCCAGATATAAAGAATAAAAAAACACATAAAGGCCTAAATACAATATTTCATAAACTGGATTTTATTATGTATATAGTTCTTTTCTCACTGAACAATATATCATGATTAACATCATTTTTAAAAGATAAATGAATGTGCCACCATTTATCTAACCAGTATTCTTTTGCTGTTTGGTTTTTTCCCAAATTTTTAATATAATAAACAACTCTATGATGGACTACCCTATGCACATACCTTTGCACAACTGTGTAATTATCTACTTGGACAGATTCTTAGAAGTGACATTAATGTCAGCCAGTTCTTCAATTTATCAACTAGAAAAAAGAAAGTTGTGGTTACTTTGAAAAATATCCTTTATATATGGGATGCAAAATGACTGGATTCTCCCATTTGAAACAGATAAATCTTGAGCAGTACTTTTGTCTGTCTGGTGTGGTGTTTCAGTAATATGTGTCAAAGCTTGTTGGAGCAGTGTTGAGGCTCCTTGGAGCAGGGTGGCCAACACTGCTAGTTGTTTAAGCCAAAATCCTTTCTTCCTTATCAGCAGAACTCTGATTTTTTTTTCAGGATGACAGTGTGTCTAATTAAAAATATTTACTTCTCCAGATTTCTGTAAGCCATGACTGGCTGTGTGACCAATCAATAAAATGAAAATGGATATTGCTAGGAGAGGCTCAAAGCTTTATGGAAGAAATGTCCTTTTAGACATTGGGCCTATATCCATTTTTTTTTTTTCTCCTCACCTGGAACGGTGACGCAATGCTGGAGGTGGAGTAGCCATATTTCAGCCATAACAACAGTGTAGGAAGTATTAACACTGTATTAACAGTGTAGGAAGCCAGAGGTGCAAGGCTTTGTGATTGCTTTAGAGGGCCACCTTATTAGCTTTAGACCACCCATTTCTGGGTTTGTTGTTATGTAAGGCAAAATAAATCCCTCCTAGTTAAGGTTTTGTTATTTGGTTTTCTGTTATAAGCAGTGAATGCAATTCCTAATGATACAACAGGATAGGACAAGTCAGCATTTAGTCAGCATTGTATATAGAAATTTTTAATAGGGTGAAATAAAAATGGGAACACAAAATGGAAACAAATAAGCAACAACCACACAAAAAAAGAAAAAATGCTCTCTAATAAACTTAGTTTCCCTTTAAATACCCAAATGTTACAATGAGATTAATAAATCATTTTATATAATTAGATTAAATTCTGTAAATTAAATTATATTCACTGATATAATGATTTTAAAATATGTCCACAAGTTCTTTGGTGCTTTTTCCTTTAGTTGGTGGCAATGGGGCTTAATTCCTCCCACCTTGAGTTTGGGCTGTGTTTAGTGACTTGTTCTCATGAATAGGATGTATAAGTGACTTGTGTGACTTCTTAGAGGAGATTATAAAACATATGCCAAAAAAGAAAAAAGAAAACTGATGCTAGTTTTTTCTTCTTCTTCTTCTCTCTCTGGGACTGCTTGCTGGGAAAAGATGGTTTTCAAGTCATAAGGGCTCTCAGACAACTTTATAGAGAGGCCCACATTATGAGTAATTAAGGCTTGCCACCAACAGCCAGTAAGGAACCAAGGATTCTTGACAGACATGTGAGTGAACTTGGAAGCAGATGCTCCAGTCTTAGGCAAGCCTTCAGTTGACTACCTCCCTCATCAACATCTTTATTGACTTTGGAGAGATCCTGAGCAGAAGCATCCCAATAAGCTATTCCCAAATTCCTGGCCCACAGAGACTGTAAGAGAATACATGTTTGCTGTTTTATGTTTAAATTTTGGGATAATTTGTCATGCAGCAAAAATAACTAACACAGCTGGGTATAATAGAGCCTAGTACAATGGCTGATACATAATTAGGTGTTTAATGATTTCTTGCTTGAATGAATAAACAAGTAAGTGAAGTACAATATATATTTTTTCACTTTAAAGGACAACATAAAGTGCTGGAATTATCTTTGCTCCCTGACACCTGTATTATATAAGGGTTTTCTGATGTGATCATAGAGAAATCAATTGTGACTCTTACTGAGATCTGAATACTGACAATCCTGGAGGAAACATATTGTGAATACAGCAGTGGAGCCCTTGAGACCTGGAGAGTGGCCCCTATTTTGTCACTGATGAGCTGAGTGGCTCATGGCCAGTTATCTAAACCTTCTAAATCTCAATTTCCCTATATGTAAATCGGGGAAAATAATCCCAACCTGCCTCAAAAGGTGGCTAATCAGATTATATGTGATAGTGTAATTGAAAAGCATGAACAGGGGCGCCTGGGTGGCTCAGTGGGTTAAAGCCTCTGCCTTCGGCTCAGGTCATGATCTCAGGGTCCTGGGATCGAGCCCCACATTGGGATCTCTGCTCAGTGGGGAGCCTGTTTCCCCCCCTCTCTCTGCCTGCCTATCTGCCTACTTGTGACCTCTCTCTGTCAAATAAATAAATAAAATATTAAAAAAAAAAAAAAGAAAAGCATGAACATTCTTTTAATTACATTAGGCTCATGAGATCTATTTTATTTTTAAGCAATTAAGTGTTAAATATTTTAGGTGTGTACACCATGAAGCATTTTCTTTCAAGAGGTGATAACTTATTACTGATTTTACTTTGTACCTTTGTAAAATATTAGCATCATTCATAGTGAGCAGTTAAGATTTAAGAGTATGGCAGGATAGTAGGTTATGATATGTCAGATCTTATTTTATTAGCCTGTTGAAAATTTATTGCACTTTAAAAAGAATACATAATTATGACTGCCTCCTTTTCCTTTCCATGAATTAATTTGTAATTGCAGTTGGGTGTGTGCCCCTCTTTGTGGTAACAGTGGTAGTTAAGCATACTCAGTAATAAACATACATTTAACCAATAATTTGGTCTGAGCCTAAGAGTTTATCCTAAAGCAAAATTGCACCCAACAGCAAGAAAATAGGTGATAGAATATATGTCTTTCTCTTTCAGAGAGGAAGACTTGGGCACACAGGGAAGTCTTTATATAGTGGAATACCAGAGATTATGCAATTATTGACAATGCACAGTTTGGTGGTATGGATGACCCCAGAGGTAAATAGGTGAGGATGAGCAAGATAGAGCCTTGGCGTAGGATTCAAGCCCTGATTATGTATTGGATGAATTACCCAAATTCCCTGGTTTTATTGTATTGTTCTTTCTTGCTTTCTTATATCCAGTATGACTCTCTATCAGTTGAAACTACTGACTTAACTAAACATCAGGTATTTGTTGTTGTAGATGACCCCTACTTCCTACCATCTTTACTTACTTGAATAATAATAAGAAAAACTCTAGATAAAAAAGGACAGAGCATTCTTTTCTGGTGATGACATGTTTTTCAGCATGGCTTCTCATTCCATATTGAAAATACCTGCCAAGATAAAGTTTTTTCATCCTACAGAAGCTAAAAGGGCATTTCCAAAGAGTTTTTATTCCTTCCCGCTGCATCTTCACAAAATCTACCAAGATTCTGAGACAGTTGAAAATGCTAATGTTATTTTCTAAGTTGACTGATATATAAAGGGGATAAAGGTAGAGAAGGGAGGAAAGGAGAAGATAAGGAAAAAAAAAAAAAGAAAGTTTAAGAAATACTTTTAACCTCAAGGGAAGAGGACTCAGCATGACTCACAACGTATTAGCTTGAAAGCAGAAACTGACATGGTTGCACTGAGGACCGTGTGTCATCTAGAGAAATAGTCTCAATTTATGAGATTGGGCTCTCTGGGATTACTTACCCTGAGTTTCTCTAGTTTCCTGGAATATGAATCAAAATATTCCTTAATTGTTTTCCCTCATGGCTCAACAAGAACAGAAAGCATTTGTTTTAAATAGAATAGGTGAAGCTAGTTTTAGTTTAAAATCCCTACACAGTAAATTATAAATGTGTATGCTACTTCTTTTGTTCTACATAACTAACTGACTTACAAATCTTAGCTGCATACTGTGACATCTTTTTTTTTTTCTTACTCCTTTTAAGTTGTATTTAAATGTATGCATATCTAAAAATGGATTGTGGTAGATACTTGTTTGGATTTCTAGCTATAATCCATTGCGAAGCACCCTCTTCATCACTTTTCCTACAATTCTCATCTACAGGTTGAGTCTCCAGAATACTCTTCATATGAGGACACTTCCCACTTTTTGGTCATAGCTGATTGGATAGACTTTGATCCTCAGAAAACTCAATCAGATTCCCTGTTCTGGGAATTTGGAATGGGGAGAGAAGTCTTAGTTTCTTTCTGTTGCACACTGAAACTGTAACCCATACATGGGCTTGTAACCTCAGATATGTAAGGCCAAGATAAGGGGAAGGGGAATCTACTCTGTAGAGAGAAAGAGAAATGAAGCAGTTTCTGTGAGAAGAGTAGTGACTGCAAGCTGTGGTACTCCCAGAGAGCAAAAGGGAAGGGAGTCACTTTCTGGCTTTGCACAGATTTTCTATGGCCCCATACTGCAGGTGGCCTGCCTGCTCTTGGGTTCTGTGGGTCCCTACACTGTATTCTCCTATTAAGTTACACTTTGTTTGTTGTTAGATTAAATGGCTAATTTTTCCATTCTTTAAAACACATTTCTAATAAATATCATTTAAGGGATATCTAAATAGTTCTTTTCATTTATAAGAAGAAAAGGCATTGTGAAAGCTTTGGTCTGAAGAGTAACATAAGGCTTAGGAAAAATATGCAAAAATTAGAGTCTTGAATAAGAAGAGCATAATAGCAAGAGTAGGAAGTTCTAAGATCTCACTCTCCCATAGAAACATCAAAAAACAAACAGAAACAGAACCAATCTTGTGAGAACTCTAGAAAATAGTTCAAAGTTTATAACAACTAACTGAACACTAGATCAAGAAAAATGTACCTCAAAACAGTACAAAGTATTTGTGGTCATTTTACTTGTCTTTCCGTATCCTTTTCCCTGAATGGGGATAGTCTTACAATGTCAGTAGTCTAAAGGGGCACCTGTCTTAAGGCGGTGGTCGTAAGGCCACTACAGTTATAAAGAGGCTGAGTCTTAAAGGGCAGCAATCCAAAATTGCAGCTGCCCATTTCCCACTGTGCTGTTGTTTCCCTGGCTCTGAAGGGAGCAAACTAACCTTTTTCAGAGATTACTGTGATCTCTGTTCTAATCTGTCTGGGGGTGCTATAGATAATTGTGTCTCCCAAAATTCATATGTTCCGGCCTTAACCCCCAGTGTAATTGTAGGGCTTATAAAGAGGTGATAAAAGTTAAATGAGGTCATAAGGATAAGACCCTCATCTAGTAGAGGTAGTTCCCATATAAGAATAGACACCAAAGCTCATTCTCTCTATCAGGTGAGGACAGAGTAAGAAGGCAGCTGTCTGCAAACCAGGAAGAATCCTCATCTGAAAGTGAATTGGTTGGTGCCTTGATTTTGGACTTTCTGTCCTCCAGAGCTGTGAGAAATAAATTTCTTGTGTCTATTCCATCCAGGCTGTGATATTTTGATATGGCATCCAAGCAGACTAATATGGGGCAGCCTCTGATGCAATATGTCCACCCTGTTTTGTCTAACTCAGAACTCAGGTGAAAAAGCTTGAAAATTCTGCAAGCTGAATTAACAATCCTCAAACACCTGAGGCAGATATTATGGCTGAAATGTACAACAGACTACTTAAGATAAAAGTTGGGTAGAGTTTCTTTGGGAAGTTAAGACATTCAAAAACAATTATGTAAATGGGGGAATTTAAAGAAAGCCATATGCATACTCCAGGCAAGACACATACTCAAACACTCAAGAAGACTCTATGCTTTCATATTGGGCTCATCTCTTGGTACAGTGAAAACTAGCAAGTTGAAGGAGGGCTCTGGCTCAGAGTGAATTTGCAAGAACTGGGAGGTTCCTAGCATTCAAAGATATTTCTGTCACATCCCTTGCTAAACACAAGCTGAGGAACAGAGACTTCAGTGACCACATGTGACAAGGAATACAGTCTGTAACCATAGTTTGGGAAGGGCATTAAATCAACAGATTGCTGCAGCCTTCAACAATGAAAAAATAGCGAACCCTATGAAAGAGGAAGATTCTGACTTCCAGTTACATTATAATGTAACTATTATAATGTGACTATTATAATAGTCAAATGTCAGTTCTAATAAAAAAAATCACAAGACATACAAAGAAACAAGAAAGAATAGCTCATTCAAAGGAATGAAACCATCTGTGAGGAAGTGCAGACATTGAAGTTAAAAAGAAGTTAATACAGATCTTAAAACAACTGTATTAAATATGCTCCAAGAACCAATAGAAAAAAAATGGACAAAGAACTAAAGGAAATGAGGAAAATGATGTGTGAATAAAATTAGAATATCAATAAAGAAATAGAATTATGAAAAGGAACTAAAGAAAAATTCTGGGACTGAACAGTACAGTATCAACAACTTGGACAAACTATTGGCTCTAAGACAAAACAGCTTTTTTGCAGAAGATTCTGGCCTGGTCCACCATCAGGAGATGATGTCCCTGAACTCAAATCATAAAATTTATCATGGTTTGGTGTGGTTTAGTGGAAAGATCTTGTGCTTTGGATTAAGATCGATATGCTTGAATTATAGCTATGAATAAAATTAACAATGACTAGCATTATTAACTGAAATGGAAAAAGCTCTCAGAAGGAAGAACTCAGGGTCTAGGACTTAAATAACTTCTGTTTCTTGGTTACTATTTTATTAGGCACTATATTAAACACTTCCCTCACTGATTTATTTTCATCTTCACATTAACTCTCTGAGGAGGCATTACCAACTTATAAAGAAACTAGTCTCAGAGATTAAGCCCTTGTAAACAGTAAAGGGATTCTACTCCAGTCTTTTTTAAAATGCTTTATTAAGGTATAATTGACATGCAATAAGATGTATGTAAGATGTATGATATGATATTTCGACATATGTAAACAATCAAGATATAGAAAATATCTATTGCTCCCCATCCAAAGTTTTCTCCTGCCATTCCCCACCCCTTCCCATATCTAATCAACCACTGACCTGATTTCTGTCACTATAGATTAGTTTGCATTTTCTAGTGTTCTATAAATGGAATCACACAATGTGTGCTTTTTTAAAAATCTGGCTTTTTTTCACTCAGTATAATTATGTTGAAATTAAACCATGTTATTTTGTTCATCAAAATTCATTCTTTTTATTGCTGAGTAGTGTTCCATTTTAAGGATATACCACAATTTGTGTATCCATTCACTCACTGATGGACAATTAGCTAAATTGTTTCTGACCCTAAATCCATACTACACTCTTTCCCCAGCTCCCTCATGTACTTGTGATCTTGGGAAACCTAACTATTCTCTCTGAGCCTCAGTTTTTCTCATTGTATAAATGGCAATAATGTTTTTCCAAACAGGATCATTTTTAGTGATATAACACATGAAAGTACATAGTACTGTGTTTTGAAAACAGTAGATGCTTATAAATATTCATCTTCTTCAGGAAATAAATCTCTTCAGGAGGGAAAGGAGAAAAAATATATAGCAGTATATGCCTTTCTGGAGTCTTTCTTCCTGCAGTTTCACCTCATTCTTGAAGATTGCTCACTTTAATTTCCCTTTCTTACATATCTGCACCTCATGGATATGTTCCCCTTTTCTCTCTAATCCAGATATGGACACAAACTCTTTTTCTTATTCTCATACCATGGCTGAAATAGGGTGATATTTTCACAAAAATTAAGGAATAAATTAAAGAGTATAAATATATAAAACCAAACTGCAGAAATAGTAAAGGGTTCCAGAATCTGCTTTTCTCCCAAATAATCCCAGTAAAGTAAGTCAGAGAGCTTTGTTTTTCTTAACTTTCAATTTTTATTTTGACATAATTTCAGATTTTACAGGAAAATTGCAGGAGTAGTATAAAGAATCTTGATAAAATCTTTTCCTTGATTATTGCTTTACAAATTTAACAATTCATTTAAGCAATTCTCTTATTTTTTTGCCTCCAAAATTTAGGCTAGTAGTGGCTTTGGTAGCAAATACTCAATTAACTTAGTGTAATAACAAATTTAGCAACAATAACAATTCCAAAAGTTGCTTACTGAATACCTGATAAGTACCAGACTACCTGCTGGTTGTTTAACTGGGACTTTCACCTACTCTAAACAACCCTGTAAGGCCATCACTATTATTATACCCACTTAACAGGTATGGATATTGAGACAGAGGGCTTGGCATATTGCCCAAGGTCACACAGATAGAAATCTTACAGTACTAAATGCAGATGAAACCAAATAGATTCCTGGACCTGCGTTTTTAATGCTAATTTTAAAAATCAAAGGTCAGCAAACTACAGCATTTGGGCTAAATCCAGCCCACAAAAGAGCATTATTGAGTCCCAGGCTTGCTTGTACAAGGATCACATCCTCTCACACAGGTGGGTGGGCACAACCTTGTCTGAACAACTTCCTAACATGTCTTCTGTTTTTCAGTTATCTGACCATTTTCTCTCATTGACTTCTGTGATTTCTTGTCTTGCCCACAGAAAAATACAAGCCTGACTTTTTAAGTTCTAACTTGCTAGACACCATTTTGTCCTTCAGTTGAGGGTCTCAGGGTCTAAAGGATATAAATTGACAGATGTTAATCTTCACTAGGCTTGGGCATTCTTGGGACATTTGATGATGATTCACCTGAGACATCTGAAATAATAAAAAATGATACTGTACATGTGATCAAAGGCAGCAAACCTGAGGTGGATGCTGTGATGCATTGCTCTGATACCCTGCTTCAGGACTGAAAGATTGTTTCCCTAGTTTTGGGGAGTGCTGGCAACAGACAACCCACAGCTGCCAGCCCTCTCTGGGAATTGCCTCAGGTACAAACACCTGTCTTAACTCAAGGTCATGCCTCCTTTCAGGGCACCCACATGCAATGACTGATCAACATAAGGGCATAGAAATTCAGCCTCCAACTTCAACCTGTGGTATTCTCTAGGGCCATTCCAACATCAGAGTTCTCCATAGAAAAACTACACATAGTCCATTTCTTCCTCTGTACAATCCTGCTTCCTCATCTTCTCTTTCACAGGCGTTGACCTCAAAAGCACTTACTAATAACCTTTATGCATGCTGATCTCTGTTTTAGAGTCTGTTTTCTGGGGAACTTCACCTGTGACAAAACCTAAAACAAGAGGAGAGCTATTTCTCAACCCTGTCGAAATCCAAGCTCTTTTTTACATATATCAATAGGTGATATAATTTTGAGTGACTTCTGCCTACGTAGAGCTACTTCTTCATGCATCGACACCAGTGTTCCATATGAGAGATGTTGACAGATAGACACAGTGCAACCTCTCAGTCTTGTTCTCTGTCCACAAATTAGCCCACAGTCATTTCACTCTGCTATTCAATGTTGATTTAGATAATTACGGTTTTTAAATTTTTCACATTTAATCAGAGGTAGGATTTTGAAATACTTACACATGTGTCAGCCCTCTTTATGACCATGTTTGCCTTCAGGTAAACCTCAATAAAATATTCATTTGCATACATATTTAAAGGACACTTGAAAGATTAAAGACTAGAGACTGTTTTCTGTTTTTTCAGGTATATTTTTCAAATGTTTCCATGGTGATACAACCTGGTAGAGTAGTAGATATTAGACAAAATGTGTTCTAATCCTTGCTCTGTCACTAGCTGCTTTTGGAGTCTCATGGTTCTTATCTATAAAAGAGAGGTAATGATGCCCATCTTTTAGAGTGATTGTGTTGGTTAAATGAAGGGATATTTGCAAAGGGCCTACCACATTCAAGTATTTGATATATGGTAGCTGTGAGCTGTGTATTTTTCCTTAATATTTTAAATTTAAATTCAATTAGCAAAGATATAGTAGATCATTAGTTTTTTATACAGTGTTCAATGATTCATTTGTTGAATATAACATCCATAGCTAACGATGATGGGAATTAAAGAGGGCATGTGATATAATGGTAGCTATTTTTATAAATAAGTATAATAATGACATAAGTGGATTGGCTAAAAATTTTAAGAGAAAGTATCTTTTCAACAAATATTTCAATTTATTGCCACATTTTTAGTCCCCTAGTAGCAAATATTAATTGATAAACAAAGATATTCACTATAAAGATCCCCCTACTGAAATGTACATAAATGATCTTCATCCACGGGGCAATTATCTCTAAAGGAAAGGAGCTGAAATAAATGACTTCTAAATCTTTTTTCAGCAGTTAGAGCCTCAAGAATCTATGGGTTGATTGACACTAGGATGACCCTCCAAAAATAGAAGCAACTATTTCTGGGATTTGAAGCTCTCTCTGTTGAGGGTGTCTGCATATCAACAGAACTTTAGTTCTAAGTCTTCTTGACTAATAGTCTCCTGGCAAATAATTCAGACTCTCAATCTGTTATACCATTGTGTATACAAAATACCTGTCAGTATAGAAGCAATCAGTAGTGATTAAATTATTATGAAAATGGAAGTGACGTTCCAGTATTTAAGCTCTAGCTTACAGTTGCTTAAACTCTATTTAAATTGATTATATATTATGGCTCATTATTTTTCTCTCAATACTAATTCCTTCTGCTGATTAGTATATTTACTAAAACACAGAAGCAGTTCTGCCCAAACAGAAGGGAAGAATTTAGCTTTCCCTCTGTCATCTGTTAATAGGGTTCTCCCAGGAACTGGTTTCTCTAATACAGTTCCTGCATCTACCTCACATCTTCAGACACATCCTTGGGCACAAGCCCCTCATCCTCCCTCTCCCGCCCATTTTATCTTCTGTCTCCAGAATGAGTTGCATACATATGTCTATCCTCTAGAACCAAGTTAGAGTCAAGCCTTACCTCTACTTTGAATTGGACTTGTCTTCTCTTGCTGAATTGATCGAAGCTAGTGGACACATAAGACCTTCTTTATTTTCCTCCCTTTCTAAATATCTGTCTCTATAGCCATCTTTTTACTTTCTGCCTAAGAAGGAGAGTCTGACCTCCTTTCTAATAGGAAATAGGGTAGCATTTTGTCTTTCTCCCTACTCTACTTCACACTACTTCAACCATCTCCTCTAATGTAAGTGCTAGAACATTGTCAATCAAGATAACATTACCTCCCCCATTTTAAACTGAACTTTTGTGAAGGATATAAATGATGGAAGAAAATGGCAGGGGCTAAGGGTTTAGGGTAGAAGGCAGAGACTGAGTAGGGAGGTAACTCTTTTCAGTTGAAGCTGAGCAGATCTAAATGAAAGGTGAAGGTGGTATACAGAAACAATAGAAACTTCCAGAGTTCAGGAGAATCAGAACTCCAGTTTTATAAGGGAGTAGAATTTATGCCCAATATAAAATATGGAAAGATAGTGGGGGCAGGGTCAGAGGCAAAATGGCAGTACTGTAAGGACCCTTGTTTCATCTAGTCCCTAATAACTATCAAACCATTCTGAACACCCATGAATTAAGCCTGAGATGTAAGAAAAAAAATATCTGGAACTCTATAAGTAGAAAAGTGACTGCTTTTTGCAAGGTAGGAATTGTAGAGACATGAATCTGTGGGGGAAAATTGGAAGATAAATGGAGTGGGAAATGGAAAAGGTTATAGCCCTGGCTGCTGGAAAAGAATGTAGTCCCAGAGAGCAAAATCAGAACCCTTGGAAATCTGCTCCAGTGAGGGACTTCCCTGTCTGAAAGGGGCTCAAGGGATGAAAAGGGCAGAACTCCAGGTGGGTCAGCGTGTTCTCAGGATCTCAGGAATCAGAACTAACCAGGATGCCTAAGCTGGTAGAGTGTCAAAACAATGGAGCAAGGAAACTGGTTATGGTTATTGAGTCTAGAAGGTGATTCTCCATTCAGGTCACCATAAAGGCCAGCCAGGCCCATCAAGGACACTACTCTCTGCCTGGGAACACTAAAAAGGGCTGGAATGCGTCATTGCCCAGTAGGGGCAGAATGGGTGTGCCCACAACCAGGCAACAGCTCTAAGTGTGGCGGCCCCATAAACGATAGTACGGTGACACTCAGCTGTCCCCCAGGAACTGTGGAACAGGTATACACACACAAGCCCACAACTGCTCTCAGCCTCAGGGCACTACAAAGGGCAGTAACTCAAGACCTTCGGAATCCTCCAGGAAGGATTACTGTGAGCCCACACTGCAGGAGTCTGCGAAATTTGGCACACAGAAAACTGAAGACTGTTTGTCCCAGAGGGTTTATGGAAGAGAGAATCACAATCTTTTGGCTTTGGGGTTGGTGATTGGGGCTCAGCCATTTTTATTTTGATCCTCTAAAGAAGCATGGAAAGCCCTCTGGGAACAAAAGCCACACCGAGCCCAGCCCCCTGGCAAGGGGCAGTGCAACTCTGCCAAGGCAAAGATACCTGAGAAGCAGCAAGCAGGTCCCTCCCCCAGAAGATCAACTGGAAGAACAGGTGCACAAGTAGTTTATGGAGACTGTAAAACTCCAGCACTAGGAGGAAATAATATATAGAACTTGAGGTTTTTCTCATGATTCATTTAACTTTCAGTCTAAAATTTTCCATTTCTTTTTTTTTCCTTTTCAACTAGTTTCTTATTTTATCAACCCTTTCTTTTTAAGTTGCTTTTTCAGTTTTATTTTTTACATCTACATTTTATAGACATAGGCTTCATTTTTGGCCTTTTTTTCTCTACTCAGTTTTATTTGTGTATATGTATAAGTTTTGCTTTCTTTGCAATTTTGTTATTCATTATCTTCTAACAGATGAAAATTCACTCAGGAACAAGTGGATCACTCTGCTTTGTCAACCCTGTGAGGTTATATTCTCTCCACTCCATCCATGATGTTTTGTTTTGTTTTGTTTTTGTTTGTTTCTCTGTTTTGGTTTCTGACCACTTCGGATTTGTCTTGTGTGTATTTTGCTAGTGATTGGTATTTTGATTCTGCTCTCTCATTCATCCATTCTTCTTTGGGAAAAATGACTAGAAGGAGGAATTCACAACAAAAGAAAGAAGAAGAGGTAATGTTCTCTGCCACAGATCTAATTGATATGGATATAAGTAAAATGTCAGAAGTGGAATTCAGGATAACAATTATAAAGTTAATTGCTGCATTTGAAAAAGCCTAAAAGACACTAGAGAATCTCTTAGTGCAGAAATGAGATCTAATCAGGCTGAACTTAAAAATGCTATATAACTGAGATGCAGGCTAAATTGGATGCTTTAATAGCCAGGGTGAATGAGGCAAAAGAGATATTAAGTAATCTAGAAGACATGCTGATAGAAAGGAAGGAAGTTGAGGAAAAGAGAAAAACAACTAATATCCCATAAAGAAAGACTTTGAGAAATTAATGATGCCATGAAACATACCAATGTCAGGATTATTGAGGTGCCTGAGAGTGAAAAGAGAGAGAGAAGGCCAGAAAGTATATTTTAGAAAATCATAGCAGAGAACTTCCCTAATCTGAGAAGGAAACAAGCATTCCTGTCCAAGAGGCAGGGACGACCCCTCCTAAAATCAATAAAAATAGATCAACCCCCTGACGTAAAATAGTGAAACTCACAAATTTTCGAGAAAAAGAGAAAATCCCTAAAAGCAGCTTGAGACAAGTAGCTACTTACCTATACAGGGAGGAATATCAGACTAACATTAGACTATCCACAGAAACCTGGCAGGCCAGAAAGGGCTGGCATGATGTATTCAAGGTGCTAAATGAGAAGAACATGCATTCAAGAATACTTTATCCAGCAAGGCTGTTATTCATAATGGAAAGAGAGATAAGGGGCTTTCAGGACAGACAAAAGCAGAATGAATATGTGACCACCACGCCAGGCCTGCAAGAAATATTAAGGGGGATCCTGTAAGCAAAGAGAGAACCCCAAAAGTAACATAGACCAGAAAGAAACAGACAATCTACCAAAACAGGGACTTTACAGGCAATACAATGGCACTAAATTCATATTTTTTCGATAGTTAGTCTGAATGTAAATGGGCTAAATGCCCCAATTATCAGACTGGTATCAGACTGGATAAAAAAGTAACACCCATCTATATGCTGTGTACAAGAGACTCATTTTAGACCTAAAGACACCACCACACTGAAAGTGAGGCAGTGGAGATTCATTTACCCTGCTAATAGACTTCAAAAGAAAGCTGGGGAGCAATTCTTATGTCAAACAAATTATATTTTAAACAAAGACTGTAGTAAGAGATGAGGAGGGACACTATATCATACTTAAAGGATCTGTCTAAGAAGATATAACAATTGTAATCATTTATGCCACCAACATAGAAGCAGCCAATTACACAAACAAATTAATAACCAAAGTAAAGAAACACATAATAATACATTAATAGTAGGGGACTTCAGTACCCCACTCATAGCAATGGACAGATCATCTAAGCAGAAGATCAACAAAGAAAAAGGGCTTTGAATGACACACTGGATCAGATACACTTCACAGATATATATAGAACATTCCACCCTAAAACAACAGAATACTCATTCTTTTCGAGTGCACATGAAACTTTCTCCAGTACAGATCACATACTGGGTCACAAATCAGGTCTCAACCAATACCAAAAGTTTGAGATTATTCCCTGCAAATTTTCAGACAATAGTGGTTTTTGGCTCTGTAACTTGAACTCAATCACAGGAGGAAATTTGGAAGGAACTCAAATACTTGGAAGTTAAAGAGCATCCTGCTAAAGAATGAATGGATCAACCAGGAAATTAAAGAAGAATTTTGAAAATGCATGAAAACTAATGAGAATGAAAATACATCTGTTTGAAACCTTTGGGATACAGGGGCACCTGGGTGGCTCAGTGGGTTAAGCTGCTGCCTTTGGCTCGGGTCATGATCTAAGGGTCCTGGGATCGAGTCCCGCATCGAGCCCTCTGCTCAGCGGGGAGCCTGCTTCCCTCTCTTTCTCTCTGCCTGCCTCTCTGCCTACTTGTGATCTCTCTCCGTCAAATAAATAAATAAAATCTTAAAAAAAAAAAAAAAAAACCTTCAGGATACAGCAAAGGCAGTCCTAAGAGCAAAGTACATTACAATACAAGCCTTTCTCAAAAAGTTAGAAAAATTTCTTTATCCATTCATCTGTTGATGGACATCTAGGTTCTTTCCATGATCTCCCTGATATGAGGAAGTGGTGATGCAACATGGGGGCTTAAGTGGGTAGGAGAAGAATAAATGAAACAAGATTGGATTGGGAGGGAGACAAACCATAAGTGACTCTTAATCTCACAAAACAAACTGAGGGTTGCTGGGGGGAGGTGGTTGGGAGAAGGGGGATGGGGCTATGGACATTGGGGAGGGTATGTGCTTCGGTGAGTGCTGTGAAGTGTGTAAACCTGGTGATTCAAAGACCTGTACCCCCGGGGATAAAAATATATTATATGTTTATAAAAAATTAAAAATTAAAAAAAAAGTTAGAAAAATTTCAAATACAAAAGCTAACCTTACACCTAAAGGAGCTGGAGAAAGAACAGCAAAAAAAAAAAAGCCTAAACCAAGCAGGAGAAGAGAAATAATAAAGATTAGAACAGAAATCAATGAAATAGACCAGAAGAACAGTAGAACAGATAAACGAAACTAGAAGCTGTTTCTTTGAAACAATTAATAAGATTGATAAATCTCTAGCCAGACTTATCCAAAAGAAAAGAGAAAGGGCTTGAATTAATAAGATCATGAATGGAAGAGGAGACATCATGACCAACACCAAGGAAATACAATTTTAAGAACATATTATGAGCAAGTATATGCCAACAAATTAGGCAATGTGGAAGAAATGACTGTATTCCTGGATACTTATAAACTACCAAAACTGAAACAAGAAGAAATAGAAAATCTGAACAGACCAATAACCACAAAGGAAATTAAAGCAGTAATTAAAAATCTCCCAAAAAACAAGAGTCCAGGGCCAGATGGCTTCCCAGGAGATTTCTACCAAACATTAAAAGAAGAACTGATACCTAGTCTATTGAAGCTGTTTCAAAAAATAGAAATGGAAAGAAAAACTTCCAAACTTGTTCTACGAGGCCAGCATTACCTTGATCCCAAAACTGGACAAAGACCCCATCAAAAATGAGAATTACAGACCAATATCCCTGATGAACATGGATACCAAAATACTCACCAAGATACTAGCCAATAGGATCCAACAATACATTAAAAGGATTATTCACCACGACCAAGTGGGATTTATTCCTGGGATGCAAGGGTGGTTCAACATTTGCAAATCAATCGATGTGATAGATCACATTAGTAAAAGAAAAGACAAGAACCACGTGATCCTAACAATTGATGCAGTAAAAGCATTTGACAAAATACAGTATCCTTTCTGGATTAAAACTCTTCAAAATATAGGTCTAGAGGGAACCTACCTCAATATCATAAAAACCATCTATGAAAAACCCACAATGAATATCACTCTCATTGGGGAAAAACAGAGCTTTTCCCTTAAGGTCAGGAACACAACAGGGATGCCCACTCTCACCACTATTGTTCAACATAGTACTGGAAGTCTTAGCCTTAGCATTCAGACAACAGAAAGAAAAAAAGACTTTCAAATTGGCGAAGAAGTCAAAGTCTCACTCTTCACAGGTGACGTGATACTTTATGAGGGAAACCCAATAGACTCCACCCCAAAATTGCTAGAACTCATACATTTCAGCAATGTGGCAGTATAAAAAATCAATGCACAGAAATCAGTTGCATTTCTATATGACTGAAGAAAGAAAAATTAAGGAATCGATCCTATTTACAAAAATTGTACCAAAACCATAAGATACCTAGGAATAAGCCTAACCACAGAGGTAAAGGATCTGTACTCTAAAAACTACAGAACACTAATAAAAGAAATTGAGGAAGACACAAAGAGATGGAAAAACATTCCATGCTCATGGATTGGAAAATTAAACATTGTTAAAATGTCTGTGCTACCCAGAGAAATCTACACATTCAGTGCAATCCCTATCAAAATACCAGGGTGCCTGGGTGGCTCAGATGGTTAAGTGTCTGTCTTCAGCTCAGGTTGTGACCTCCAGGTCCTGGGATTGAGCCCCATATCAGGCTCCCACCTCAGTGGGGGAGGTCTGCTTCTCCTTCTTCCTATGTCTTTCCCCTTGCTTGTGCTCTCTCTATCAAATGAATAAGTAAAATCTTTTTTAAAAATTACCATTGACATTTTTCACAGAATTGGAACAAACAATCCTAAAATTTGTATGGAACCAGGAAAGACCCTGAATAACCAGGGGAATATTGAAAAAGAAAACCAAAGCCGGGACATCGGAATGCCTGACTTCAAGTTATATTACAAAGCTGTGATCATCAAGACAGCATGGTATTGGTGCAAAAAAAGATACATAGGTCAATGGAACAGAATAGGGAACTCAGAAATAGACCCTCAACTCTATGACAACTCTATGGTCAACTAATCTTCAACAAAGCAGGAAAGAATATCTAATAGAAAAAAGACAGTCTCTTCAATAAATGGTGCTGGGGAAATTGGACAGCCACATGCAGAAGAATAAAACTGGAGCATTTTCTTACATAATACACAAAACTAGACTCAAATTGAATGAAAGACCTAAATATGAGACAGGAATCCATCAGAATCCTAACACAAGTTGCAACCTCTTCGACCTCAGCTGAGGCAACTTATTGCAAGACACATCTCTAGGGGCACTTGGGTGGCTCAGTGGGTTAAAGCCTTTGCCTTTGGCTCAGGTCATGATTCCAGGGTCCTGGGATCAAGCCCCACATCAGGCTCTCTGCTTGGCAGGGAGCCTGCTTCCTCCTCTCTCTCTCTACCTGTCTCTCTGCCTACTTGTGATCTCTGTCTGTCAAATAAATAAATAAAATCTTTTTTTTTTTTTTTTTAAAGACACATCTCTAAAGGCAAGGGAAACAAAAGCAAAAATGAACAATTGGGACTTCATCAAGATAAAAACTTCTGCACATCAAGGGAAGTTGTCGACAAAACTAAAAGGCAACCCACCAGAATAGTATTAGATATTTGCAAATGACATAGCAGATAAAGGGCTGGTATCCAAGATCTATAAAGAATTTATCAAACTTAACATCCAAAAAGCAAATAATCCAGTCAAGAAATGGGCAGAAGACATGAACAGACATTTCTGCAAAGAAGACATCCAGATGGCCAACAGACACATGAAAATATGCTCCATATCACTTGTCATCAGGGAAATACAAATTAAAACTACGATGAGATACCACCTCACATCAGTCAATGGCTGAAAGCAAGAAGGTAGGAATCAGCAGATGTTGGCAAGGATGTGGGGAAAGGGGAACCCTCCTATACTGTTGGTGAGAATGCAAGCTGGTAAGCCACTCTGGAAAACAGTATGGATGTTCCTCAAGAAGTGAAAAATAGAGCTATCCTATGACCCAGTGCTTGCACTACTGCATATTTATCCCAAAGATACAGATGTAGTGAAACAAAGGGGTACCTGTACCCAAATGTTCATAGCAGCAATGTCCACAATAGCCAAACTGTGGAAAGAGCCAACATGTCCTTCAATAGATAAACGGATAAAGAAGATGTGGTTCATATATACAATGGAATAGTACTCAGCCATCTGAAAGGATGAATACCTACCATTTACATTGATGTGGTTGGAACTGGAGGGTATCATATGGTTTCACTAATATATGGAATATAAGAATAGCTCAGAGGATCATAGGGGAAGGGGGGGAAACTGAATGGGAAGAAATCAGAAAGGGAGACAAACTATGAGAGACTCTGGACTCCAGAAAACAAATTGAGAGTTGTGGAAACGGAAGGTGGGGGGTGGGGAATGGGGTAACTGGGTGATGAATATTAAGGAGGGCATGTGATGTGATGAACCCAAGTGTTATATGCAACTAATGAATCATTGAATACTACATCTGATACTGATGATGTACTTATGATGGCTAATTGAATTTAAAAAAAGAAAGAAAGATGATTTCTACATTCCCCACCCCCACACACACAAAGATAATGGGGGCAAGAAAGACACACAAGACACACATGTGGGGCAAAAAAGGAGTTGAAGGAAGAAATAAGCACCAGGAAATTCAGCTAGTTTTGCTTCTCTTGTGTCAATGGTCTTTTATAGTATCTCTGCCTTTTATCTTTTAAGTACAGACATATCCCCCAACTTAGCAACATTGGTGAGTATAAAGCTCCCTGAAGTGTGTGAGAAAGGAAATGAGGAGAGATGTTGTACTCATTTATCCAGCTGATGCCTGAAAGGCCAATTCCCTTTTCTTCCATTGTATGTTAAATATGTTTTTGTGAACTGTTATGATAATGTTTTAACACTATTTCTATAGAAAAGTGCATTCTTCAAATTAGATCACCTTAAAATGAATTTTTGTGATACAGCTCACATGGAGACAGGAACTTTTTCTAGTTTACTGACATTAACTATCTAGATGTTGCAGATAAGGAAAATTCAGGTAAAACAGTGACTTACAAAAGGCATTATGATCAAACTGAACTAAAATTAGAATTTTATGTACCTTCATTCAATCTGTGAAACTTCTTTTTCTGTTGAATCTCTGGGGAACATTTGCCTTGAGGGCAGTATTGGTGGAGGAGGATCCAGTCAGGAAGGGAACAAACTTAACCAGAGTCTGACAGAAAGATCACTTTCTTTTCCTTACTCTCTCAACTGCTTTGCATTTCTACTTCTCTTTCCATCTACTTCTTTCCTCCTCCTCTCCCTTTTCCTCACCTTCTTTTTTCATTTGCATGTGTTTTGGGGATGGGGGAAGGTAGGGTGGCAGGCGTTGTTTTTCTCTTCTTTTTCTTTGCTTCCTGCTCTTTCACTGCCCTCAGTGTTTGACTGTGATTGACTCCTTTCAATCTCTTCCTTTTATTTTTCAGTTCTTGTTTTTATATTTTTTATATCTGCTCCTAATAGAGAAAGGGATGTCATTATTACTTTCATTGAAAGAAAAGATTAAATTCTTTGCTCTTTCTGGCTCTGTGCTAAGCAGTATAAAAAGGAAATTGAATAAATAGTCTGACTTCTGAAGTATACAATGTATACTCTGATTTTATAACACCCTCATGATTTTTGCTTTTAGTTTGTTTGTTTCTCAGTCCCATTAAAAATCTGGTGGTAGCAATGAACGGCCTCCTTCCAGAAATGCCTAAGTCATGGACATAATTGATTTGTGTGCAGTTTCAGGATGTTCAAAAACTTCCTGAACCCCTTAGGGGAGTGTATTAACTCAGATTAAGAACCCTGCCAGTTATTGCAATACATTTCACAAACGTCACACAATTTGATATAGGAGGAATCTTAAAACATCATAGAACATAATCAATTTTAATTCATTTTGTTAAGAAAATCAATAGACTATATAGTAGCCATTTTGTGTGGTTGGAGAGGTAAAAGGAGAAGAAACATTATCAGATTGTTAGTAGATTATAATCATCCAAAAGGAACAAACATTTATTGAACACTGCTGACCACAAACATACCTATGTATAAAATTCCTACATGCTATAGCTGCTATAAAAATTATATATGTACATATATATACAAATATATGTGTGTGTTTAATATATAAACTATGTATAATATAAAATGTTATATGCATGTTAAATTTTCACAACACCTGTATCAGGTAGGATTTACACTGAGATAAACAAATTGGGGCTCAGAGAGATCAAATAGCTAACTCAAGCCACCTATTAGGAGGTATAGATAAAGATTCTAACCCACATCTTACTCTAGGCCTCTCTTGGAATATAATTTCTTACATATCTTTTCTATTCAACACAAAACTTAGCACATAGGAGGTATTCATGGAAGGTTGGAGTATTGATTGAATTAATTCAAACAAAGTAAAGTACAGAACCCTGCAGTAGATCATTGGAGACTTGAGGCCACTCTCCTCACTCCTATTCACCATTTAATGTCATTTCTTTAGAGAAAAGGAAGGGGCATTTTAACAAGTTCTGAAGAGTAGAGAGAGTTTACAAAATTGCAGAGAGATACAGTAATTTTCTTCTATTCATCAGAGAAATATGTCAGTTCCAGCAGTGTGAGGGTAACGGACTTGAATGTGCCAATTTTCATTTGGAAGGAATTACCGCCAAGTTAATACAATATTAACTTGAGGAAACCATTTTTGATTTGCTAAGTCCTCTGAACATTAAAGGAGGTATTCTGACTGAAGTTCTTGAAATATAAAGAACAATTTGAAACATGCCTAGGAGGAAAATACAGCAATTGGAGCATAAGGAAGTTCTCAAATAAAGTCGGATTTTAAAGGAAAAAGAATATCATTGATTCAATAAATTGTTCAGAATGTATGTATATGATCTGAGGCTAGCTAATGATGGAAGCCATCATTTGAAGAGAAGTTGGTGATGAAAATGAAAGCAATATTAGAATGTGGACAACTCTGAGATAAAGGCTGATTATATTTCTAAAGAATAATTTTAGGGAAGCTAATAAACACTAAACAAAGTTGAACAGAAAGTACTTTAGAAGTAACTATCATCTTAGAAGCCAGCCAAGACAGTGGAATAATGAAGAATCAGTGATTATGTTGCCTTGCTTGATCGTATCATGATTTAAAAATAAGTCCATGTTGACTTCAGGTCAAGGCAAGTTCATTATGCGTCATTTTTAAATTTCTCCAATTCCCCTTCCTAAAAACATACTAAACAATTAAAATCGCAAAAGAAAACTTCTATTCACAACATCCTCAATGAACAAAACTAACATCACAACATCCTCAACTAACAAAACATCCCCCATGGACCTCAGAATACCATTTCAGATTATGGTTTGCCTTACCCAAACCTCAAACAATAGAGGACATGCTTAGGTTTACCAGCTATGCAGAGATAGTGGAGGAGAGAGAAAGAGAGTTTTAATGGTTCTGTGAACACTGGAATACAGATTTCCTCTGATTTTAGAAAGTTCATGTTAGGCCATTTCACTTGTACAAAAGACCTACATTGGTACCTCTTTTTGCGATCTAAAAGAAGTCCAAAGAGCATTTTTACTTTTATGGAGAAAGGTAAAAAGCAAAAATAGTGTTCAGTGTTTTTAGATGAAGTGAGCACCCAGAGCAGTGAGAGTGGCACCCTGAAGCTCCTTCCCTGGGAACTACACTTAGCATCTCAGCATCCAGCTGCCATAGCTTTGAATTCTATCCATGAGCATCTGTGCTTTATCTCAATTTATTTTGTGCATTCATTAGCAAGATGTGTCCTTACGTATCAGAAAAGCTTAAGAGAGGTTATTTGGGGGGAGGGGGCTGGGAACTCTAAAAAGTTTTTCATATAAGTTATCATAATTAGTTCTTCACTTCATGAGATTTTGGCTTGTGAAAGCTTTCATAAGAACATTCTACTTTCAGATAGTGAGGGAAAACTACAGTGGTTGCCAAGATATACTCCAAAGAAGAGAAAGTCCTTCCTGGAATGGAATTCTCAGCAAATTGAATTTTGTGAGAATAACAGTGAAAAGGAGAAGACTTCAGGCTCCAGCTATGGCTGAGTGGAATGAGAAGAGCACAGCTATACACTCAAGAACTATGGAGAGATCAGAAGGTACTGCTGTGGCTCAAATGCTCAAAGAACTCAGAAATATCTAATAAAATTCCTGTCCTAAGGAAAATACTGTGAAGAGAATTCAAATTGAGCAGGACAGGAACTCTTAGGGCAAAGGAGAGAAAGGATCAAACACTTTGGGGGAAGGTAGGATTCCAAAGATGACAGATCTCAGAAAGTGGGTATGACTGCATGAGGAGGCTATTTATATCTCTATTTGTATCTTTAGATATAGTCTTTATAAACAGTGCAGGAGAAAGCGCTCAAGCAGTGGAGGTAGGAAAGCTACCATAGTGCATCTCAATTCCCTACAAGGGAATCATTTTTCCAAAGATATGGAACACTTGATTTGTTTATACAACAGAAAAGAATATTGTCAAGTTACTAAATATACTAGTATTTTAAAAAATGGACCACATGAGTGCCTGGGTTCAGGTCATGATCTCAGGGTCCTGGGATCGAGTCCCACATCGGGCTCTCTGCTCAGCAGGGAGCCTGCTTCCTCTTCTCTCTCTCTCTGCCTGCCTCTCTGCCTACTTGTGATCTCTCTCTGTCAAATAAATAAATAAAATCTTTAAAAAAAAAAATGGACCACATGATGAAACTGGATGATTAATGTATTCTAGAAAATATACAACAAAAATCAGATGAAAACTAAATAACAGAATTATCTAAAAGAAATTAAGATAACTATAAGTAAAAAGTATGAAAGAACAGCATACATTATAATTAGGAAACTGAGAAATGAGGTGGCTAAACATTGATTGGGGATTGGTAAGATTCAGAACTGGGCTCAAGTCATGTAAGGGATGGCCTATTTACAGGTGTGTCCCTTTTTGGTCCTAACAAATTTATATATTCCTCTCTTTCTTGCATGGCTCTGAACTATAATTTTCTCCATGCATCTTGAATTTATGTAAAGTTTTGCTCAAATTCTCATCTTTTCAGTTACTCTTCTCAGATTCCTTTGTTTTTCTGGATCAAGTCCCCATATATCCTCACTGCCTGAGTGAGGATTCTTCAAATACCTTCGTATTGTCCTAAGACAATCTAGTCCACAATTGTCAGAAATAGGAATTGGGAAATACAGTTTATAAAGGAGAAAAAGTAAGAGAAAGAAAGAGAGAGAGAGAGAGAGAAAGTGAGAAAAGGAGAGAGAAATAATTCAAGAGAAAAATGAGAGCTTTGGAAGACAGGAAAAGAAGATCCAACATAAGCATAATTTATATTGGAGGAAGAAGATGAAAGCGATAGAACAAAACAAATTAAAAAATCCATACCACAAGAAGATTTTCTTTAAGAAAATTGGAAAATCTTTCTTTAAGAAAATTGGCACTTCTGTTTTGAAAGATCAACCCATTAACCTTGGCAAGTAAACTCAGAATTGTAAACACTAAGATATCATCTAGTAAAACTGGATGGTAAAGCAAGCACTTTTTGGACATCGGGCATAAAGAGAAAGTTACTTATGAATAAAAAATAAAATTGCATTTTCATCAGATTTATCCACAACATAATATAATAGAGCGACATATTTAAGAGACTCAAGAAAAGAAAACATGAAACAGATTTTACACACATGAAAAGTGCTTTTAAGTATAAACTACAGAAAAGCAAAGCAGTTGTGAACATGCGAGGACTCATGGAATATTTTTCCCTGAAAAATCTACCTAGAAAACAAGATTCAGGCAATCAAGTAACATAAGATGCTTCAGCTAAGTTCTAGGAGCATAATAATTTGCCAATAAATGTTAGTTGAACAAGTGGATAGATGTATGGACACATTTGAGGAATAAATTTCTGAATTTATTCTTCAAATTCTTACCTTGTAGGGAAAAGGAAAGAGCTATCCCGATTAGTAGTTAACAGTAGCAATGTGAAGTCAGGGAATGTTAGTTCTGGGGAAATTTTAAAGATTTTATTCATTTATTTATTTGTGTGTGTGTGTGAGAGAGAGAGAGAGAGAGAGAGCATGTGCACAAGCAGGCAGAATGGCAGGCAGAAGCAGAGATCCCAGGACCCTGGGATCATGACCTGAACTCAAGGCAGAAGCTTAAGCAACTGAGCCACGCAGGCATCCCAATTCTGGGGAAATTTTAGATCAAGACAAATAAACTCTCAGAATGATTTGCCCAAGATGCACAAATAGCCCATGGGTGAGCCAGGAAAGGGATCCAGGGTTTTCTGAAGCTTATTGAATTTCTCTTTAAAAACTCATTTGCCGACAAGGTATAAACTTTTAAATAGCATCATTTATTTAACCCCCCAAATAAACTAATCCTGTTCTCTGTATCCCATAGTAAAATGTTTCTTGAAGACTAGGTCATAACTTTTCCTTTCATTAACTTTTCCAGTAACAATATGTTTATTATAGAAAATTGAAAAAAAAAAAAAACCCTTCACTTATAATCCTATCACCCAAACAAAACTTTTTTTTTAAATTTATTTTCAGTGTAACAGTATTCATTGTTTTTTGCACCACATTCAGTGCTCCATGCAATCCGTGCTCTCTCTAATACTCACCACCTGGTTCCCCCAACCTTCCACACCCCCCCCACCCCTTCAAAACCCTCAGATTGTTTTTCAGAGTCCATAGTCTCTCATGGTTCACCTCCCCCTTCCAATTTCCCTCAACTCCCTTCTCTTCTCCATCTCCCCTTGTCCTCCATGCTATTTCCAAACAAAACTCTATGAGTTACATTTTTATCTTCACTTCTTTAGACTTTTTCATTCTTTGAACAAACACACATTGTGTTTAAAACAAAATAAGAATAATATGGTCCTATTGTTTTATAGTCTTTTTCATGTCATATCTGATATATCAGTCATATCATGGTCATCTTTCATTATCAAATATAGAACAAAACACAGGAAAATACTTTATTTTAAAATGGATCTTATATAAATAGAAATATCAATTCTAATGTTTATCTTATGTTTTCTTTTCCTGAGTAGTACATGATTTCAGTTCATGCAATATCATTTATAAATAGTATAACTTTTGTTCTTAATTTATGTTCTCCCTTTATATTTAGTTGACATAAATCTTAAACTTGCCAAGTTGATTAGTTACACCTCCTGAGGTCCCCCTAAAACCTGGAGTCAGTGTCATCAGATGGGATTTTTCCTAGGGTTGGGAAAAAGAGAGTAGTCAAGAAGTGGAGAGAATCACTATATGCCTAGGGGAAAGTGGCTGTGAGTGCTAAACTGGAATTAAATATGTTTGGCCATTTTTATCAGGCCTCTTATGGAGATGCCATAATTAGATGTGGTTCTGAGGAAGAAAGAAGCCTCCTGTTTATAGCTTGGGGCTGAAGAAGTCTGGAGAAACTATAGAGGGCAACCCCAGCTGACATCTTGGAGTCTGGGAGTGGAACAGCACTCAGCCCCTCTTCCTTTGTTGGTTCCACTCCATGTCATATCAGACATATTCAAGGGCAACCATTTCTCATCAGAGGTATTCTCATATAACCAAGTGAAGGTTTAACAGCAATTGACTGTGTGACTTGATATTACCTTTAGATATTTAATTCAATATTTGTTAATTCCAATTTTTCCATTTTTTTCTTCTTTTGTATTATGAGCTCAATACTTTCTTTTCTTCTTCAGGCATAAAACCATTTTTTAGGCCCTTGAAATGCTTCTAGGCCTGGACACTGTGCCTGTACTGCCCAGTACAATGGATAGAAAGGATCTGCAACCTTGGGCCTCACCTCTCTGTATTCCATGAGGTGCTGTTGCTCCTGCTGTGGTTGGTATTCTTCTTACTACTACCATTGTCCCATCTGAGAGATGTGAAGGTGCCAGTGTTCCCTTGCCCTAGCTTCCTGTAGTTATTTGGGTTTTGTCACTGTCTAATCTTACAGGTGATGGTGGCTTTCCCATCTATACCATCTCATACCTCTGAGTCTTAAAGATTCCTTTTTTTTTTTTTTAATGAGTTGTTTTGAAAGGATGAGTGTCCAACAAGAGCCCAGTACTTCTTGAAACACTGGTTGGTATCTTTCTGATAGACTTTCTGGCTGTCTTCTTGGCTCTTTATTCTGTCTCTGTGTCTGGTATATATTATCATTATCATTGTTGTTTTTATTATTTGGTATCTTTGGCTCTTGGCTCTGAGGCCCAAAGTTCAGTCCTGTTCCATTCCACACCCAGGCTCTCACAACCTGTGCTTACATCTCACTTACCAGGACCTATTTAATTGGGATCGGAAAAGAGGCTGGGTTTATGGAGCAGGATAAACAAGGGTTTTGGAAGTATGCAGACCTGGGTTCAAATTCCAGTACCACTACTTGCTAGTTTTATTGATTGATTGATTGATTGCTAGTTTTATTACTTAGATCCATTACAAGACCTCTCTGTGAGACAATTTTAATATGTGTAAAATGGATAAATTTAATGCCCAATCTCCATCTCTCTCTCTTTTTTTTTTGTTTTTGTTTTTGAGGAGTTTTGAGGAGGTTGAAATAGAATAATGGATATGACTGGTATAAAGTAGATACCTTCAAATTTTAGTTTCCACCTATTTGTATGAGTTTAGATTTACACCTTTGCATCCTTCTTTCTCTTTCACTATCGCAATTCAAAGGTTGCAACAGAGATAGGAATAAAAATGATTTGTTTTACTGTGGTATTTGAATAGCAGAGATGATCATTTCTAGCTAATAATATATCGCTATTATGTAGGTGAGCCTGTTATTTCATTTTATATTCCTCCTTAGGCAATTGCTTTTCTTGGAGCCATTTGTTTATATGTACTTGACCTTGACTCACTTTCTGATTTATTTATTACTTAACATAACCATTAGCTTGTTCGATTACCTTTAATTAAGTTGTATTGGTTCCTGAACATGGAAATGGCCTTGTTTCTTGGTTGGCCAAGTTCCACCTTTGCTGAGTGTAACAATTCAGTAAACTAATTTTTCCCTTTACAATGTTAAAAAAAAATTCAACTGAGTAAATTTGAAGATATAATTGGCTTTTTTAAAAGATTCATGAATCAGGCAGCAACCTATCTAGCAAGTAGAGGGGCTCTCAGGGGAGTTGGACAAAATGGAAGGTTTTCCTAGGAAGGAGGGTAAAACAAGAAAGTTATAAGCAAAATAAAGAATGGATTGTTTCAGACAAGATCACCTTCCCTTAGGGGGAAAGACAAGAGATCTCATTATGCAGATGACCTCATGTTCCTTTGAGGGAATAGAGAAAGTCCAGACAGATTACCTCATTGGTGCTCATCCGAAAATTCCTGACTGACCTGGTTAAGACTCATCTCTCTGAAAGAGGTTGAAATTGCAATTAGATTAGGTTTTAAGCCCCAGTTACTGACTTGGGGCCTTAACCTAAGTGACACCATTTTGGGCCTGAGTTTTCTCTTTAATAATAATAAATGTGGTACTTTTGTCTCCATATTTCTTTCAGAAGAAACATCAATTAAAAATTGTTTTAGTGCAATGAACATTTTAATAATAGTATCTATTTTAAAAAGTAAACATAATTGAGTCTTCAACTGGTAAAGAGCCATTTATGTTGTAGCCTTTAACTAATGCAAACATTCAAGAAACCAACATATTAGATTTATTACTAAAAGTCTCTATTTAGGTATATACACTTCTATGACATAGCTCTATAATTTATAATTGATTAAACAGTTGGTCTTCCTGATCATTTCTTAAACCCTTGGTCAAAACCCAAATCTTCTCTCATTATTGTTTATATGAAAAAACCTGATTCAATTATGTCACTATGACTTCTAGTACCGTTTCAGTTTCCCCCAGTGTTCAAATAATAGGATTAGCAATTTGGTAGCCCACTACAGAAGGGACACCAGGAGACTGAAGGAGAGGATCAATAGGGATGCACACACAGTCCCTCAGAGACGCTCGTATTCACAATCACACTCAGTGTTGGGAGAGAGTAAAAGAACCTCTTTGTCCTTGAAAGCTTCTAAATTTTGGACCCTTTTACTTCTCAGGGAGGATAAACTAGCTTTTCTCAGTTCTGGGTCCTTCTCAAAGGTAGTATAATTTTCTTTTTAGGGAAATAAATCTTTTGTGCCTTAGGGTCTAAAGGAGAGCAGGTGGGGTATCCTGGGAATGAGTTGAGACCCAGGAAGTGTCAGGATTTGTGCACAATGAAAGGAATTTCTGTGAGTGAGTATTGTTTCATGTGGTGGCCAGATGAGAAGCCTGCCCAGCCCTGCGTTCTTGGGGTCATTTTTGGTGGTAGAAAGATATCTTCATCAGGCAGGAACTGCATGAAAAAGACCCCATGGTTTATGTTTCCTTTGTAGTCCTTCAATCCCCCTGGTCCCTATGACCTGTCATGGGGCTCCTCCCATGTGACTCTAGCATGCTCACCAGCAAATACCCTGGAGACTTGTGTTCACCAGAGACCACTAATAGCTCTGATAGTCATTTAACAAAGATTTCAGGATCTTCAAAGTTTATTCAAAAATTACCATATGCCAGAATCTCTTGGTGTGGGGTTAGACCTTTGAAGGGAGAAGGACAAAACCTAAAAGGGTTCACAACCTCTCCCCTCCTGTTTTTACCCTGAATTATGTTTCTTCATAGAACTCAATCACTTAAAACATTATTTTTAAGTTTATTTATATTTTTTAGTACATCTACACACAACATGGGGCTCAAATTCATGACCCCAAGATCAAGTCACATGCTCTTCTGACTGAGCCAGCCACGCACCCCAGTCACATTTTATATGTCTCTTTGTTATTGTCTGTTTTACTGTTAGAATGCAAGCCCAAGAGAGTGGAAATTTTGTCTTCTTTATTGCTGTCTCTCCAGTTTCTAGAACAGTGCCTGGCATATACCGTGTATTTGACAAGTATTTGCTACATAAATGATTGAATGAATCCCATTGTTTTAGTCCATGAAAGTCAAGTAGCCTTGTATATTATTTTTATCTTCACTTTCTAAGATACTCTTAGGCTTTTATACCTAAAGTAAATATTGCCTTTTCTGCCTCTTTCCCAAAAAAATGCTTATGCTGGATCATTTATAGTCTATGGAGCTGCATAATGAACAGGCTAAGTAAGAAAGGAACACTGCATACCGTGTAGAGTCTCTCATCTTCCAGAGCCTTACGGAGCCAATTCTTTTATGAAAGTCTTATGAAAGATCTATTGCAGTTTTATAACCATCTACTTCAACTTGTATTTATAATTTGAAGCAAAAAAGAGATCTAGTTTCTGCATGAAAAACAAACCCTTTTTGGTGGTTCTTCTGTGTGGTGGAAGCAAGGAAGGTGTAGGCTCAGAAGCTCCCACCCACCTTCTCCCCACCATCACTGTTGTCACTCAGATTCTTACTCCCACTGACCTCCCTTGCCTGAGGACAGGAGGATTCTCTACTGTCGTCTTTGCCCGTGAAATTTAAGATGGGTCATTTTCTATTTTTACAGCAGTTGTCTGCTAATTTTCTAATAAAGGCTTCATTGATGTGCCAAAAAAAAAAAAAATTATTTAGACAACCCCAGGGACCATGTCCATAACTTTTCTTTCTTCATCTATCAATCACAGACTTATTCAACTTAGCTGGTGTGATCTCCTTTTAATAAAACCTGTGTCAATAGGTTCCAAACCTTTCATCACTTTGTGTTTACATATTGATTTTCTTTATAGTGTTCTTGAAACTTAATTTGAAAACTGGCATTAGCTTTTTAGAATGCTAGAGTTTTCTTTTTTGTAGAGATCAATCATTTTCTGCATTTTGCTCTTTTGGGTAGTCCCCTTGACTTAAGATTTATAATGCTTTACTATTTTACCTAGCCTTTTATTTCTGCTTATAGTAGCCCTTAGAAACTTTTTTTTTTTTTAAGATTTTATTTATTTGACAGACAGAGATCACAAATACGCAGAGAGGCAGGCAGAGAGAGAGGGAGGGGGAAGCAGGTTCCCTGCCGAGCAGAGAGCCCAGGAGCCTGGGATCATGACCTGAGCTGAAGGCAGAGGCTTTAACCCACTGAACCACCCAGGCGCCCAGCCCTTTAAAAATTTTTATCGATAGACTCTACCTCTACCAAAAGGTCAACACAGCATTCTGGATTTTAAAATTGACATTTTTAATATTCAAACTTCTCTTGACTTTTGACTTTCTTTTCCTTTTTTTTTTTTTTTTAGTTGGGGGATGGCAGAGGGAGAGGGAAAGATAGAATCTTAAGCAGGCTGCATACTCAGCATGGAGCCCCTCAGGGGGCTCAGTCTTACCACCCAGAGATTATGACCTGAGACAAAATCAAGAGTTGAATGCTCACCCAACTGAGCCGCCCAGGTGCCCCTCTTAACTTTCTAATGAAGACTTTTAATTCCCAAGGTAAGGAAAAACACTTCCTTGTATTAAGTACAAGTTAAAAGAAACTTTTTTGGGGAGAGAGTGTACATGTACCTGCATCTTACCCTAATTTTTTTCTTTTTTTCATTGCTTTAGAGATAGCTCTGGTTGTCATTTAACAAAAATTTCTATATGCCAGGATCTTCAAAGTTTATTCAAAAATTACCATATGCCAGAATCTCTTGGTGTGGGTTAGACCTTTGAAAGGGGAAGGACAAAACCTAAAAAGGTTCATAACCTCTCCCCTCCTGTTTTTATCCTGAATTATGTATGTCATTTCCATGTTGCTGGTTTGTGGGAATATTTACATACGAACACTGAAGTGAGGACTGCACCTGCTCTCTCTCTGGAGCCTCACCACAGTCCTCTGAGTTAGGTATTATTCTTAGACTTAATTTTCAGATGAGAAAACTGAGACTTGGGGAGTATCCCATCCAAAGTAATAGAGTAGTACTTGGTGGAGAATTGTACTTGAAGTCAATACATATCTGACTCCAGACTCTATATGCATGCTATAGTGCTTCTAGAATGATTCATGCCTTGTGTAATTACCCCTTTCCAAGTCCACTGTTTCTTTAGTTTTCGATCCTGTCTTCATTGCAATTGTTTATACTTTTACAAAGGCAGCAAAGTATGGTGATTCAAAGCAGGGGCTAGAGCCAGGTCAAGTGGGTCCAGATTCAGAGCCACCACATATTAGCTGTGTAGTCTTGGGTGAACCCCGTAGCCTTTCATGCCTTGGAATCCTCATTTGAAACAGGGAATGATAGTGCCTACCTCCTTTGGTTTTAATACTTAAATGAATCCTCAATACATGTGAAGTGTTTAGGATAGTTCTTGGTGTGTGGGAAGTACCCAGTGAAGAGTTAATACTGGTGCTTATTTATTTATTTATTACTTGTTTATGTATTCGTTTAGTACACATACTTACTGAGCACTGTACTGTTACTCAGTGCCAGGCATCATGCAAAATTCTGAACGTAGAGAAATGGTTACCATAGAATCTTTTCCTTAATATGTGGTGGTTCATAAAAGATGGTGCTCACAAGGGGGGATACCCCATATTTAAAAAAGACAATCCAGGTACTGGATGGTCAATCTAAGTTTACTAAATTTGGGAGAAAATGGTTACTGAGTGGCAGAATGAGGATCTCCCTCCCACACCAGTGCTTTCTGACGGATAGCCAGCTACCGACTCCCATTCCACTCACCTTTTTCCAAGGTTACTTTTCCAATCCTCCCATTGAGAGATGGAGTCTATTTCCTTTACCTTGAATTTGGACTAGAACCGTGTGACTAGCTTTGACCAATAGGATGTGGTGAAGATGATGTGGCATGACTTGTACACCCTGACCTTAGGAGGCCTTGCAGATTCCCTTATTGCCCTCTAGGGATGTGGCCTCCATGTAAGGCAGCTGAGGCTGGATTACTAAATGATGAGATGGGGAGTAGAGAGAGAAGCCCAGCCCTGAAATGCTGCTATTTCAGTCACCTCAGCTGGGTGTCAGTCATGGGAGTGAAGCCTGGCACCCTGGATCCTGTGGCTTTACGATGAGCCGCGCCAGCCAATACCATGTGGAACAGAGTTGAGTTGCCAATCTGCCCAAGTTGCAGAATCATAAGCAAATAAATAAAATTAATGGTTGGGGTTGTTTGGGATGGTTTGTTTCATAGCATTAAATGCCTAGAACATAAGAGGGCTTGCAGCTTCTGTTTTCACTGTCTTGGAAGTCAGCCACCATATATAAAGCTTGGGTTACATAATGGAATAATGAGAGACCATGTGGAGAAAGTTGAGTCCCAGCCTGCCAGTCATTTCTGCCAAGGCCCCAGGCTTGTGGGTAAAGCCACCTCCTTAGGCCTCCTAGTGTAGCTGAGCAACCAGCTAAGTGCAGCCTTATGAGGGAGCCCCAATAAGACCAACAGAATCATGGTGGTTGTTTGAAGCCACTATGTTTTGTGAGATTTTATTACTATGCAGCCATAGGTAACTGAAATTCCCACAGTGCACCATGACTTCCTAGAAGTGAGAGTACCGAAGTCCTGGGCTAATGGTGTATTAGGGAATAATCATTTTTACCCATCATCAAGTACTTTCTATGTGCTTGGTACTTCACATACATTGCTTTGTTTTATTTAACCTGCACGGTAACCCTGTATGGCAGGTAATTTGGCAGATGAGAAAACTAAACCACAGAGACATTAAGGTACTTGTTCAAGGCCTCTCAGGGAGCACAATCACTGCAGGATATCAGGTGGAAGGTAAATGCTTCATTTCAGGCTTTCTTCAGTTTCCCTGTTTCTATGGAAGTGGTCACTTCTGCATCTCACCAAGCTTCCAGCCTCATAACCCTCTGGTGGATCCAATCAGTTCCCACGACTGAAGCCAGTGTTATCAGATGACTATGGGATCTTTGGCTCACCCTTAATAACACCTGGCTGTCTATAGGATAAAAGCATACAAAACCTCTCTGCCTGCTTCTTCAGCTGCAACTTGTAGCACCCCCTTCATTTATCTTTTTGCCACGTGGAGTTGCTTGCCCAGCCCAACCCCATCTTGTGTCACTGGTCTGAGCTTATGCACAGATGGCTGTGCCAGGAGTGCCCTCCTTACCTCCCCCACCTCCCAGCATATCCATTCACCCTCCAGGACCTCACTCAAGGTTTTCCTTGACCATGAAGCCTCATGACCAGGTGTCCTCCAGGCACAGTTGTCCACTCCTCACTTATGGCCCCACTGAAACTGTATACTTTCCTAGCAGAACACAAGTAACACTTGGTTGTTTTTAAGTCAGTTTTTAGCAACCAAACTATGAGCTTCTTAATTTTTTATTCATCACCGGATGAATAAAACACTAACACTTAGCCTGGACTGGTCCTTAATGAGAGAAGTGTTCCCGTAAAGAAGTGAAAGGATCAGGTCAAATTGTCAAGAGTCTTGAATGTCATGCTAGAATAATCCAAGTGTCTACCACCTGGATGTCCCCACATCCTCCCCTTCTTGGGCCACCCTTTCATCTTATATTCAAAATGACAAAGTATTTACCTTGCAATCTGCACTGTACAGAGAGCCCACTATCACCCTCCTCTTCTTCTGGTTTTCCCCCCAAAGATCTTGGGAGCTTTAAAGAATGAGGAGTACAATAGCCAAACTATGGAAGAATCTAGATGTCCATCAACAGATGAATGGATAAAGAAGATGTGGTATATATATACAATGAAATACAATGCAGCCATCAAAAGAAATGAAATCGTGCCATTTGCGACGACATGGATGGAACTAGAGGGTATTATGCTTAGTAAATAAATCAAATCGAGAAAGACAACTATCATATGATCTCCCTGATATGAAGAAGTGGAGATGCAACGCAAGGGGTTTGGGGGTAGGAAAAGAATAAATGAAACAAGATGGGATCGGGAGGGAGACAAACCATAAGAGACTCTTAATGTCACAAAACAAACTGAGGGTGGCCAGGGGGAGGGGGGGAGGGAGAGGGTGGTGGGATTATAGACATTGGGGAGGGTATATGATATGGTGAGTGCTGTGAAATGTGTAAACCTGGTGATTCACAGACCTGTACTCCTGGGGCTAATAATACATTACATGTTAATAAAAAATAAAAAAAATTAAAAAAAAAAAAAGAATGAGGAGTAGAATCAGGGGCTCTTTGCTCCCTTAGTTATTTCTCCCTCCCATTTCCTGCTTGTGCTCACAGTCTCATTCTTCTGGTGGCTCCTTTACACTGCTTTACTCTTGATTTTGCTTCAAGTCTTTTGTTCTCCCAAAGCAGCTTGAACACAAGGCTATGGTGGTTGGAAGACTTTCTCCTCCCTGCTTGTATTTACAGTTTTGAATAGATAATATATTCCCATGGTTTAAAAATCAGATAGAAGGGTGCCTAGTGAAAATTCTCACTCCTACCCCTGCACTTGTCTGTCCTATTTCCCCCCATTTCCCACCCCAAGTAGCTATTTTATTAGCTTTTTTGGTATCCCTCTAGGGTTTACATATGC
>NC_081560.1:66321628-66581284 GCF_022355385.1 Mustela nigripes
CCCGCTGAACACTGCTGGCAAAAGCTATGAAAATAGGCCGCCTGGACCCACTTTCAAATCTGTGCTGTCATCTGCTCTCTCTGAGGCCTTACCCCTGCCCAGAAAAATCCTTTCTTTTCCATTTTCCTACAGAGATGATTTCCACAGTGACAGTATTTCTTGAGAAGAAAACTTGGGGCACAGGGTCTAAGAAGTGAATTTGTATAATATAAAGGTCCAGATCATGGATTTGCATGTGGTCATGGATTTGCATGTGGTACCAAGGTCTCTATAGTTATTCCAAGCCTCCTTAATCCTGAAGACCAGGCTTCTTTTCTGGGATAGCAGTGTTTTAGTATTATTTAGGCTGACAGCTCAGGAAAGAATTGAAAATAATTTAAACTTGAAGATTAGGTATCACTGTCCTGATGCAGGGGAAGTACACTAGACACCTTTTTGCTCTAGGCCTCCAGCCGGCTGCCATCTGACTTGGCCTCCCTCCCTCTGCTCAGACCTTCTCCTCAATCTTTTTACTTCTCTTCTAAGTCCTGGGACTCTCACTGTTGTCTCCCTTTCACAGACTGCCCCCTCCCAAATGCCCTTCCTTTTGTGATTTAGTTTGGGGGGGAGGGGTCACATGTGAGGCAGTCCTCAGGGAACTATCACTAGTATTGGGGGGGGGAGGCTCTTGAGCGGCACTAAATTTGAATAGTCATATCACCAGGGAGTAGTAATTTGCATATAGATAGGAAGGCATTGGAGTGCCACTCATTAAGATGAATGAGATCGGATTCTCATTGGATTTATCATCTAACAAACATCTCACTTTTGGGGTTAGCACCTTTTTATACATTTATTCCCTGTATAATTTTATGGCAGAGATAATTATTGTTCCCTAAATATTCCAAGTATTCTCCCGTGTTACCTAGCCCCATTTGCAGTTAGGTTGGGCCATGTGACTTGTTCTGAGCAACTGAACACTTCTGGGCAGAAGTGATGTGTCTCTTTGGGACTAAGGCAATTTGGAACCAGTGTGCCTTTCCTATCTCTCCCTTCCCCTCAGTGTAGGCCAAGCATTCCAGATGGCAGAGCTACAAGCTTCAGGAGGGCCACCTGACCCACACTGGACTGTGGTGGTAGTAGAAAAAAAAAAAACTTTATTGTGACAAGCCATTGAGATTTTGAGATGTTTTTTATTAATATTTTGAGACATTTTATTAATATTTTGGAGATTTTAATCTTTAAGTATTTATTAATTTTTATTAATATTTAATTATATACCACAAAAACTTTATTGTGACAAGCCATTGAGATTTTGAGATTTTTTATTAATATTTTGAGATATTTTATTAATATTTTAGAGATTTTTAATCTTTAAATAAGTATTTATTAATTTTTATTAATATTTAATTATATACCTATGCTACTTGGACCAATTAGCATAGGTATTTTAGGTTTTAAAATCTAAAACCTAAAATCTCTAAAACAATATTGCATGTGTTTGTGTGTGTGCATGTGTGTGTATGTTGCTTAGGACATGCAGCTGTGTCTCCACATTCTGCACAAATTATAATTTGGAAAATCTTTGTAACTGTTTATATGTTTTGAGGTCCCATTAATGTATAAGCAAATTTTATTAAGGTATTCTAATATCTTAGTACTCCTATTCTCAAAGCCATCAGTGTATGAAATATGAAATATAAGCTTCTACTGTGTTGTCCCTTCACTTATTCCTCATTCTGTATATTCAGATACAGGTATAACTTCCTGCTGGCCCACTTTCAAATTTCTTCCAGCTTTCTCAGAAACAATTGTGCAAAATCCTGGCTGGAGCTTTGTTTTCTTAAAGTTTTTCAAGGTGAATATTGTATCCTTCCCTATTCTTAGAGAGGTAAAAATTGTTTGGAAGCTTTCTACCTAATACCCTAGTCAAAGGCTCCTAATGACCAGCCCAATTTTCTGTCATCCAACATAAACAAATAGCTGGCCCTACCCTGGCTCCTCCAATACCTTTTCTTCTCCTAGCAGCTTGGTTCTCTCACGCAATGCTTATTTCAGCTAAAATTTCATTTACTTCCGTGGCTGTCACATGGTTGTTTTATGAGTTTTCTAGGACTGCCATAACAAAGTACCACAAACTGAATGGCTTGAAAAACAGAAATTTATTGTTTCACAGCCTGGAGGCTCACAGTCCATGATCAAGGTATTAGCAGAGCCATGGTCCCTCAGAAGCCACCAGAGAAGGATTGTTCTAGAACTCTCTCCTAGCTCCTGGCAGTCCCTTGTCTTGTGGCAGCTTACCTCATTGTTACATGGTTTTCTCCCTGTGTGCATGTCTGTGTCCAGACTTTCTCCTTTTTATACAGACATCAGTCAGATTGGAGTAGAGGCCTACCCTACTCCAATATGACCTCATTTTAATGAATTGCTTTGGCAACAACCCTATACCCAAATAAGGTCACATTCCGAGGCACCAGACCTTAAGGCTTCAATATATGAGTTTTGGGCGTCATAATTCAACCCATAGCAGTCATTAGCATTCACATTGTCAAACATATAATCATAATGTTTAACACCAAAGGCCTTAAAGTCATACTCATTTGTGTTGAAATCTCCTTTTCTGCCCTTTGAACCTCAGTTTCTCTGTCTCTAAAATGGGAGCATTAGTCATTCATTACCTTTTAGGGTTGTTGGAATAATTCAACAACATTCCATCTTGGTATTGGTCATGAACACGAAATTTCATGGCTTCAAGACCAAAAACAAAGTAAACAATTACAAAGTGCCTCCATATTCTAAAGTTAGCTGCCAGACCACTGATGTAAGACATGCTCATAGACTATGAGACTGCTTGAGCTGGCATACACAATCACCCATCTTCTACTGACAAAGGGGCCAAGGCTGACAAGGCCAAAAAGAAATTATTTTTAGAGAGTTGATCTCCTCCTCCTCATGTGAGAGGGGAGAGGAGTGCTTCCCTCTCACCTCAAGTCAGGTGACAGGGAGTCTTCAGAGCTCAAGGGAAGTAGGAGCTGATGTTTGACTTGTGCTCTGAGAAATTAAATGTGGAAGACCATGGGTGTAGCTGCCTGCCTGGTGGCCACATAGACCCAGATGCTCCCTCGCTGGCAACAGAGCAAGGAAGTGGGAAATTTTCTCGTATGCCTAGTGGGCTGGCAGGATGGAGCTAGCCGGGAGTCATTTTGGAAAGACTGCCCAAGAAGGCTTTGTGCCAAAATGGACCTCAGCAAAAAGACGTTGGAGTATACTTTCCTATACAGAGATGAGGCGGATGCCTGACTGTGCAGTCTGGAAAGATGCGAGTTGGAGGCTCGAGGCTGCCGTGGGATTTCTCTGAGGAAGCCCTGTAGGCAGCCGGCAGAGAAAGTATCAGTGCTGGACATCTGCCATAGCCAGGAGGCTCACATGCCAGAGTGTATCCAGACCAGTTTAGAGACTTTTTTAGAAACTAGTTGTACCTCTTCCCTACCACATTCCAACCTCAGAAGATCCTGAAGCAGCATAGTGGGCAAGGGGACACAGGGAGGAGAAGGGAAACAGAAATATTTTATAGAGAAAAGGAGCAGAAACCAACTGTGTTCTCTTCCTCAAAAATGACAGACTTTCCAGCTCAAAGGAAACTCAAGCTGAGGGCATAAATAAGCTTTAACCTAGGTGAGAGCATTGGATTACATGCCCTGGACTGGAAATTTTAAGGACTGAAATGAGTTGATCTGGAGGACTGCAATGAACTGGAGGATTTTTATGATTTGAGAGTGACTGAAAAAGTAAGGAGTGGACGAATCTACCCACAGAGCTTGAGTAGGAGGGAGGAAAGAATAAAACTGTTCTTTGCATGGACCTTAGTGAGCTCATGTGGGAGAAAGTCAGTACTCAGAAAAAGTTGCTATTACTCTGCTGCTGCTGCTGCTAATTATTTTAGTTGCCATTCTGACCAAGAAACCCACACCATCTTTCCTAGCAATGTCAGTGTAGAGTTCTGGGGAGACAGAAACCATTCCAGCGATTATAAGTAGAAAGAAATTTAATACAGGTAGTTAGGAGCAGTTTCTAAACTGAAATGCCAGAAATAACTCCCAGGAGGTAATTATTCATCTGATTTCCCAAAGGAGCTCTTACCCCTGCCACAGTCATAAGGATCTGAAGTCAAGCGTCTTTGGGGGAAGTTTTGAATCTTGTGGACACTGTGTAGTTGCAGCCTGAGGATCATGAAAACCCTCGTCACTCTTGCAGCCACTGACTTCTAATCCTCATGAAGCTAGACACTGGATGTTTGGAATGTGGTTGCCAAAAAACTCAATGTCTGCATGACCTTACTTGCCAGTAGCAACAAATAACAGAGCAGGAAGGTGGCCCTGGTCTCACTCCTTCCTTTCAAGTCTCTTGAGTGTATTTAACTCACAATCTGAACATTAGCTGTGAAAGAGTCAGAGAAATGTGATTTCGAGCTTCTCAGCCATGGCAATACACAGAAGAGTTCAGAATTATTGCTAAGAGCTAGTATTTCATATCCACCATGATGATCCATACATATGAAAAGGCACATAATGCCAGTAGTCCAAGCTTATGTCTAAAGGACCAAATACTGGATTCAGTTGGATTTTTATTTTTATTTATTTTTATTTTCTTATTTGAGACAGAGAGAGAGCGAGCAAGCAAGCACAAGTGGGGAGGAGGATCAAAGGGTATGGAAGAAACAGATATCCTGCTGAGCAGGGAGCCAGAGGTTGGGCTCGAACCCAGGACCCTGAAATCATGACCTGAACCAAAGGCAGATGCTTAACAAGGCCACCCAGGCACCCCTCAGTTGGATTTTTAAAAAATCAACTTTATCGAAGTATAATTTGCCTATAATAAACTGCACCTGTTTTAAGAATACAGTTCAATGAGCCTGGACAAATATGGTGTAAATGTGATCAACACTGTAATCAATATATAAAACTTTCCCATCATTCAAAAACACTTCTCTTATATTTGTTTACAGTCAGTCTCCTCATTCCCCTTGCCCCAAGCAACCACTGATCTGCTTTCTGTATCTATGATTACTTTTCCCTGTTCTAGAATTTCATGTAAGCAAAAGCATACAGCAGAATATGTACAGCAGAATATGTTTTGAATATGTACAAATAGTTTTCTTTTTCTTGCCAAGAATCTAGCATGGCATAGTAGAATACATAAGGTCTCTGAGGTCAAACTCAGGGTTGGATCCCAACTCTCCCACCTAACAGCTCTTGACCTATCATGAGTTGAACTTGGGGGACCCAAATTTCTTAACTGTAAAATGGTAATTTAAAACAAAAATTTAAAAAAATCTGCAGAGGTTAGAGCTCATAAATGAAAAGCACACAAATAGCACTCCATGAAAAATAACTATCATGGTCCTTCTTGATGATGGCCTATTATTTTCTGCTCATGCTAGTCTTCCAGTCAGTTGTATCTGAACTACAATGCTTTGGAGGAGAGTTTTATTGCTGACTTTCACACGTGACTGTCATAGTAGCAATTAGAACTATTCTCTAGAGTGTCAGATTCCTTCATATCTGGGTTCTACCACTTGTGAAAATTCTGAATCTTCTATGTTTTGGTTTTCTCTTCCGTAAAACAAGAATAATAATAATACCTAGGGTTGTTAGGGAAGTTAAATAAGATGATGTATAATACCTTAACCCAGTACCCAATAATCGTTGGCCATTATTGTCATTGTTATTTTATATTGAAAATTTTCTGTCTGTATACCTTTACCCAAACTCCTCCTGTGAGATGAGTACCCCTCTCTTTCTTTTCTGGCCAATTAAATTTTCTTACTCTATCTCCAGGAACCTCTCCCTCCCACAAAATAAACTTGCACTGTCTTATTTGGCACTTATCTTCCCACCCTTCATATTACCATTGAGTCATAGAATGTTTGAGTTTGAAAAAATGGTTCATGTAAATGCTCTCATTGTACAGCTGATGTGACAGAGATCCAGTAGTGATAAATGATTTACCAAAATCGTGTCTTTAGAACATAGATTGGGTTAAGAGTTGGTCTCCTAATCTCAGTCCTGGATCTACAATATGATTTTAAGTGCTTAGCACATAATATTCAGTTTTCTGGCTTATTGTGTGAACTCTTAAAATATAGTGTGCTCAGTGGATTTCTAGAGCCAAATCCAAGGACTTTGCTTGTTGTAGTACCTCAGATCTTACCATTCTCTGAGATTAAAGAAATGGTACTCAGCCCTGTTCAAGTAAAATCACAAAATTTATCAGGAAAACCATCTGAAAATAAGTCATGCATATTACACAATGTGAGACGGATATGCTGCATAGCCGGATATGCTGCAATGGATTTCATGAGAGAGATCTAGTTTCTTGCTGACGTTATGGTGCCAGTTTTTTTGTGACTAGCCATAAATTTATAAAGTCCTGCTATACAGTTGCAAAGAAAATACTTTTTATCACCAGTTTAGTCTTACAGTAAATATTGTAAAAAGAACTTCAGTGATACCTTTAGCCCAATGAGGTAGAAGCTCCTATACTATATGCACACAAGACAAACACGGTAGGATAATGAATAAAATACAGGCAACCCTTCTTCTATATGTATTTGAACTAGTAGTTACAGAGCTGCTCTAGGCCATTCTTACAACATGGAACTTTGGATTTAGGTGGGAAGGAAGTTCAATATGTGTATTCTGGGGAGGCGGGATACAAGGGAGAATGTGAGAAAGTTAGGAGGGATACCGCTTTTTAAGGAAAGAAAGTTGAAGAACTTTCCAGTATTTCTCACATTTTTAAAAAAGATTTTATTTATTTATTGGGCAAAGAGAGAGATCACAAGTAGGCAGAGAGGCAGGCAGAGAGAGAGGGAGAAGCAGGCTCCTTGCTGAGCAGAGAGCCTGATGCGGGCCTCGATCCCAGGACCCTGAGATCACGACCTGAACCCAAGGCAGAGGCTTAACCCACTGAGCCACCCAGGTGCCCCATCTCACATATTGTTTAAAACGCTCCGTATCGGGGGTCCCCAAGGTCACCCCCTCAGTCCAGTGATTTGATAGAAAGGGTCTCACAGAACTCAGCATCTGTTTGTACTCATGGTTAAGATTTACTACCATGAGAACATACAGAACAAAATAAAAAATCCAAAAAGGTGCATAGGGTGAAGTTGGGGACAACCATAGGTTCGAGGTTTGAAGGGTCTTCTTACAGTGGAGTGGCTTAACTCCTTCAGCAATGAGCAGTGATAACACATGCAAAGTGTTGTCTCCCGGGACAGCTCACGAGCAGTGCTCAAGGTTTTTACCAAGGGTGGTCAAAGGAGCATTCTTTGCTCACCACGTACCCCTAACTGCAGACTTCTAGAAGGAAAACAGGTGCTCAACACAAACCATACTATTTGTAGAAGCAGTCTAGCCACAGAGAGCCACCCTGGTCCTTTAGGGCAAGTTTTATACCAATGTAGGGAACAGTCAAGCTCCCAGATGCCAGCCCAGGGCCAATTTTGTCAGAAAACCTTCCTAAGGCTAGCAGTCTCGGGACTGCTCTGCTCTTTTCTGCACATAGTATTTTTTTATTCTAGCACATAGAGAGACATAAGAAATACAACTATCTCTCATAAACCCTTTTGAAATAAGTAACCTGTGGCAAGAATGGTTTGCATGGCTTATCTAAAGTCCTATCTAGTTAGTTGGTTGGGATGGCTTGACCCAGGACCATAGATCTTCAGACTCAGTTGTGGCTTTTACCTGTGTTCTCAGTTCTTCTCCACATCACATTTCCTGGGGCTGCCAAGATGCTGCCAGGACAGCCGATTCATTCATGTTTGATTCTGGTTGGGATGGCTGAAACAGCAAGACCTCGCACTCTGTCTGTGCAGATTCACTAGTTAGATATCTTAGGCTTCCACAGAATCATCATTCTTGTATGAAGGCTGCTTTCCTCAGAGTGAAAGTGTTCTAAAGCCAACCTGGGTGAAAGGCCTGCAATATCACTTCTGTTGCATTGTTAGTTAAGAAAGTTACAAAGGCCAACCGAAATTCAAAGGGAAGGAACTAGACTCGACATCAGGAATAACAGAGAGTTTGCAACTATCTTTAAGATAGTGCAATAAATAATTTTTTGGAATATCTTGACATATATCCATTTCTATGGTGGTAATCTACTTTGCTGTCTTATTTCTCCAATGAAACTGTAAGTTTCTTAAGGGAAGGAACCCACTCTCTCTCAGCTTTCAATTCGCTACAGTGTTAGGCAGTACTTTGCTTATAGCACACAGCAAGTAATTCCCTGTTGAATAAATGAATGCTATTACAAGTTTACTGCATGTCAGGCACTACACTAAGCTCTTTAAGTTGATTGTGTTGTGTAATTCTTACAACAATCTTGGAAGGGAGGGTTTTTTATTATTTCCATTTCCTTAAATGAGAAAACTAAGGCACAAAGTAAGTTACCTGCCTAAGGACACATAGCTTGTGCCAGAATTTGAACTTAGACTGACTCTAGAGCATATGCTAGATCATTTCATCAACTGCCTTCTTCCTTTTCTTTTCTTTCTTCTCTCTTCTCTTCTTTTCTTTTTTTTTTTTAAGATTGTATTTATCTATTTGAGAGTGAGAAAAAGAGAGCACGCGCATGTGTGCATGTAGAAACACAAGCAGGGGGAGGGGTGGAAGGAGAAGGAGAAACAGATTTGCTGAGCAGGGAACAGAGGCGGGCTCGATTACAGGACCCTGGGATCATGACCTGAGCCGCAGAGGCTTAACCAACTGAGCCACCTAGGCACCCAGACTACCACTTTCATCATGGACCACACACTTTGCCTGAAGAGGAAATCTCCCCAAATCGAAATTATGGTACTCTGCTGTGCAAAAAGAGAGGTGTGAGGAACACGAGGCCCTTTATTTAGTTCCATTTTCTATGTTATTGAAGAAATGGGAAGGGAAGCGTGAAGAGTAGGATAAAGAATGATAATAAGCCTGAAGGGCATTCTGTCAAGGCCATGTACATAATCATGAATGTTATATAGTCTTGAGGCATTTGTAATCTTGAAAAACCGCCTTTTTTTTTCAGATTTATTTATTTATTTGATGGATCACAAGTTGGCAGAGAGGCAGGCAGGGAGAGAGGAAGGGAAGCAGGCTCCCCGCTGAGCAGAGAGCCTGATGCGGGGCTCAATCCCAGGACCCTGGGATCATGACCCAAGCTGAAGGCAGAGGCTTTAACCCACTGAGCCACCCAGGTGCCCAAAAAACCACTTAAAAAAAAATCTATGAAATGAATGTAAAGGATGAGATAAAGAAAATAGATGAAAAATGTTTTAGCTGACTGTACCTGGGTTGAGACGTTCCATAGCATGTTATATGAGCTTTGAACTATATTTGATCCTGAACAATTGATCATTTTTATTTTTAAAATCATATATGCTAAGATGTGAAGTCTAAAGATAAAATGTCTCACTTCTGATATACCTGTCATTGGAAAATAGTTAGGTTAGCAACTTCTTTTCCTTGAAATAGTCAGGGTGAGTGATCAACCCTTGGTGAGGACCAGGGCAGCAACATCACAGATGAGTCTTCCTTAGGAGAGTAGTTATTTCTGATTAGAAAGGATTGAGGGAGAGTGCAAAGTATCGGAAAGTAGAGGGAGGAGGAAGGTGGTGGTAGAAGAGAATCCTAAATACAGAAGAGAATAAGAATGAGGAGGAGAGGTGGAATCATAAAAACTCTCCATGGAATGGTTTTCCTTTGGATGGTGACTGGGGCTTCCAGGAGTATCAGGACAGGCTCTGCTGTGAGTAATAGAAAATGTAAGGTGATAATGTTTGACATAACTTGGGACAGTTATTTCTCTCTGACATGAAAACACATCTGGAGGAGAGAAGTCCAGAGTTCTATGTTTACTCCATGGATTTCAGGATATCTAGTTCCTTCTATCCCTCTTTCTCTTTACTGTGAGCTGACACCAGCCAACTAGATCCCACACAGTCCTTAGGGTCTTTTTGGTAGATAACAGTAGATTCAAAGTGCTACCCAACCTTGCCACCAGGTGATAAGCAAGTCTCAGAACAAATTCTTCCACAAGAGCCAATATTTATTAACAAAACATTTATTTATGAGCAACCATAAGAATATAGTATCCAGTCTTTCAATTCAGTGAAGTCTCAATTCCAATCTCCTCCAATTTCCAGTCTTACCTAGAGTGAAAACTTCAATGAAGGAAGGCATGACAACACTCCAGAACAGGAATCTGTTATCTATGTAGTTGACATTAGGTAGCCTAAAAGTAAAGGTTTGATCCGGGATCATTAGAGATCAAACCTCGGGCACCATTCCTAAAGGTTCCAGCTGCAGGCCTCACTGGATTCTTTTACTCTGTTCATGCAAGTGTGGGAAGTGTCTGTAAGAGTTTAGTCTATCGTATATCTTACATATCTTTAAATTAACCAATGAGAGTTCCTCTCTAGCATTCATTATACTAGTTAGTAGACTGCTAATGTCTCACCCTTAAAACCCCATTTCTGAAATTCACTGAGAGCATAAGCAGCAAGTCTGGTGTTGATTCAGACATTGATGACAGAAACACTTAGTCATTTGTAGGCTATGGGGTTTTTCACTGGAACATCAGGGACAACCTCTGGGGTATACACTTCCAGTTAAACTTTTAGCTGACTGTACCAGGGTTGCAGCTTATCCTAACTAGGACAAATAAAATAACTTAATTGCCATCCCCAAAACACGGCTTGCACATATATTGCTACTTAGATCCCATTGGCTGGAAAGTTGGTAACATGACCACATTCAGCTTCAATGGAGGCGGGGGGAAAAGTAGCCTTCATTCTAGGAAACCCTGTGCTCAGATGTCATAGATACCACTACCAAAGTAGAAGAGATGAGCAGATACATTGTGAATTCTGCAAGGCTTCCTTTGCAGAGGACAGACTCAATGTAGTTGCTCAATATTTTCACTTGTTTTGCAATAAGTCCATACCCCACCCTCAGCCTGTGGCAAACTTTCCAAGTGTGAAAAGTAGTCCCATGTCTTCCCAGAAATGGGTCAGAAATGTGGCAGTGGCTTAATGGTAGATGGATGTGTGAAGGTAAAAATTTCTTCCATAAAATTCTCTTATGTTCAAGTTATATTAGGATTTTGCTACTAAAAGTGTGTTCATGGACTAGCAGCTCCTGCATCACCTGGGAGCTTGTTAAAAATGCTGACTGTCTATACATTTTAACAAGAACAATAGATGATTCCTATGCACCATGAAGTTTGAGAAGCAATGTTTTTGAAAGCTTCCTTCTCCTTCAACACTCATGTACCTGAACATAATGTCTTTGGCTGCAAACCATTCCTTCCAGCAGGGCAACTTCAACCTTTTTACAAAAATAAATCTGGGAGAATTCATGGACAAATGGTACATTACAATTTAGGTCATAAATTTCTCACCATGTCATACAGATTAGCTTATTATCCTATGCAAAAAGCAATTAACATTTCTTTGGTTTATGAGTAGAAAGTGACTAGAAGAAGATATTAAGAGTGGATCTGTTTGGATGGAAGAACTTCAGATAATTTATTTTTCAAATTTTATTATACTTTTTCAGAATTTTCTTTTATGAACAAACTATTTTAAATTGGAAAAAAATGTTGTTGAAGGTGATATGAAACACATTTGTTTTAGCTCTAAGCAATCAGATAGCTGAATAAGAAGTAAACCTCTAACTGGTCTGGAAGAGAACAGCAATGGCAGGGATCATTATGAATCCACCCAAGACAAACTTCTACACTTGCCAAAATAAACTGCTTATTCACAGAAGATGGGCAGTGCTTATTTTGGAACATTACTCTTAACTGCTGACTTTTGCAATTTAAACATTTTAATGTCATTTCCTAACTTTGTTTTAAATGTATTTTCATTTTAAAACTTGGCACTAAAGTTTAATAAAATTTGCTTCTGGTAATTGAAATGATTTGCTTCAACTACATTAATTGGATAGCTGAAAGTTACATAGTTCTGAATCTTTTTTTTTTTTTTTTTTTTGAGGGAACGTAGAAGAAATTAAAGAACATGTTCCCTGAATTTGGGAACTCACTTGAGATGACTATTGTAGAACTCTCCTTTTTTTTTTTTTTTTATTACGTTATGTTAGTCACCATATAGTACATCATTAGTTTTGATGTAGTGTTCCATGATTCATTGTTTGTGTATAACACTCAGTGCTCCATGCAATCCACATCCTCCTTAATACCCATCACTAGGCTCATCCATCCCCCCAACTTCCTTGCTTCTAAAACCCTCAGTTTTTTTTCCTGGAGTCCATAGTCTCTCGTGGTTCATTTACCACTCGGATTTCTCCCCCCTTTATTTTTCCCTTCCTCTCCTAATGTCCTCTGTGCTATTCCTTATGTTCCACAAATAAGTGAAACCATATAATAATTGACTTTTTCTGTTTGACTTATTTCACTTAGCATAATCTCCTCCAGTCCCATCCATGTTGACACAAAAGTTGGGGATTCATCCTCTCTGATGGCTGAGTAATATTACATTGTGTATATGGACCACATCTTCTTTATTCATTCATCTGTTGAAGGGCATCTTGGCTCTTTCCACATTTTGGCTATTGTGGACATTGCTGCTATGAACATTGGGGTGTATATGGCCATTCTTTTCACTACATTTGTATCTTTGGGGTAAATTCCCAGTAGTGCAATTGTGGGGTCATAGGGTAGCTCTATTTTTAATTTTTTGAGGAAACTACAGACTGTTTTCTGAAGTAGTTATACCAATTTGCATTCCCACAAACAGTGTAAGAATGCTGACCTTTCCCCACAACTTCTCCATCATTTGTGCTTTCTTGCCTTGCCGATTTTTGCCATTCTAACTGGTGTAATGTAGAACTCTTTCATAACTCTTTTAAAAGTAGAATTTGTTTAAGGGTGTTTAAATAATTTTATTCTGGCTGAATATTTTTATAACTGTGCATTCATTCTCCAAAACCCATGATATATCTGATCCATTTGATATAAAAACAAGAAGAAATTGTATCTTCAAAGGGCAAGATGCATAGAGAGCATAGTGCTAGAGTAAGACATAATTTCACAGTAGCAAATGTGGAAACATATTGAAGTCATTGAGTTTTTTTCTTACTGCTTCTGGAGAAAGATGAAGGACAAATAAAGGGAGCAGAGGAAGCATTAGGTTTCCTTAATGTGTTGTTGGCAGGAAATCTTATAGGAGAGTTCACAATGGAAAATTCATGCCTAAGTCCTTGATTCTTGAAACAACAAAACTGAATTCAGCCCTAAAAAATTTTTACTCTAGTGGTGGCATTAGATTAATTAACTAAAAAGAGTCAAGGATTAGGGGAAAAGACCCTACATTTTATTGGAGGATTTAAAAACAAACCCTCCTAATTCTTAAGACATTTTAATTTGTGTACCATTTGATATACGTGTTAATTTGTATGAGTAGTTTTGTTAACAAATAGTTCTTTCTGTTTTTGAAAACAAGAACCAGGGAATGAATATAATAAAGTTAAGGCTTTTTATTTTTTGGTTGCAAGGAATAGATACCCACACAAATTAGCTTCATTATTAGGACATTTTGTTTCAATGCTATAGATATTTCAGAGAATTCTGTGTGATTGAGTCTCACACAAACTAGAGAACTGTTCAGAAGCAAGATAAATTCTCTTTCTCACACAATTGCAGCTTCTTTTCCACACTTATAACATTTTCATCTCTCTAAAAATCAGTTTCATTTGTTTGCAAATGTCTACCTCAATCACTAAGCTGACATGACTGCCGATTCAGTGCCCATCCCTGACCAGCAGCCCTCTCTGTATTTTGTAATTTGAACTCATAATGGAGGGGATCTGATTAGTCTAGGTATCTGTTCTAGTCAAGCCACACCAATCCAAGGCCTCTAAATCAACCTATGGATTGGAAGGAGAGGTAGTATGTGATGTGCTCTGCTACCCCAATCTTCTGGGCATATCATTAATTCAGATAAAGTATGAAGAAAGAAAGAAATTGAGGTTGGCCTTGATGAGCCCAAATCTATAGAGTGAAGCTGTTGAAGACAATACACATGAAATAATTAAATAATATAACTTTACCCAGTGACCAAATAAATAGTATAACAAAAAGTATGAAGGTCTAAAAATTCAATATGACCTATAGTGATCTGAGAAAGCTTATGATAATATGGAATATTGAAAAGCTCATGGATTGTCAGATATGCAAAAAAAATAAAAAAGTAGAAAAAGGATGTGTTCCTTGAGTAATAAGTTACAGATTAAAACTTACATTAAACTGTCTAAAGAATTCTGGTTTAGTATGGCTGATGAAGTACATGCTCAAGAATAAAAATATATAGGGGCACCTGGGTAGTTCAGTGGGTTAAAGCCTCTGCCTTCAGCTTGGGTCATAATCCCAAGGTCATTGGGAAGCCTGCTTCCCCCTCTCTCTCTGCCTGCCTCTCTGCCTGCTTGTGATCTCTGTCTGTCAAGTAAATAAATAAAATCTTAAAAAAAAAAAAGAATAAAAATATATAAAAAATGAAAACAAAAGTAATACAAATGAAAGGAATGAGAGGGCTTATGGGTAGATAAAACTTTCAACAAATACCTGGAAAATGAAAAAGAGATTAGTGGGTGTTGTTTGATGAAGCAGAGTAGAGGAAGCCATAGACAAGAACACCTATGGATCTGACTGTCTGGTAGACAGACAGGCCCTAGAACTTTAACACAGCAGATGTAATAGGGGGTGGGACTAAGACATTGGACTGAAAGGATTTGTAGTAGCCATTTAGGCCAGGACAAAAATTGGAAGGTTTAAATAATCCTGAGAAATTGCCCACAAAAAACTAGAGCAGATGACTACAGAAAACAACCCTGGGGTAGATGCCTTTTTATTCTTGCATTTAAGGGTTCCCAGAGTCACACGCCTGTGTGAACTCAGCTGAAGCCTACCATCAACCAGCCTGTGTACATGCAGCTCCCAGAGAGTCTTTCTATTGCCATGTTCTCTCTCTCTCTTTTTTTTAAAGTTTTTTTTTTGTTGTTATTTTGGCACAGTTCTATTCTAATTTTGGCATAATTTTAGATTTATAGAAGAGTTGGAGAAGTGCAGAGAATTTCTATATACACTATGCCTAAGTTCCTGTAATATTGACATTTTAACATAGTTACTTTATCCCTTTCTCTCTTTCTTAACAGATAGGTAGACCTATATATGTATACATTTTATTTCTTGCTGAACCATTTTAGAGTTATTTACAGACACAGTACTTAAATACTTCAGTGTGTATTTCTTTAAAACACTCTTACATAAAGACAGAAAAATTACCAAAATCAGAAAGTTAACATTGACATAATACTATTATCTAATTGTAGATCTTATTCAGATTTTGCCAGTTATTTTTTAACATGTTCTTTTTGGGGGGGGGGGAGACCAGATCATGATGCATTCAGCTGCCATCCATATCTTTTAAAATCTTTTTCAATGGGGGCTGATCACCAAACACCAATTTGTGTTTCATGATATTGACATGTGTGACTACTCTTTAATTATGTTGTAGAAATTCAGCTTTGGTTTGTCAGGTATTTCCTCATGATTAAATTCAGGTTATATACTTTTGGCAGAATACCACACAAGTAGGTGTTTTTCTCAGTGCATCTTATCAGGAGGCATATGATATTAATTTGTACCATTATTGCCTCATTCTTAATGTGAACAGAAACCTAGAATTAATATATATCAGATGAAAGTTTCCAATATGAACAGGAAAACCCAAGATAAGCCAACAGAATAATGAAAGGAAGAGAGGAAGAAGGGAAGGAAGGAAGGAAGGAAAGGGAAGAGAATTCAGAGGCCAGAGGGGTAGTTCAAAATAGGAGATACTCTCTAGTTGATAGCTTCTGAGATGTAAAAGTTATGGCATATATAAAATAAGGAAGTATGTGCTATGAAAAAAGAAAAAAAACTCTTGGAAAATAAAATCGTAATTGCAGGGGTGCCTGGGTACCTCAGTCAGTTGAGCCTCTGACTTGGTTTCAGCTCAGGTTATGACCTCGGGGTCATGAGATCAAGCCGCACATCAGGCTCCAAGCTCAGCACAGAGTTGGCTTGAGATTCTCTCTCCATCTCCCTCTGTCCCTCAGCTTGTGCTCTTTCTCTTTTTCCCTCTCTATTTTTTTTTTTAAATTTTTATTTATTTATTTGACAGAGAGAAATCACAAGTAGTCGGAGAGGCAGGCAGAGAGAGAGAGGGAAGCAGGCTCCCCGCTGAGCAGAGAGCCCAATGCGGGACTCGATCCCAGGACCCTGAGATCATGACCTGGGCCGAAGGCAGCGGCTTAACCCACTGAGCCACCCAGGCGCCCCTCTTTTTCCCTCTCTAAAATAAATAATCTTTTAAAAAATTATAATTGCAGAAATTAAAAAAATAAGACACTTTAAAGATGAAGTCAAGAAACCTAGAAAATAGAACAAAAGAGAGAGATGGGAAAGATAAGAGATAAAAGGCATAGTAGATCGGTGCTAGGATTCTGTATTAGGATAAGATTTGGCTGCATCATATAATAGAAAGTCATAGAGGAATCAGAGATTGACAAGATAGAAATGTCTCGCTCATATAGAACAAGTTGGTATTTCTAAGGTGGTTTGGTGACTTCAGTGAGTCACCAGGAATGCCAGGCTATTTCTTCCCATTCTATCATCCAGTACATGTTTTCCATTCTCAAGACCACCTCATAGTCCAAAATGGCTGCTGAAACCGTAACCATCTCGCCTGAATCCAGTCCAAAAAAGAAGTAAAGCTGGAAGGAGAAAGTAGAAAAAAAGGAAGGAAGGAAGGCAAGCAAAAGAAAGAAAAGGTCTTCCAAGCTGTGGCAACTATCTTTAAGCAGGCTTCCCATAATTTTGCTTTTATCACTTTTGTCAAACCTAGTTGCAAGTAAAGCTAAGACATGTAGTCCTTCATTCTCAGCAGCAATATGATCAGATCAAGACCAGGATTCCTTGAGTTGGGCAGCCAGCAATTTCTGCAAATGGTTTAAAATGCAATGTAGCTTCTAGAGCAAAAAAGAGATAAGCCGAAGGCAGAGGGCTTAACCCACTGAGCCACCCAGGTGCCCTACACACATAGTCATAACAATCTGAAATGCTAGAAATCTAAAGCTAAAAAAAAGACAGTATAATTTCAAACAAAACAAAACATGTTTAACAAATATAAAAGATGTTCCCCCTTGTTTAAAACAGTAGAGGACTACAAATGAAAACAAAAATGAAATGTTTTTCAGGATCAGCTTAGAAAAATTAAGATATTAAAAATAACCCATGTTAGTGAAGGTTTTGAGAAAGTTTGTTCAACAACTATTGGTGTATGTATAAATAAATCCAGACTGTCAGGATCAAGTTTTGGCACCATTTATCAAAATAGAAATGCATTGGTTTTCTGTTGCTGCTGTAACAAATTACCACAAACTTCACTGGATTTAAACAATACATATTTAAAACACACACACACACACATTTATTAACTTAAGCTCTGAAGGTCGCACACACACATTTGTTAACTTAAGCTCTAATATGGGTCTCACTGGATTAAAATCGAGGCCTCATCAGGGCTGTGTCCCTTTCTGGAGGCTCTCAGGAACAATCTGTTTCTAGTTTATTCCCCTTGTTGGCAGCTTCAGTTCCTTGCAGATGTTTAATCTGAGTTCCTCATTTTTCTCGCTGGCTGTCAGCTGAGGGCAAATCCAGATCCTAGAGTCCACCTGCAAACTTTGGCTCATGGTCCCCTTCCTCCACCTTCAAAGCCAGCAGTGACCAAGCTCAAGTCTCTCTCACACTTCACATCTCTTCCTCCTCCTGTCCCAGCTCTGACCTGGTCAGAAAAGCACTCTGCTTTTGAGGACTGATGTGATTAGGTTGGTCCCCCCCAGATATTCCAGAATAATCTCCCCAGCTCTAGGACAATAACATTAATCATGTCTGCCAAGTCCCTTTTGCTATGCAAGAGAAGATATTCATAGGTTCTGAGGATTAGGGCATGGACATCTTTAAGAGGATGGGAGCATTATTCTGTCTGACTCAGTAAAATATACATCTCCTTTTACCCAACAATTACATACATAAACGCAACTCCCACACCCTAAACTCTAAGAGAGTAAGAGAGAAAACAGAAAATTTACAAAGGACAATTACCATTAATTGCATCAAACTTCTTATCAGCTTCATGAGATGCTAAGGAAAACAAAATTCTGGGGAAAATAGATTTAGATTGATATGCTCAGTCAAACTATGAATGAAATGGGGGTGGAGAGGGGAAGGGGACATTTTCAAATCTTGAAGGATTAGAATTTTTTTCTCCAAGTTACCTTTTTTTAAAAAAGATACTTGAGGGGCACCTTGGTGGCTCGGTGGGTTAAAGCCTCTGCCTTTGGCTCAGGTCATGATCCCAGGGTCCTGAGATGCAGGCTTGCGTAGGGCTCTCTGCTCAGCAGGGAGCCTGCTTTCTCCTCTCTCTGCCTGCCTCTCTGCCTACTTGTGATCTCTATCTGTCAAATAAATAAATAAAATCTTAAAAAAAGAAGTTACTTGAGGATGGATTTTACCCACGAGAGAGAGCTAAGAAAGGGTTGGGGGCAGGATGATTGCTGGGCATCAGGCTACAGGACATCCAACGCGTTCTGGAGCAGAAGGATGGAGGACCCCAGAGAGGAATTACTCAGAACAAGACTGCAGTGGCTTGGATTGGTTCATCACAGAGGGCTTGATAAACCGAGGATGTAATAAAGGAATAGAGCACATGGTCCAAAAGCAGCATGTCCTGTTAAAGCAAGTGTTGAAGTGTAAAGAAACAAACAAAAACAAAAACAAAACAACCAGCCAGCACAACTCTTTATGAACCCCAGATTTTGAATTCTGAACAAGGGTAGTCTCTTCTGAGTAAAAAGAAAACTGTGGTCATAAGCTTGAAACTGTATAGGAGAGAACAATGTCTGCACACAATATCTATAAGCCTGGTGACAGAAATGTATATGTTTGTATACGATGGCTTTGTGTGGGACAATATCTGGAAGAAGACCAACCTGAGGTTAATAGTGATTGTGGTTAAAGATGGCATTTGAGTGGCTTTTTTCTTTTCATTTTTCTGTATTTTTCAAAGTTTTGTAATGTGACCTTGTATTAAGTAGCTATGCAATGTAGATAGTATCAATGACTTTAAAAACAGTGTGGAGAAAATTGTGAGCTCATTAAGTGAAAGAAATATGGAATTTGTTGATAAAAGTTGTCTTTAGTACTTTAGTACTGGCTTTGTACTTATGAGCAAACTGGGACAGTCAGTCACCATGTTTTCCTCCAAGACCTACCAGGACCAGCTAAAAGGGAGAGGGGTTTCTCATAGGAGGCAACATAAGATGTGTTCTGAAAGGGAAATAGGAATATGCCAGATGGAAGACATGAAAAGGGCATTGGAGGCAGGGCAATGTGTATACGCTGGCTTTGAAAGATGGCACTAGAAGATGTGGTTCATATATACAGTGAAGTATTACTCAGCCATAAGAAAGAACCAATACCTACAACTTGCTTTGACATGGTTGGAACTGGAGGAGATTGTGAAGGGAGGTGGAATCATAGGGGGAGACAAACCATGAGAGACGATGGACTCTGGGAAACAAACTGAGGGTTTCAGAGGAGAGGGTGGTAGGGGGATGGGTTAACCCAGTGATAGGCATTAAGGAGGGCATGTATGTATTGCAAGGAGCACTAGGTATTATATGCAAACAATGAATTGTGGGACACTACATCAAAAACTAATGATATGCTGTGTGATGACAAACAGGACATAATAAAATAAAATTAAAAGAAAGAAAGATGGCATTAGAAGCTTCTGGTGCCCAGCAGCATGTGAGCCTGGGTTGGCAGGAGGGAGCTAGGTCTCCAAGAGGCTGTGAGTCTTATTAAAGTGTCTGGACTTTTACAAAAATCACTCTAGTGGCTGCTGGGGATTATTTAGGATGCTGAGAGTTTAGAAGGAAATGAGGTGACTCTTCTAGAAGTCCTTCCTGCCCTCCCTGTCCAGTCAGATTCCCTCTACCTTCCCTAGTCTCCGTCACCACACCTGGCTTGTTTCTTCCTCAGTACTTGCATTTATAATCTTAAATTAACTTTTTCACTTACTTGGTTATGGTCTGTAGTAAGCCTTTCAGGGCAGGGGCTATGTCTATTTTATTCACCCAAACAGTATACATACCTACACCTAAAGAGTAATAGGCACTCATAGTTATTTGTTGAACAAATGCCCAGAATAAAGTAGAAACTATAGAGATGGGGAAGAAAGGGTAGATTTGAGAATTAAGAAGCAGAAAAAGACATAACTTGGTGATTAATTGATTAATTGAGAAAGTTGTGCTGGGTTAGGGAGGGAAAGATGAAACTTCCAGGGACCTACCTTGAGAGAGGTCAAAACCCAGTTTGTGGTTATAAGGTGAGTGTGAGTGGGGCGAGGTGAGGTGAGGTGAGGTGGGGCATGGTAGAAAGGGGTGGGGTAAGTGAGTAGCAGAATTAGTTTCGTCAGGGAAGTAATACAACCTGAACTTTTCCCACAGGTCTGACTCTACTGCCTTTTCGCTTTTGCAAGGTTCATAAACTTTGCTACTCCTTGGGATCACCTGGAGAATCTCTATATCTGGGACCCTCCCTAGACAATTTAATCTGAGATAGGGGCTGAGGATCAGTATTTTTAAGCTTCTAATATCCTGATCTTCAGCTAAGACCTTTGTCCTAAAATGAGCAATTCCCTTCCTGCCCCCCATTTTTTCCTTCAAACTTTTAATTTAAATTTGAATTAGTTAACATACAGTGCAATCTTTGTTTCAGGAATGAAATTAAGTGGTTCATCACTTACATACAATAGCCAGTGCTCACATGTTGAGTACTCTCCTTAATACTCATCAACCATCTAGTCAATCCCTCACCCACCTTCCTGTGTCAACCCTCTGTTAGTTCTCTAAGAGTCTCTTATGGTTTTTTCTCCCCTTCATACTCCCCTCCCATAAATTCATCTGTTTTGTTTCTTAAGTTCCACATATGAATGAAATCATATGGTATTTGTCTTTCTCTGACTGACTTATTTCACTTGCCATAATATACTCTAGTCCCATCCAGATCATTGCAAATGGCAGGATTTCATTCTTTTTGACGGCTGAGTAATATTCCATCGTGTGTGTGTGTGTGTGTGTGTGTGTGTGTGTGTGTGTGTGTGTATGACATCTTCTTTATCTATTCATCAGTCAATGGACATTTGGGCTCTTTCCATAGTTGGCTCTTGTTGATAGTGCTGCTACAAACATCGGGGTGCATGCACCCCTTCAATGCAGCCTTTGAGTAAATAACCAGTAGTGCAATTGCTAGATTGCAGGGTAGTTTTATTTTTAACTTTTTGAGGAATGTCCATACCATTTTCCAGAATGGCTGCACCAGTTTGCATTCCCACCAGCAGTGCAAGAGAGCTCCCCTTTCTTCCCATTCTTTTCAACATCTGTTACTTCCCGTGTTGTTAAATTTTAGTCATTCTGAGGGGTATAAGTTCGTATCTCATGATTTTGATTTGTATTTCGCTGAAGATGAGTGATGTTGAGCATCTTTTCATGTGTCTGTTAGCCACCTAGATTTCTTCTTTGGAGAAGTGGCTATTCATGTTTTCTGCCCACTTTTTAACTGGATTATTTGTTTTTTGGTTGTAGTAAGGGAAACAAAAGCAAAAATGAACTATTGGGACTTGTATGAAGATAAAAATCTTCTGTACAGCAAAGGAAACAGTCAACAAAACTGAAAGGCAGCCTACAGAATGGGAGATGATATTTGCAAATGATGTACCTGATAAAGGGTTAGTATCCAAAATCTATAACGAACCTTTCAAACTCGACATCCTTCCTGCCCCTTCATTTCACTTGACCTACTCACTGCTGCCCCTCCTGTTCCAAGAGGCAACAGCTGGTTTCCATTCTTCCTCTTCACCAGGATTGGGTTCTGGCACTGAACATTCCCTACACATATTTGTGCCTCACATTTTCCACTGCCTGGCATGTGTGTCACTGCCAATATTTGCATTTTCAACAGGCTGCACTTAATGCAAAACACCATTTGGTGTGTTTTGCTTAGAAGTTGTACAGGATATGAACTACTTAAGTTTTCCTATTTCCTTTTGAACCTTGGACAATGTCCAGTTGATTCTCTTTTGCTCTTTTACATTTTCTTCAAACATTTTGCAATTTGAGCCTATATAGGTAAATACAATGATGCAATACCCAATTTCTAATTTCTTGCCAAAAAGCAGGATGTGTTTTCCTGGTTGCTAGTATGGCAAGGGAGAGTCACAGCATGTGGTGACAGCACGTGCAGTCAAAGCATGTAGTACGCAAAAACAAAATTGGGCTGCAGTTATTTTCTGGGGTGATCCCTGGTGGTTTATCACTTTAGATATTGTAGATATTACTACAAGTTTCTGTAGTTATCAAGACCACCATCAAACTACTGAAAGTAGTAAGACTCAGGAGTGCTGAGAAACTAGTGAAGGAAACTTTGTTGTTTATAAATTAATATGTTGAAAAACAATAGATTTTTTTTTTCCTTCAGAAAAAAGGTGATCTGGCCATAGAGACTATTTGTATCTTATGTTCCTTATTTGGTTTATATACACACTCTTTGGTCCTAAAGACAAGTTTTGTATTTACAGACTTTGATTTATTTTATAGCAAAGTTTCTTGACGTGCTGCTGGGAGGGAGATTTTGTCACTTTCTAAGTGTTCCTTACTCTTTCCACATTCTATGCTTTTGCTTATCACAGTTTTTTAGATTGCTTTTTTATAGAATGGCCATTCTCCATCTCTGTGTAGGAGGGCTTGCCCATCTTTGAGGGTCTAATGGGAATGGGATTTCCTTCATCTGTCATTTCATGTAGAAGTGACTTTTATCTATACTTGGCTAGAGTTTAATTTTTTTAAACATTAATTGAAGTTTATATACTTCATTCCATACTTAACATACTTACCTAAATGTAAGTGTACAGGTTGAAGAAGTTTCACAAGCTGAACACACTTGTGTGGCCAAGAATCAGAATGTTACCAGCACCCCAGAAATCTTTCTCCCATCACTACTCCTACCCAAGAGTAACTACAATCCACACTTCAAAGGATACATTAATCTTGAACTTCATAAAAGTGGAATCATAATGTATGCACTTTTTGTATCTAGATTCCTTCCGCTGATATATTTGTGAGATTCATTCATATCATTCTATGTATTTGTGGATGACTTACTCATTGTGACTATATGTTACATTGTGTGAATATACCACAGTCTGGTTGTGCATCCATGGCCATTTGCTCTTAGAACATTCTAGTAGATGTCTTTTGTGAATGTATGTTTGTTGCATATGTATGCAGGAGTACAGTTTTGGGCCATAGGGTACGCATATGTAGATACTACCGAACGGTTGTCCTAAGTGATTGTACCTGTTTATCAAACAAGATAATGCACAAGAGTTCCAGTTGCTGATGCACAAGAGTTCCAGTTGCTCCACATCCTCACTGTAACTTGGTACATTCTATCCCAGCCTTACATTGAGCACATCCCCGCAAAAGCATCTTTTTGCAGAGTTCCCATTCAAGGCTACACAGAGACCCTGACTTGACATATAAAGCAGGGCAATGCCTCTCCCCAATTTTTCTGCCTCATGAGTTTGTTGTTTTGCTTGTTTTTGTTTTAAACACACTATTTGAGAAATAAAGTGTTTTCCCAGTTATAAAAATTAAAAGGGCATAGAGAGCCTTCTGAGATGTTAGAAATACTCTAATCTTAATCAGTGTGATGGTTACATGGGCACATATATATGTATAAATTTTAAAATAATTAAGAGATAATCAACAAATTGGTCAGCCTGACTCCAGTGCTATGCTAACAATCAATGTAAGAAAGAGACTTATGTGAATACATATTCGGAGTAGATTCTTTTTTCTTTTCTTTCTTTCTTTTTTTTTTTTAAAGATTTTATTTGTTTATTTGACAAAGATCACAAGTAGGCAGAGAGACAGACAGAGAGAGAGGGTGGGGAAGCAGGCTCCCAGCTGAGCAGAGAGCTGGATGCGGGGCTCAACCCCAGGACCCTGAGATCATGACCTGAGCTGAAGGCAGAGGCTTAACCCACCGAGCCACCCAGGTGCCCCTTGGAGTAGATTTCTTGCCAGGCTGGGGAGTAGATTAGTAGAATTAGTAGAACTAGTGAATCTGGAGGTTCTCAAGAGAAGCAAATTTACCACTTGCAACATGGAACCTATTTTTTATGCCTTAATCATCACTCTAAGTTTATCTGATAAGAAAGAAGCCTTCCTGGAGGGAGAGAAATTAGTGAGCGTTTCTTTCAAAAGCAAGACTATGAATGAAGGGATGATATTGATAAACCTTCTTCAGTTTTCTTCAGATATCATGTTTGTGTCTTATTTATTCTATTGTTATTCATATCGGGCGTTCTGAGGCCTAGAGTCTAGGGATGAAATAAAGATAAAACATAGGTATAGAAGTCTTAAAAAAAAAAAAAAAAATTATTGTTTGTTCCAAAGCAATACTGCCACCTATTGGTACAAAAAGAGAACTATACCTTAATGTTTAATCTGCAAGTGGTAATAATGATGGGGAGTCCCAGGCAATTAACCATGGACAAAAATAAAACTAATGTTACTTCAGCATTTTCACCCTGCTGTACCCCCAGAGCTTCCCCCAAGAGATAAAGCTCATAGGATTCTTAAAAGTATGCCACAAAACCAAGTACATGTAGGGCATTGGAAGTGCCTCTGGAAAGCTTGAATCACTGCCTCCATTTGCTTGAGAGAAACTTGTTTCATTGTCAACTATCATTCCACATGACAAGATTTGAAGATCAAAAAACTACTTTTTCTGTTCTGTACAGGAGTAAATTCTCCCAGTAAATCTCACGTGTATTAAAAAATATGTGTCCTTGCTATGTTTTGCCTAATGGTATATTTATTTGGCAAATCCTACTTTATTCATTGACTTCCATTTATTAAACTTTACTATTTTTTATTGCTGGACATAATAAAGTTTTACTATAACATGAAAACAAATGCTTTGAACAATCATAAGAGAAAATTACATCTTTTCCTGATAAATACAAAAATCTTAACACTAATGCTGCTTATATACTGAAAATACTGTAAAATAAACATAACGCTAGTAAGTGTTCTGTATACATGGAAGACTTGGCAGTTTAATTTTTAGTGCATCTTTCTCTTATGTATTTGTGTGTATATTAATTTGCCAAACCTTTATTAGGAAATTATTAAATGTCTGTACTCTGTTAAAAGGTAGAAATATAGAGATTAATGAGACACAGTCCCTGCCCACTGAAAGGCCATACTCTAGGGGGCTAAGAGAGACACAAAGACAAATAATTCTAATATTTTGTAGAAAGTATAGTTATCAAATATTATAAAGACATAAAGAGGGGCACCTGGGTGGCTCAGTGGGTTAAGCCTCTGCCTTTGGCTCAGGTCATGATCTCCGGGTCCTGGGATAGAGCCCTGAATCGGGCTTTCTGCTGAGCAGGGAGCCTACTTCCCCCTCTCTCTCTGCCTGCCTCTCTGCCTACTTATGATCTCTCTTTCTCTGTCAAATAAATAAAGTCTTAAAAAAAAGAAGACATAAAGAAAGGGACCTCAATCCTTCCATGGAAAGATAGAAAGAAGGGCAGTTTCATGGGTGGGTGATCCTGAGTCTTAAATAGGTGTTGTCTTGGCAGAGGGTAGGGATAGGGGTTAAGGATGGTGGAGGGCTGATGCGGATGTTGAAGTGTCCATGGATTTGCAGTTGGAGTGATCCAGCAGGTACTGGAAGTAAGAGTCAGAAGCAAGGGCACAGGTGAGAGAGTGAGATATGAATTTGGGATTTTGCCTGGAGTGACTGTGTAGCAAATAAAAAACCCATGGACTGGGGATGAACACCCAGGAAGGCAGAAGTGGTTTGTTTCACAGAGAACCTCTAGCAGCAAAAATCAGAGATTCTCCAAGAGAACTGGGGAAATTCCATCATGCACTTGGAATCCAAGAGGACTAATCCACAGCCTGTAGGGCAGGTTGGTCAAAAATTTTGTCTTGTTTCACTCATCAGGGTTCATAATTTTTTTTTAAATAATTGCCAACACTCTAGGGTTGAGAGAGGTCACATAAAATCTACATTTCTATCCTCCCTTGAAGCAATGGAAAAGCTGGGTATATGGGATCTATACGAGTTCATGGGGCTGCCTCTTTGCTATGGGGACAAGCTCTCCAGGTTCCCACATACTCATATTTCAATGTGGCCTGCTTTGTTTATTGACATGGTCTGCCTGGCTTCTCTGGACATTTGAGTTTGTGGTCTTTCTGCAGAATTTCAAGAAGGGTGTGACAGACAAATGTCCAATGTGCCAGAGGAATGAATAAAGAATGAGAAAATCTGGGGCACCTGGATGGCTCAGCCAGTTAGGCCTCTGACTGTTGGCTTTGGCTGTGATCATGATCTCAGTCCTGGGATCGGGCCTCGTGAGGGGCTCAGCCCTTGTCCCTCTCCCTCGGCTCCTGCCCCTTCTCTCAAATACATACATACATACATACATACATACATACATACGTAAAATCTTAAACAAACAAACAAACAAATGAGAACATCTCCCCTGCCTTTTGATTAGGAAATTATGAGTCATCTGAATGACCTGAGTAAGGAAAGATTAAGAAGATGATAAGGCACAGAAATAAGATCACAGTGGTGGTGGGTGGAGGAGTAGGAAGGAGGGAAGTGGGTGGTGAGTATGGAGGAACAGAGAATTTTTTCTGTTAAGGGACATGGAGCAGAAATTTTTTGCTTCGTGGGCCATATGATCTCTCTCACAACCACTCAACCACTCTGCTGTTGTAGAGCAAAAGCACTTGTAGACAATATATAAACTAATGAGCACATTGATAGCCCAATGGAATTTTATTCACCAACACAGGCTTCTTGTGGGCTCTCCCCTACCAAGCTCCAGAGGGGGCCTGCTGGGTCAAAGGGTGGAACATCAGGTTGAGAGGAACCTGAGCAGGGCTGCAGACACGAGAGGAGGGGCCAGTGGAGAAGCAGATGTGGAAAGTCCAGGAAAACGGGAGGAAGACCAGTGATGCCACTTCCAGAGGGCGCATGTGGGCCAAGCCCTCCCTGGGTGGTTTGGAGGGGGGCGAGGGGGCTTGCCCACTGAGCCCCGGGTGGAGTTGGAGAAACAGTCTGAAGGGTGTATGCATGAAAAAGGTAGGACATGGATTGTGCTGTTGCTGCTGTGTCCGTTTTGTGAATAAAGTAGGAAGTGAAGCAATTACCCGAGAGTCACTGAGAAGACAGGATGAAGAAGTTTGTCAAACACAGCTAGAAAGACTGATAAACAGTGCTCAGGGCTCAGCTGGGGGGCAAAGCACTGGATTCTGTCAGTCCCTGAGTGCCCTTAGGCGAATGCCGCAGCAGGCTCAGAGGTCAGCTTCAGAGAAGGCAGCTGATGGCACAGATCATGGGTGTGGTTTTGCCAGAAGCTGGTAATTCAGAACAAAGGAGCCGAGTTCTGGAGAGTAGAGGCAGAGAGGGTCCACCTAGCCTGTCAGGAAGGAATTCGAGATTTGGGGGAAACAAGTATGGGCAGGGATGAGGCACAGAAAGTGGAGAGGGTAAGAGAGGATCTGCACATGGACGGCTGCAATGTAGAATTTCTGTGTTGGGGCATTTCTAGGATTGTAAGACCCAGGATGGGCTCTTTGCTTGGGGTGGGGGTGGGGGTTGCTGAGGTGCAATGCAGCCAGGGAGATTCAGGACTTGTGAAGTGAAACTGCTCCCCAGCTGTCTTCACAGGGCTTGAAATCTCTCAGGCTTTGGAGTGGGGGCAGATTTTCCTCAATGACAGAGAGTGACCCGAAGGCAGTCGATGACAGCAATGAAGGGACGACACGTGTCTGGAAAGGCAGGAGCAGGAGCACTCCTTCCAGGCTTGCAGACACCTGTCCCAGAGCCCTGCAGAGCAAGTGCCTTGGTTGCCAAGGAGACCTGTCTGTATCTGACTCCACAGACAAGGCAGGCTGGTGCCTGTGATTCAAGATACTGGGGAGTCGGCCATTTATGCTCACCCTCTCCATAATTCCCGCGAGCCCCGCTGGGAGCTTTCTCTGGCGTTTGGACTATCTTGTCAGTGGAGTATATCCGGTCGTCCCCTGCTGGCTTCTTTTTGCCTGTCCCATTGTGTTCAAGTTGTAGCTCCAGTCAGTAACGGATGTCCTATCCCCTCTCTTTTCCACCAGCAAGTAGACAGCTGGTCACAACATCTGTCCAAATGTGTCCTTGATGAAGAGCCAGTACTGTTCCTAAATGACAGTGCCACACCCCTGGGGGCTGTGAGAACTGGGCTGTGGCAGGACCCCTTTGGGATGTCTGTTAGGGATGGTGCAAGTTGTAAACAGTTAGTGACTTCTCTCCTCCCAGCTCTGTCCTGAGATGAGCCTCAGACCTGGACTCCCCAGGTGGGGGATTCTGAGGAGTGTCCCAAGAGAGCTCTAATAATGGACATAATAAAAGAAGACAAATATGCTGTGTGTGGCTTATTTAAACTACACATAGTATAATTTTCATGGCATTGTGAACAACTCAGTTTAAACTAATAAATGCCCCCCTTTTTCCCCCCAGAAATTGTAGCTTTGCTTTTGGTACCAAGTATGAGCCGGCTCTGCTGTCTAAGAGGAACACACGGCCCACAGAGGTTAAGACGGAAGATGCCAGCCCCCAAGGTGACACTCTACCCTTATCCCTGAAGCCTGGGGAGCAGAGGCTGAGTTAGCCAGGTTCCTCAGCTACCACATCTGGAAGAGACACATTCCCATCAGGTGTTCAAAGAAGAACAACAACGAAGGAGACCTGCATGCCCCTGGGCTCCCTTTGCTTGTCTTAGGCATGAGTCAGACCCAAAAGCTGGCTTTTGTCCCCTCAGTTAAGAGCTAAGACCCATGACTCTCCAGACCAGTATCTCTAAAAATAGCCAGAGCCTGGGCATGTGACCTGCAGGTGGGAGAGGTTCCAGTGAGAGAATGCCAATTCTTCTTAATTTTGTGAGGTTGGGGAATATTGGCCCACATCCTGAAAGGACTGACAGCTTTGCGTGTTAAGATACGGAGTGGGGAAAACATTCAACCGTAGTTCTCATTTTAGACAGAAGAATCAATCCTTATGGTATTAATATTTTGGAGTTTTCTGTTTGTTTGATTGTTTGTTTGTTTGTCTTAGAAGTCTGAAAGCTGTCCACCCAACTTATCTCATTTTACTTGCAGAGTAATTTTAAATATGCCATCTAAGCCAAACTACATTCATCTAGAAATACTTGTATAGATGTTATGGTATACTCAGACAAGAGAATAGGATACAAAGTTAAGAAACTGTTTCATTTTCATTTAGTAATGTCTATTCTCTGCAATGTGGGGGGAAAAATGGTACCAGTTTGTTTTTCAACCTAAAGCAATTATTTGAAAACTTTACATAGGAATCGCCTGGAGCTTTTAAAAAGTCCTGATGCCTAGACCTCACCACAGACCAATCACATCAAAATCCATGGGAGTGGGAAAGAGGAGTCAATAGTTGTAGACTTCCCCCAAGTGATTGCCAGGAACAGCCAAGACAGAACCACTGAAGAGTGTCATTTACCCCAGTGACAACAGGTGTCTCTATTAATTCATTTCATGGTATATTCACTGCCATTTTCCCTTAGCACTCTGAGGGTTGATTTGATTATCCTGAGGGTATCTCTGGAGCCTAATAAAATCATAATTATTGGGGAGCAAGTAGGGGCAAGAGCCAGGTGGGAAGCAGAGAGTTTGCAAACCAGAGGGGGGACATTCGGTGTCATCAAACCTGGAGGAGCCCAGAGGAGCTGTTTATCAAAGTCGGAGGTCTGAACCCGAGTCTAGAAAGGCAGAGGATGGCAGCCGCAATAGTAGATATGTGTATGAGTGAGGAGTGCACCAAGGACCTTTCCTGGAATAATTTTTTCTGCAACTGGATCTTACAGGCCAAACGTAGAAGGACATTTGGGTGGGCCTGCTCTGTTTAAAGAGACAGGAACACAGTGTACAGACTCTGATTTCTTGAAGTCTCTAAAGCTATGATTCTTGGAAGGAATTTTTTTCTAGCTGAGAAATTCATTTATTTTCATTTTGTCAAGAAAACCAACCACATTCATTTATCAAATATGTTTTGAGAGCCTTTTCTGTGCTGAGTACACCATCAGTTGCTAGAGATGTAAAGATTATCTAGAAAGCAGTGTCTGCCTGTGAGTGTCCATAACCTAGATGGGGAAATGGATGCATCAGCTAAAATCTTTTAAATAAAATGTGGCAGAAAATAATGCTATATTTAAACAAAGTTCTGTGAGTCTGGCGTCAACCCTAATGACATTAACCCTTGTTGGTTTCATTTTCCTGCTTCCACTGATATATTCCAGACTTTCTATTTTATGCATATAATGTAAATTAACACTCTGTTGGTTTGTGCTGTTGTCATTTGGGAGATATATAAGGTGAGCTACAGGAAAGCAATGAACTGGCCTCTAAACTCACACCATTGTGATCACCTGGAGCGCTTTCTTGGTTTAGTTGTTGTTTTGTTTTGTTTTTTAAGACTATTTATTTATGTGAGTTTTTTAAGACTATTTATTTATGTGAGAGAGAAAGAGAACATGAGTTGGGGAGAAGGGGCAGAGAGAAAGGGAGAATATGCTTCCTGCTGAGTAAGGAGCCTGATGCGGGGCTTGATCCCACAGTGCTGGGATTGTGACCTGAGCCCAAGGCAGGAACTTAACTGATTGAGCCACCCAGTTGCCCTTGGAGCATTTTTTAAAAAGCCCTGTCCTCTTCCTAGTGGGCTTATCCTTTTCCTTCTTATTTGATCATTAAACCATCTAGCTTCCTTCAGGGGACTCACCTTTTCCTATCAACTGGTCATAATAGCCAAATCTGTGACTATATACCTGAAAGATTCAGATACTGATACTTAGACGACTTATTTTTCTTATATTTATCACCAAGGTCACCTGCTCTGAAGGCTGTGAACTTAGTTCTCTGACAAGGTTCTTACACATTGTTTACTAAGTAAAGCACCCAGACTCCGTGACTGTTCTGAGCCCTCTCTACGGGTGGCCATATACTAACCCACAGATATGGTCCCATCTTGTTCAACAGCCTGTCTCCCTAAGCTGTGTTCATTAAATAAGAAAAGTTCTGTAAGGTACTTGGTGCTTTGCTCAGCACATGATAAACTCCCCAAAAAGGAGTTAGCAGGATATAGTATTCTGAAAAAGTTGAAGAGAAGTTCACTTATGAACAAGTGTGAGGATCTCAAAGGAAGACAGGTGGTCTTTGGAAACCATCATGGGGGCAAGAAACAAGGGGATCGATGTCTCAGCGGGGTATGGGGGGCAGGCAGTTTGGGATTCTAAATAGAAGAGCAGGGGCAGCTTAGCTGGAGTCTGGCGTGTGTCCCTACAGAAGGGGCAGTTCTTTACAGAAGTTAACATAGGCTGAATGGCTACTGTTAAGAGGTTGTTTCTTTTTTTCAATCTTCTCAAGTTTTTGAGGTGTTGCCTGATTCTACTGCACTACAGTCTGGGTGGGGGGAGGGGAATATCTGCTTTACCTACATCTCTGCTCCCAGTGGTATTTATCTATTTATCTATCTATTTATTTGAGAGCATGCACAAGCGAGAGGGAGGGACAGAGGGAGAAGCAGACCCCCCACTAAGCAGGGAGCCCGATGCAACCCAGGACTCTGGACTCCATCCCAGGACCCTGGGATCATGACCTGAACTGAAGGCAGATGCTTAACCGACTGAGCCACCCAGCCCCTCACCCACCGTGGTTATTTTTTCATCTTTTGTTTCATCACACCCTCTTTTTTAAATCATGATCCCTAATCTTTTATATATCTTTTTTCTCTCCCCTCAACAAATTTATTTGCAGTCTCCCTGTGACTTCTTTAGCCTCTTGCCCTTTTCCCATTCCCTCCTTGTGCAGGTCCTCACTGCGTCTTCGAGTGATTATGGCACAGCCTCTCAGTGGGATTTCCTCAGCCGCCGCAGTGGAGCATTCTGAGCTGAGCGTTCTGAGCTGAACTGTAGCATGCTTATTAGAACAATACTTTATACAAGAAATATAACTGTTGCTTTTCTAATCATCCAGCTAGACTGAAGGAGAGAGGAAAAGAAAGAGTCTAAGCAGGGAGTTGAGAAGAGAATGATCGGGGCAGGAGGGGAAAGGTACTAAAACATAAAGGGATGTAGCTGCTTAAAACCCACATGACAAACAGTATCGTCTGGTAGGTCAGTGATATTTGCCAGACTGATTTAAGGCTTAAAGAGGTGGCAGATTTGCTAAGCAAATACAGGGAGGCCAGACAGGCCTAGGGAGCCAGAAGGCTAAATTAGATTATCAAACATAAGATACCAAGTAAGGGAACTGCTTCTGTACAGTGTTTAGAATAAATAAGCTGCAAGAGTTAATTCCTCCCAGGCGTCAGCCCTTGGGGTAGAGTCAGGATTAAATGAACGCAGTAGTTTAAACATAAACATTCTTTGTTTGCATGACTCCACAGAGGAAGAGGATTTATTTCTAGGGTGGCTCAGCTGCCTGGTTCTTCCCGATTTTATCTGTGTTCCATTGGCAAATTAAGCAGGGAAACCTAATGTTATTCGTGCCACTTTCCACTCAGTCTCTGATGATGGAAACATCAGCATCATCCTTAACCTACCTCATCTCTTGGGCAGAAGGCCCACGCTGCTGCCTTCTTCTTCCCTTTTTACTTAGCATCCACACCAGTCCCGTTGCCCTGCAGTCCACTCTTCGTGGCTACTGTTTATGCTAACAACCAGCACACCCGATGAGGTCTCCTCCTGCTGAGTCACACATGCCAAGCCTTGCTGTCTCCAGAGCAAGGGGCAGGGCCCTCAGCTTTGCTTTTTAGAGACGCTTGAGTCAGACCCATTGCAGCAACTTCCACCACTGACCTCCGCAAATGCCAGCTCCCGTAGCTGCTTTTTTCCTGAACCCACCAGAACTTTCCATGCTCTATCGTTCTTCTCCACGCTTGGAATGTTCCTTTCTTCTCCATCTGGTTAGAAAACTGGCACTCACCAAGTGGCAGTACGATTCTTTGCAAGACTGGCTGCTCATGACAGGCTTCTGGGCCTTCCTTTGAAAAGACACACGTTCCAGACCCCTGGGCTCTGCTGCAGAGCTGCGGAGTCCTAATATATGGAAGGATATTTGAGAGTCATTTCGAAGGATGAGAGCGACCAAAGTATATGACATTACTATTTATAAGCTTTTGATTTGAAGGCCTACTTTGTGCCTCACCTAAAATTGCTAAGTATTCTTATTTTTGAGTGACAAAAGCTAGGAAGGGTTAAAAACAAATCCATATGTATTAGTTCCATAGGCACTGAAATCTTTCCTACTTTACCCCAAGCCCCATGAGGTTAGAATGTGGGGAGAGGTCTGTGGGGAGGAGGAAGACATCTGCCTCTGGTCATCACAGATGAAGAGCTGAGTCCTAGGACTACCTGATCTCAGAAGCAGAGTGCTGAATTTCACTTCTCTGTTCATGGTGCATTGGCACTATCCATCCGGGCAAGGCCCTTCTCTTGTTTTATTGATCAATTTCCTGTTTATCTTGAATTCTCCCATACTTAACTATGCTAACGTATGTAATGTCTTTGTGTATGCATTCTTCTTCTTCTTCTTTTTTTTTTTTTAAGATTTTATTTATTTATTGGACAGAGAGAGAGAGCGCACAAGTAGGCAGAGAGGCAGGTAGAAGGAGAGGGAGAAGCAGGGTCTCCGCTGGGCAGGGAGCCCGATGTGGGGCTTCATCCCAGGATCCTGGGCTCATGACCTGAGCTGAAGGCAGCTACTTAACCGACTGAACCACCCAGGCGCCCCTATATATGCGTTCTAGCATAATGTGCATTGTTATTGTGCATAAGTTTTGGTTTATGTAAATGTATGCAAATTTTAAGTTCTCTATGCCATCCTGTTTCTTATGCCTGGATTGCCAATTTGGAAGTAATGGGAAGTCTCAGAGCCCTGCAGTGGACATTTTACATTTTTCATGAAATACCTACTCTGTGTGACTCTAATAAGGAGGGAGGCAGTATGGCCATGTGGCTAAAAGTTCTGGCTCTGGATTCTGAATGCAAGGGCTCAAGTTGTAGCTCTGCTCTTTATTAACTTCATGGTCTTAGGTAGGTTACATAACTTCCCTGTGTTTTAGTTTAATGACCTGTAAAGTGGGGATACTCTAGCACTTATCTCAGAGGTTGTTATAAGGATTAACTGTGATAAGCACATCTGGGCTGTTCCTCTTTTGGAGAAAAATCGTATTACAGATGGTACGACAAACTGTTTGTAACTTCCACCTTCTTCTGGATCTTCAGTGATGCTCATTGTCCCCTCAGTTGTAGCTAGTCAAGTCCTTTTCAGCAATTCCTCACCATATTTCCCAGATTCTCCAAATTGCTCCATCCCCAGGAGGCCCACATTCGGCAGATGAACTTGCCTCTTATTTTTCAAAGAACTTAGAGATCATGAGGCATAATATTGGATGCATTTTTCTTCTTCCAAGGAAAGCACCTGTGCTCACTTTCTGCTCTCTTGTTCCTGAGAAGTAGAAATTCTGCCTCTCCAATTTTGGAGTGTCAAAGTCCCTGCCCTTGGGAAAATAAACATGCCAAAATGGGGGGGGGGGGGTGGCTTGGCAATAACCAAATAATCCTTATAGAAAATATTTTTACCTAGCCAGAAGTGCTTTGAAGCTGACACAATAGGGAGACTTTCATGTGGATGGAAAGGGAAGGCCTTTCTGAGGAGGCTGACAGTGAAGCTGACACAAGGCTGTCACGTGGAGATCAATGGGCCACAAAGTCTAGACAGAGAGAACAATCTGCTAAAACGCTCAGGGGAAAGGAGCTTGATGCAGGTGAGAAACCACAGGTTGGCCAGTGATGCTGAAGTCCACTAAGCAAGGGGGAACGTGGTGGGAGATCAGGCCAGAGCAACACTGCCCAGTGGAACTTTCTATAACATAAATGTTCTGCCTCTATGCTATACACTATGGTATCCACTAGCCACATGTGCTATTCAAGTTATATTAATTAAATAAAATCTAAAATTCAGCTCTTTAATCACACCAGCCACATGTGGTTCCATGAATATAAATACAAATATTTTAAAGTATGTATCTGATAGCTCTCACTAGCATTTCAAATGCTCAATAGCCACCTGTGGCTAGTGGCTAGGCTACCATATTGGGCAGTACGGGGTCAGAGGGAGAGCAGGGCTAAGGGTGGTGAGAAGTGTCTCGAGTGGTTTGGAGCAGATTACTGTGATTGATTTACATGGGAAAAGATCTCTGGGGCTGCTGGGCAGAGGGCAGGGTGGGGAGGCAATCCGGAGAGGTGGGGGAGGTAGCAGGGAGACCAGTTACAGTCATTGTAGTTGCCTGGGAGGGAGGGAAGGGTAGGCTGGCCTAGGTCAGCAGCAGTCGATCAGAGAAGTGGATGGATTCCCAAATTATTCTGGTGATAGGTCCAACAGAAGTAACTGATGACTTAGATGTGAGATGTGAAGGAAAGAAAGGAATCAAGGATGATGCCTACACCCTTTTTCGATCTGGGTAAACTTACTCCATCATGTGTCTTAATGCTGTTAATTAGGCTCTTCCCATTTTTTTTTTTTAAGATTTATTTATTTGACAGAGAGAAATCACAAGTAGACAGAGAGAGAGAGAGAGAGAGAGAGAGGGAAGCAGGCCCCCCGCTGAGCAGAGAGCCCGATGCGGGACTCGATCCCAGGACCCTGAGATCATGACCTGAGCCGAAGGCAGCGGCTTAATCCACTGAGCCACCCAGGCGCCCTTCCCATTTTTTTTTTTTAAGATTTTATTTTATTTATTTGCCAGAGAGAGATGATGAACAAACTTAGAGCATTTAAGGATTGCCTGATGCGGCTGGGGGGGGTTCTGCCTTTCCCTGCCCCCTCCACCGAGGTTGCTGTTTTCCAGGTCACTGCTGACTTTCTCAGTGCCAAATAAAATGGCTGAGTCTCCATTCCCATCGTGGCATATGGGCGGTTGTCTGCCTTTCCCCTCCATCCACTGTCCCCTGAGCCCCTTCTTGCCTCTCAGTGGGTGCCTTCTCATCTGTCTCTGGCTGCTCCCACATGGCCCTCCCAGCCGCAGCTCCCCCAGACTCCGCCGTGTTTCTCTGCTCTTGCACCAGCTGGGTCATCAGATCCACGCCGTCGTCTGCATTTCCCAGCTCTATTCTGCCTCTCCCAAATCTGTAACACAGCAGCACTAGCCATTTCAATAAGCCAGGGATTTTGCTAATTGAGTTAAACACATTATCTCATTTAATTTTACCCTGAACTCAGTGGGGGCAGGTATGACTCTTCTCATTGTCAGATGAAGGAGTAAAGTTTTAGGAAGGTGTTAAGACTTGCCCGAGCTCAAAGAATTAGAAGTGGCAGGGCTAGGACTGAAAGCCAGGCCAGTGCTTGCTGCCGTCTGGACCTCCAGGTCTGACCTCACATTTCCAGATTTGTACTTGGAGCCTCCTTGCCAAAAGCACAAGCATGTCTCTCGCACGCCTGAAAATAGGCATGAAACCAAACTTCTCACCTGCTTCTTCCCTTCTGTGACCCCTACAAACACATAGGAACAGACCGAAGTATCTCCTCTCCTTGTTTGGTTTCATGGTCCAACCAATCCAATCTCCAGACTAGAAATATCTTTGTCTTTTACTGTTTCTCTACCTTCCTACATTCAGTTGATCTCCAAGTCCCTCAAGAGGTACTTCATAGGTGTTCTCCCCCAAAGGAAGACCGCTTGCTAGAGCTTGGGCGCCACTCCAGCCTGCATTAGGATCACCTGAAGGGCTCCTTTCTTATTCCAAATCTTGGAACCCCATAGCAATTTGGGGAATTAAACAAACAAATAAACAAACAAACAAACCCAAATTAAAAAAACATATACTCTTGAGTCTAGCTTCTTTCCCTCAGTGTAATAGGAGATTCATCCATAATATAGCAGAGTTGTGATTTGTCCATTCTAATTGCTATATAGTATTTCATTCTGCAAATAAACCGTAATTTCTTTATCCACTTTACTATTGATGGGCATCTAGATGGTTAACAACTGAGATTTGGGATATATTAAGTTAAGAACTTTTGTTCAACAAAAGCACTAATAGCATGAGATGTAAAGAAAAATATTCTCTCTATATATACATATATATACATATATATCTAAAACAAAAAACTTGTACCTTGAATATAATAACATATATAGAACATATTAATAAGTTAAAAAAAGCAACTCAAGTAAAAAATACTTTGACAAAAGTATTTTAGAAAAAAAGAATACAAACGACCAATAAATGTATGTTCAGCTTCATTAGTGTTTCAAGATATGCAAATTAAAACAATCACTGAAATGGTTGAGATAGAAAGGACAGAATCCCAAGTGATGGTGAAGGTATGGGATAAAAGGGATTCTCAGACACTGTTGATGTGATTGCTGATTTGTATAACTGCTTTGGGAAGCTCTTTGAGAGTGTCTACAAAAGCTCTTTGAGGGTATCTACAAAGGCTGATCACATGCATATCTTATGATTAACAGCTCTATTCTCTGATCTATATACTCCATAGAATATATATATACACATACACACACAAATATGTGTGTATATATGTATATATGTATGTGTATATATGTGTGTATATACATATGTGTATATGTATGTGTATATATGTGTGTGTGTGTGTATATATGTGTATATGTGTGTGTGTGTGTATGCCCCAAAAGACATTTGGGACATGTTCTCAGCAGCACATTTGTTATGGCCCCAAAGAACTTTTTTTTTTAAGATTGATTTATTTGACAGAGAAAGAGAGAAGAGAGCATATGCACAAGTGGGGGTGGGGCAGAGGGAGAGAATCTTCAAGCAGACTCCCTGCTGAGCGCAGAGCTCCCCAAGGCCAGTGAGATCATGACCTGAACCAAAACACCCAAGAGTCGGACACTTAGTCGACTGAACCACCCATCCTTCTTTCTAAGTTCTTTTATAGGGGATTTTGTGGATCGCTCAGGGTTGAGAACTATAACAATACCAAATTCACTTCTGATTTAGAATTTCAATTTAAACTTTCTTTTTACGTACTGATTTAATAGGAAAATCGTAAGTCATTACCTTTCTCTTTTTCAAGATATAAAGTTAAATGATGAAAATGGCCAAAAATTATTTACTTATGAAATACTTATTTTTTAATTATTTGTTGAAATACTAAATATTTTAAAGAATTTTTTTCTTATGTGGTAGAATCTCAAGAGGTCTTTGGCACTGATGGTAGGATCTAATTTGGAAAGAGATTCAAGTCAGGAAAAAGTAATAGTAATCCTTTAGTGATAAGTTTGTACTGTAATATGATACAACTTGGTCATCATTTGAATCCTGAAATGAAAAAAGGAGACTGAAAACCATTTCCCCTCCCAGGGAAGACACCTATTCCTCAGGCAACATCACCAAGGCAACCATCTTTGTAAGTCAGTCTATCCCTGGGGAGGCCCTGAATGGTAGCCAGGCGCTCTGCTGGGTGTTAATTGCCCCAACCCTCATGATAGCCCTGGGGGTGTTTTCTTTTTTACTGCTATTTGACAAGTGAAGGAGTTGTGGTATTAACATTTCATGGGGGAAGGGGTGGTGATTAGGAAAAAAGTCTAATTTCCTAGGGAGGTGATAATTACTAAAAAGTTAAGAAACACTGCTCTAGATAAACATTAGGAGAGGAGGGTACTATGATTAGGTTGTAACTTGTCACTGAAGATCTATTTTCCAATAGGACATGCCGGGCCTGAATTTTGCTTAATGTTACCTGAATAAAAGCCCTACCATACATTGGGGGAAAATACAGTGTTTCCCATTCAAATATTCTGGGCCTCTTCTTAGTGGGCGCAGTCATTCTATCCTTCTTTTGTCCACAAAAGCCTTTCCTGAAGGTCCTTGTTGGGAAGTTCTGAGCAGGCTGACAATGGAGTTATTAGTGGGTCCAGGAGGCTGGGAAACCAGAGGACTGGTAGAGGGTGAAAAAATACAGTTGCAGGTAATTATGAGCAAGGCAGTTGGATAGAGGGGAGCAATGATTTACCCTTCTAGGCTCTGACCTTGCAGAGTGGGGTCCTCAGAAGGGAGCATCAGCACCAGCCGGGAGCTTGTTAGAAATGCAGCATCTCAGGCCCCACCCCAGCCCTAGGGGGTCAGAAAGCAAAGTTCACAAGACTCCCCTGTGGTTTGTGGGCACGTTCGAGTTTTGAGAAGCACAGCTGTAAACTAGTGGTTCTCACATTGGCTACACATTAGAATCACCTGAAGAGATTAAAAACTCTTAAGACTCTTAAGACCCTCGGGCTCCACTCAGGACAATTTAGGCGCTTGTTCCAGCAGACTCTTGGGGGAGTGTGTTTGATGCTGAATGACCTGATTTATGGTTTGAACGGATCACTCCGCTGCTGGAAGGATAGTCTGTGAGTGTGTGTATGTGTGTGTAAGTGGTGCAGGATCAGGCATGGAAGCAGGGAGACCTTCCATATGCGCTCTGTCAAGCAGAGCAAAACTGGATCAGTGTTGTTTTTACTCATACCTCTGGGCTTCCCTTCAAGGTAGGAAAAAGATCCCAGTTTCATTTCATATGGTAAGGTCCACATCCTCCCTGGACTCTGGGCTTCACGGGAACATTGCAAGTAATCCACGTTTTAAGAAGGTCACCTGGCAGCAGCATTTCAAGAATAGATTCTCCAGGAACCATGGAGGAAGTAGAAAGGTTGCTAAGGAGGCTTTCCAGGAGAGACATCATGGTGGCTTCATCTAGGATGGGGAGCAGAAGAGAAGTGGAAAAGAAAAGAAGAGTCCCATTTGGACTGATTTTTGGAGTGCAGCTGCTGAGGGAATTGGATTTGGTAAGTGAAAGAAAGAGGACTGCTTGGCATTTTTAGTTTAAACAACATTCTTAAAAACCTGTTAATATGGTTAATTATAGTCTTTCTATGTTTAATCCAGATCACCCTTTCTCTCTTGCAATTATATAATGCTTTGGATAATTAAACTTTCAGAGCTCTAGAAGTGTCTGAATACTGTTCTCACATCAATCTTCAATCTGTGTTGTGACTACCCAGATTTATTATGTATGTTGAATCCAAGCATAATGTTTAGTTTCAGTCCTCTCAAATCACTGCAAATTATGAGGTTGACCCACATTCTGCTTGTTGAAACTCAGCGGTCACAGTTCTTTTGGGAAAACCAGGGTTTCTCAACTGTAACACTCTTGATACTTTGGGTCACATAATTCTCTGTTGTGGGGCACTATTCTATACATTTTAGGATGTTTAGTAGCATTCCCTGGCCTCTGCTCTTAGATGTCAGAAGGACTTTCTCAGTTGTGACCAAGCAAAATGTCTCCAGACATAAACAATTATTCTCCCCAGGGTAAGATTGCCCCAGGTTGAAGGCCACTCAACCAGGGCTGTGAGGAAGACTTAGACTGTAAATTTTTGGTTTTCTAGTAGGAATGTACTTCAAGGAGAATCTGTTGTCCTTTTCATTCAAGGGGCTTTGCATCTTTGAACTGGCTTAAATCTGGCAATTGGCTGAGGGTCCACAATTCTTTATTGTTAAATAGGTCTAGTGGTGAAAAGACCACACTGCTTATACTAATCGAGTGAGATATTAGTAGGGTGATCATTTATTTCAGTCCTAGGGACATCGTGATCAATTATTGAATGTGAAAGCTCTCTATGGGTCTGACTTCTGTGTTGCCCTTTCAGCTGTGCTGCCCATTATGGTAACAACATCTTCATCTTTTGTGATTAAATGCCACCAAGTGATTCCTGCTACCCCATGATTTCATTATCCCCATCAGAATCATGGACCCCTGGGGCACCTGGGTGGCTCAGTGGGTTGAGCCTCTGCCTTCGGCTAGGGTCGTGGTCTCAGGGTCCTGGGATCGAGCCCCACATCGGGCTCTCTGCTCAGCGGGGAGCCTGCTTCTCCCTCTCTCTCTGCCTGCCTCTCTGCCTGCTTGTGATCTCTCTCTCCGTCAAATAAATAAAATTTAAAAAAAAAAAAAAAAGAATCATGGACCCCTGTTTGATGGCAGCATTTCTTCTTCTTATTTCTAATCTTTAGACAACAGCCACCACAGAGCTCTTTACAGATGCTAGCCTTCTTTCCCCAATGTATTTCTCAAAGCCTTAGTCAAAGGTGTATCCTCTGGACAATTCTGAGGAACGTGGAGAGTATTACATAATGTACTTAAGCATATCATTTTCCCTAAGCCTTGGGATCCTTTCATCAGTGTACTGAGAGGGTTATGAAACTTCAAATCCATTTAGTGCAAGTGTCTTTAACTCCAGGGTTCAGTAACCAACCAACCAAACTTTCAAAGCCATTCACAGCCTAGAGAGCCAACACACTGATTCCAGAAACCCTGCTTAGTGCACCTAAGATCAACTGATTTCAGAGGGTCCAACATTATGTGTCTTCTTCTCTGATCCAGTACAACTTAGGATCAATTCTCATGTACCTTACTAAGGTTCTGTCAGTATAAATTGACAAATCGTGTGTGTGTGTGTGTGTGTGTGTGTGTGTGTGTTGACCTCCTTAGGAGTCATGCTTTATAGCTTCCCTCCTGGGGCCCACTGGAACTTGAGTCTGGTTATAGGTATAGAAGTAATGAGAGGCATGAGGGTAGCTCCTGAGTAAGACTGGTGGTTTCCTGCAAGGCAATTACTTTAGGAGATGACATGATGGGTTCTTCAGGCTGGGGAAGACTACGCTCTTCAGACAGAGGTGAAGGGCTGCTTCTGCTGGCAAAGGAGGATCAGCAGAACTTCAGGGTTCAAGGTTCCCAACTTTATTGAAATCTGCTCATATGTTCCCATCCCAAATCGCACATCACTCTTTGGGCATTGTGACTCCCTTACCAAGTCAAGATTAATGTGGAGGCCCCATCCTCAGGAATCTGACCCACCTTTTGCTTGTTAAAGCTCCCTCCTGTGACTGCCAGATCATCCTCTTTTTTCTGATGGATTTCTTTCCTTCTCTGCTTTTTTTGCCTGCCTTTCTTTTAGTTCTTTTCTAACATTGCATCCCCAGGGCACCACCTTTTTTCTTCTCTTTTGCTCTTTGAGAATGAGAAGTTCCACTATCTCAGGGACTGGGACCAATACTGATTGCTTGCATCTGTATAATAGTACCTGGTATTTTTTGAATTACTACCACATGCCATGCATTTTATTAATATATATAATCTTTAACTTAAACAACAACAACAACAACCTATAAAGGTACCTGGGTGGCTTAGTTGGTTAAGCTTCAACTTTTGATTTTGGCTCAGGTCATGATTTCAGGATCTCGGGATCGAGCTCTGTGTTGGGCTCCGCACTCAGTGGGGAGTCAGCTTAAGATTCTCTCTCTCTCTCTGCCTCTCCCGAGAGGCATTTTGCTTGAGCCAGTTAATAAGTGAATTTGAACCAAGACCTTTCTAACTTGTAAGCTATTGTCCTAACAGCTGAGGTTTAGTGTTGACCAAAGATCCAGCTCTGATCTCCTCGTTATCAGACTTATATAAACAGTGGCATGCTAGAGAGATATCACCTGAATATACCCTATCATTTCAAACTTAATATATAAAAATACATGTCAGTATCATCAGTCTCACCACCCATTCCACCACTCCAACCTCCTCCAAAACACAAAAACCTCCCCTGGCATTCCCATTCTTTTCAAGGTGACAGTCTCCAGAAATTTCCAGTAGGACACCTCTTTGGGCCCTCCATCTCCCATGTGACTCACCTCGGATTGCTTGCCGTGTTCTCCAACATTGGGCTCAGAGGTGTCTCTGTGCCTCTGTGGCTCCTGATCTCCCCTTCTACATCCTTCTTGGACTCCTGCCACTGTTCTTTCCATTTCACAATTGGCTCTGTACACTGCTGCCAAAATTACCTTCTGGGGAAAAAAAGAAATCAATCCAGTCCTGTCAGTTTGCTTGAAAACCTATTTTGATGTCCTTTTGCCTACAGAATAAATTTCAATCTCCTTGGTATGCCCCCTCCCAAAGGCCCTTGACAATTGGCCTAGCCTATCCTGCAGTCAGCTATTTTCCCCATACACACAAGTGATTATTTTTCAGATGGATATAGATGCTATAGAAGTGAAGAATATACAAACATTTCAAAACTTGAATTCATTTTGACTTTTTATCACATATTTTCTCAATCAATGGGACTAAAAAACAACTATTATGTAGGGTTGTGACTTTATGTTTGGTAGGGAAAGGATTCTTATAATGTAAATATTGGGAATCGACTAGATCATATTTTCATGAAATGTTTTTTTCTGGGTTTGGGGGCTTAATTATTGCAAGTAACTTTCTTAGCCAAAGCTGTTAAAAGGGTATGGGCTCAAAGTTCAAACTTATACCTGGACAAATGAACTTGTTTTTTAATGTATATTTGCAGAGAGGGCAGAGGAGGATGGTGTGGTAGGATGGTGAAGCAATATTGGCCCTAAGACCAAAAAAAGCAAGGAAAGATTTTACTTTTTTTTTCTCAATTCAGGCAATTGAGAAAAATTCAGGCACTTTTGAAATGCCCTTGGGTCTCTTAATGGACTCCAATCACAGAATAAATGTAGAGGCAGGAAAAATACATCATTGAATAAAACTATAATGTCATGCTATAAGACTCTGTCTTTATGTCCTGTGGTAGCAGGGGAGATGAAAACTCTTTTCATTTAAAGAAGCCGCAGGTATTTGAGGGGGTTCCTCCAGCACGCTGTCTTGTGTGGCCGGTCTCCCCCTGGGGAAGCAGTGATGGAGGTTAGAGAGGATGGCGGGGGGGTTCAAACATTTGGGTTTGAATCCTAGGCATACTATCTGACTTTCAACAAATCAAAGCTCTGAGACTCCATTTTTTTTCTTTCTTTCTTTCTCCAAATGGGAATAAAACCCACACTTCAGAGTTGTGGTGAGGTTTATGTGAAATCAAGTTGATCTGCGAGGAATTTCTACAGGTTCCTTTGCTTTTCTACCACCTCGTGCTTCCAGCTTCTTTATGTTTTGTGCTTCAGTCTCTGACTAGAAGGGTCTGGAGAGCTGATTTAGTCCACTTGGGTTATAGATAAAGAAACCCAGAGGTCTTAGGTTATCCGCAGCTATGTTAAAAAGGAGTCATAAGAGCAAGGCTCCTCCCTGTGTTTTTTTCCTTTTTAGCATTAATTTCATTCTTGGTGATGAAGAAATCAGACACCAGACAAGTAATACTGAGATAGAAAACTGGTTTGCTGGTAGCAAACATTCAAGAGCCTGCTCAGTGCTGTGTTGGGAGCTGGTGGGATAAAGCGTTTGCTGTATCCGAGGTGCTCACAGACTGGTGGAAACACGGATGTAACGCAAGATCTGTATGGCGGGTTAGGTTGGAATAATTGTAAGTGAACTGTCAAGTGCTGTGGACCCAGAGGAAGGAAGTATGCATTTTGTCTGGAACAAAATAGGATTGACATCTAAAATCTGTGGCACTGTGTGTGGGGAGGGCAGCCTACCAGCTCACTGTTCATTAATTCAACACAAATCCGTGTCCGGCAACTACCATGTCATGATACTAGATCTGAGACTAGGAAGAGCACTAACCTACCAAATAATGTGCACGGAGTGGGGACAAAAATAAGATGCAGAGAAAAACAAACAAACAAAAAAACCACTAGGCGATGATTTTCTCTAAAAGAGCTATGAAGAAAAGCAGAAGCAGCATTATTTACAGTGCAGCAAACCAGCAACCCCCTGTATAGCTGGGATGGGGCTCGTTGTTCTCTGCAAAGTGCCTCTGGTATTGGGTCATGGCAGCCAGAGGCATGGATACAGCTTTACTCCTTGCCCTCTCCCGGCTCCTGTCCTTTTTTCTACTCCACACACAGCTGCCTCCTGCCCTGTCACTGCCTCCCCCACCCCGTTTCCTGGCCTTCTGGTCTGAGGTAGCATCTCCCTAGAAGCAGCAGAGGCTCCACCCATGTGGAGGGGACTTCCGGTCTACTCTGATATGGCCAGACAAACAGAACGTGGAGGAAGGGGGCAGGAAGAAGGCCGAAACAGCCAAGGGCTTCCCCCAGCCTCCTTGGCACAAGTCTGCTTCTATTTTTGCATCACATTTCTGTACAATTTTGACTTATTTGTAATCCAAGTAGGTCAGTAGTGCTCAGCCCTGGTTGGTGAGCAGACTCTTCAAGGGGGCTTTGAAAATATGGGATGATCCAGGCCACAAACAGACCCACAGAAGTAGAGCTCTCTTGGTTGGAAAGCAAGTCTGAGCACGTTTTGTAAAGCTGTCCAGATATTTCTTTTGAGGAGCAGTTAGCGCTGAGAAGCACAGGAGTTAATTCAGTTGTGTAGAGTTTTCCTTGAGAAGTTGTTTTTGTGAGCTACAATGATGGAAAGCTGACAAGCCAACTCCTTTCACATATAAAAAAGGTTACGCTTGAAGATTGTAAATGACGAAGTAAATTGCAGTTTCAAAATACAGAGATTTTTAACCGCTCTTAATATCTCCCTTCAGTATGTAGGGAACTTATGGGAGTAGCTTGGAAGTGTTCTGCTCAGATTCTCATGTCTGAAGGGATGGATAAGGTATTTTGGCCCAGGTGTAAGATCTGTTTGGTTTGTTTTTTTTTTTTTAATAATTGTGGTGATGATTGGATGTCAAATATTAACTTTCACTCAAATGATAGTAGCTGACATTTAAAAATTATGTGCCAAATGTACTGTTAGATCTCCTCAATTCTCTGGTTCCATCCAAAGCTCACAAGAGTTGTGGAAGGTTGTTATGGTGTTTTCACTTGGCAGGTTAAGGAGCTGAGACCAAATGTCATCAAGTTTGTAAGTAGTAATGCCGGGATTCCAAAAATGAATATCTCTGATCCTAAAATCCAGATTCTCAAAATTGCAACTTGTGAGAACATGGAACTGGGTGGAGAGCACTGGCCAAAAATAGGATAAAATCCAGGGTGCTTGATTTTATAGATCAAAGAAATGGCTGGCACTGAGGAGGCTGGAACAGGGGGACAGGAGGTGGACAGGATGATTGCCAAGATAAGATATGGCTGTCCTTGGCCATTTACCTGCTCCCATTTAAGACCCACCCTCCTTGGTAGAAACGGTAGTATCTTGACCTACACGCCAATGAGAACACTCAGGTGAAGAAAGTTGACCCTGACAGTATAACATTCAATTGAGATGACACTGGGTCTACCACTTGGGGAAGGGGTAGATGGACTTTCCAACTTTCCTTGGCCCATCAGATTTCTCAAAAGCCCTGTTGTTTCTGAGCTTGCTAAGTGATCATCTTTCCTTCATTAGGTTTTTACTGAGCCAGGAAGTATGATAAGCATTGGATTGTGACAGTGGTTCCAGAAGGAATGGGGAACTGGGAGATGGTAAAGGGAAAATTGTAGTTTGGGGATACACAGTGTTGTATGTGATGGAAAGTAGTGATATGCTCTAGGCATTGGGGCTGGTTAGGTGGTCAAGTCATGTAATTGCCTATCTGTCTAAAAATAGTGTGCAGAGCACCTGGCTGCATTTGGGCACTGGGTGGACAGATGATTAAGGGGATATACCTGGCAGCTGAAAGTGGAAGGCTAAGAGGCTAGCTAGGTCAAATTCAATTAGTTGAGTATGGCTTAGGTATTGACTAAAATGAAAGCCATATCACATTTTCCATGTTTTCCAGAGACCCTTGAGACTGGGAATGGCGATTATACCGGTATCAGTCAGGGTTCTCCAGAGAGCAAGAGAGAGTAAAGAGATTTATTCTAAGGAGTTAACTCATGATTATATGGAGCTGACAAGTCTGAAATCTAGGGCAGGTTAGCATACTGGAAACTCAGGTAGGATATCTATGCTACATTTCTTGAGGCAGAACTCTTCTCCAGGAAACCTCAGTTTTTGCTTTTAAGGCCTTCAATTAGTGAGATGAGGCCCATTCACATTGTCAAATGTAGTCTGCTTTACTTAAAGTCAGCTGATTGTAGAAATTAATCACATCTACAAAATTCTTTCAGAGTAACATCTAGATCAGTATTTGACCAAACAACTAGATATTGGGGCCTAGCCAAGTTGACACATTAAATATAACCATTACAAGGCCCTTAGATTAGGAGGTAGAGGACAAGGAGTGCTGTTGAGTGAGACTCATTGTGGATGTGGTGTCACCAGATGTCCCTATAAACTGTATTTGGAGCTATACTCAACAGTGGTGGTTTTTTCAGGGTAGTGGGGAGGTCTAGTGGTCTGCTCTTGCTTGCCAGTTGTATATGACTTCCCCTAGGCTCTTCCCATCTCAAGACTGCCCAGAGAAAGCATTCTGCTGCTGCCTAAGCTGGATCATGTTGCTGCCAAGATACCAGACTGGAAGATTTCCTGGGCTGGACAGTATCCTAGCTTAGGATTTCTGCTGGACCTGTTTGAATGCTGGGGAGATAGCAAATGGTGAATTAAACTGAAGATGGTGGCACTCAAATGACCTAAATCAGAGTGGAACATTTGAATCACCTGGGGATGGGAATACATGCCTTGGCCCCACTGGTGAGATTCTGATTTAATTGTCCTAGGCTGGGACCCTATCATAATTTTAGAACAGTTCCCCCAGTTGAATCGAATATACAACCCAGCTTCAGAATCACTGGTTATCTTAGGTTAGTCAGGCTCTCCTAGAGGAAGCCCCTAGGCCAACCATTTGCCATGTATTTATTAAGGATCTGTTCCAAAGAAATCAGTAAGATAGTGGGGAAGCAGGACAGGAAAGGAAAAATGGCCAGGTCGTAGATGCCATTTCAGGGCAAGGCCCAGCCTTAGCCTGGTCCCATAGGAAGTTATGAAATGTAAATTATTCCTCCAGAGTTTTGCCTTGAGGAAAAGGAACAGGGCTCCCCTCTTTCCATTTCAGTCAGTCATTAAGTTTCCCAGGCAGAAATGTCCAGTCCCTGCCGCTTCCTGTACTCTGTACAGGCAAGGTAGCTCCAGTGCTTAAGTTCAGCCTCTCAGGTGAGAGCAGTTAGCAGGAAAGTGCTCAAAAGCTGGGGTATTAGTGCACAGAGCTTCTGGAAGAAATCCAAGGAGGGGAGGGAAGGTAATGGGGCATACACTAAGTAAGTGGTTATTACTGCTATTTCTGAATCTGTCTTTGTTGCTAGTGGTCTGCAAGAAGCCATCAAGAGAGCTTATTATATAAAGTTTCTGCGTCAAGGACTTAAAGACAGCTTTAATACTTCGCAAATAATACTTAGCAAATGTCAAGAACTGTGGAAGGTCTGAGATTTTCCCGCTTACTTGCAAACTAACAAGTAGCCCGACAGTTTCACGAATGCTAGTAGAAGAAGAGAGACCCTGGGTCAGAGACAAAGAATTGAATTACAATAATAGCACTAGCCAAACTATTGGCTTTCCTGTAACGGTTCTCTGAACCCATATTCCCATGGGGCAATGTAAAGAGGGCTAGGTGACAGCTGCATGTGGAGTGAGTTAGTGGCATTAGAAAGGAACCCTGAGCTTAATTAGGGAACCTCCATCTTTTGTAAGAGGCAGTAAGCAAAACCTTTGCTCTGGAGGGAGATGCTACATCTCCCAAGATTGTTCATGATACAAAAGTTCTTGAAAAAGTTGTAGAGTACAAAGGCAGCCTGTGCCTCTGCTTAAAAGATAAGCAAAACATGAGAGACCTATGGAAAATTGTCTCCCAATAGTAAGTAGGAGCAGAGGATGGGGTGTATCATTGGGATTTGCTTTTTTCATTTCTGGTTTTTACCATCAAATAGTTTTGGAAAAAATCCCTATCTGTATGCACATTTGTGAATTTTGCTTTTGTTTTTTTACCCCTGTTCATATTGATGATTTTCCCCCTCCTATTTGCTTTTAGAGTTATTATAAATATCACTAGTTCATGATATAATGAGAGGCAACTTACATAACCTCTTTTGGTTTCCGTATCTGAAAAGTAAGTAAAGTGATCTAAATAAGCTCAGACACTGAGTTTAAGGCCTTAAACATATGAGGTATTCATGGGAATTTTAGTAATGGTAATAGGGAAAGAAAAAAAAAATATATCACTACTCATAAGAACAACTTAATTTCTTATAATTCCTCACAGAGCCATACAATGTATGTGTTAATCACATCATAGATAAAGAAATTGAGACTCAGAGTGATTTGTTCAAGTTCACAGAGTTACTCAAGAATGTTCCCAGGATTTGACCCCAAATATATTGGAATGCAGGGTTCACTTCCTCCAGTTACCACATTCTGATTCTATCATGGGATACTGTCTGATACAAGGTGGTATCCAGTAATGCTGCCTGAAGAACTAGTGGTTTCAGTAGGTGGAAGACTGTTTATATCTTCCCTTTTTCTGACAGGATATTAAGGAAGACTAAATTGTTAAAAACTGAGCTATAAGTGAGATGAATTTTCTCCACTTCTCTTATTGAAGCCTAACAAAGAAAGCAGAGTTGTTTTAATTGAATTATTGTCAACAAGATAGAACATCCTGGCCTATTTATATAAGCTGCTAGGCTAATTTCCTTCTCACCACCCCCCACCACCTACACTATATACACATGTGCACACACTAACCCAAAACCAAGCTGATTTTTTAGCACAGACATACCATTGTCCTCAAAGTCTACATCGCTGGAATGATCCTGACATAAAATGTTACTTAGTGTGTGCTGAAAGTTGGAAGAAAACTTAAAACATACAAACCCAAGTCACTCCCAATGTTTAAAATATGAGAATCACTTTTTAACATCAGAAAATTGCAACTCCACGTGATAATAGCTGTACTCTTTTTGTAGTCCCCGTTGATTGAAAAATACATGAATAAGATCAGTAGGAGTTCAGTAAAGCTTTGAAATGAGTTTATATTTTCTTCATCTCGGCAACATCTATATCCATCTGAAAAGTAATCACTCATATGTGTGTGAAAAATAGCTAACTTAGAGGGAGCTGGACCAATTGTTAAGGGCCTTGAGAGACCTACAAAAGATTGAAATTTATTTTGCACACAAAATGGAGTCAGAGAGGTTTCAGAGCAACGTGGGAGAATTCAATTGATGGCTTTTCTGAAGGATAATTCTGGCAGCAGTGTGGAGTGCCAAATGGCCTGTAGAAAGACTGATAGCAGAAGGTCAATTAGAAGGCAGAAGATGGTCTCAGGAGCCACAGTGAGGCAGAGATCCCTCTGGCCCCAGCACCAGAGACTGGGTAACTGACTAGATCTGGGGCATACCAGAGGGGACATGGTCAAGAGTATTTCTAAACTTGGAAACTGTGTTGGAGGATGAGATCATGAAGGGAATAAGGAATATCCTAGAAAGAGGCTTTGTATGAATTTATTTGTTGGGGGGGCAGGGTTGGATTAGGGGAGGATATAGATAATTGATTTGGATTTTATAATACTCTTTTCCTGTGTGTGTGTGTGTATGTGTGTGTATGTATACATAGAGACACACAGTAATATATATATAGGTTGATTACAACCAGAAGATGGTCATTAGGCAGCTGTATATATGGATCTAAACTGAGACAATAGGAGCTAGAGCTTCAGATAGCAGGAAACTATTCTCCTGATGGCATGAGTAGGGACCTAGTGAAAGCTTGTTTGTAATCTTAGGCAACAGTATGTTCGTAACCCCTCTTGGGAAGGGAGCAAACCTTCTTCTAGTCAGTACCCATCTTGGACCTTGTTGAAATATTTGACACTTCTGGGGATTCTGTTTGTTAGTCTGAGTACAACGCCACCCCACCCCCCACCATGTGATGAGCATGCAAGGGCTGCAGGAAGGATGATTTTAGTTGGAAAATTAATCTGGATTAACTGGATTAATCTGGATTCTCTTAGAAGTAGAAACTAACCCAAGGACTGTAGTACACGCAGGCTATTTGGGAATTGTGGGAAACATTGATAAGAAGTGGAGAAGTGAAATGGGGAAGAAACAGCAACTAATCAAAAGGTAGTATCAAGTGAGCTATCACAGTGAGAGACTAGGGCTTAATCCCATAAGGATTAGGAAAAATCTGCATTCTTAGAAATGATGCAAAATACATGCCCAAGGGATGAGATGGTATGTATATGCCAACCTGTAAGAGTTACCGCTTGAGGATTACTCCCAGGGGTGTTAATTCCTCTGCACTTTCCACCTGCCAGAAGCTTAGGCAGAGAGGCCTATTGTGTTTTTGAAATAAAAGTTCTCGGGCACCAACAGGCAGATGCTAGCAGTTGGCAGTCATGTGGGGCCCACCAAAAGATCTGAAGGATATGAGAGGGCACTGGCTCTGCCTGCTACCCGCAGTCCTGAGAGAAAAGATGGCACACATAGGCAGCAGAAAGGCACCCTTAGATTTTTAAGAGTTTAAATGTTAAAATCAACAGGGAATCTAGAAACAATGTTATTTTTTTCCATTTTATTTTATTTTATTTTATTTCTTTTCAGTGTTCCAGAATTGTTTATGCACCACATCCAGTGCTCCATGCAATACATGCCCTCCACAACACCCACCACCAGGCTCACCCAACCCCCCCCTCCCCACTAAAACCCTCAGTTTGTTTCTCAGAGTCCACTGTCTCTCATGGTTTGTCTCCCCCTCCAATGTGATCTTAATTGAATAGGAAGGGAAAATGTCCTGTAGCCCAATTTAAGGGGCTAATGTATTTAGAAGAAGCTAGAATAGTCACCAGAGAAATACCGATTGGAAAACATGGAAGATGTGTTGGAGCTGCATTGCTCTGGACCCACAGTGCTGTTATTACCAGTAATCCAATGCCTTCTGTAAAACAGCAGTTTACATCAGTGGAGGGCAGTCTTTTCTAAAATAATATCATAGGCTTTGTGCACTATATGGCCCCTGCTGTAGCTATTGTACTACAAAATGGGTAAGGCTGTGTTCTAGCAAAACTCTGGTTTTGGACACAAATTTGAATTTCGTGCAATTTTGACTTATAATTAACATTAATCTTCTTTGGTTATTTTTCAAATGTCTAAAAACACAAAAACCAGCCTTAACTTGTAGGCCATACAAAAATAGGTGGGGGTCAGATTTGGCTCAGGGGCCACCGATTGCCAGCCCCTGCTATGGAAATGGCAGCAGACGAATACCTTCACTGTGATAACTTGAAGCTGTTGGTCACTTACATACCTAGCTCATTCTTTGGCCACGGTTTCTTATCAAATGGTTTTCTTATCACGGTTTCTTATCAAATGGTTTCTTATCACGTGGTTTCTTATCAAATCTCAGACAAATTGATGACGACACTTTCTTAATCTTGTATTTTTCCATTTTTGACATAGGTTTTGTGATTTTTTGTTAACTCCTCCCCCTTTTTTATTATTATATAATTCACATATGATACTTACCCTTGTAGAGTTTTTGTATATGCATAACATTGTGCCACAATCACTGTGTAATTCCAGAATATCTTCATCATCCCAACAAAAAATCCTAATACCATTAGCAGTCCCTTCCCGTTATCCACTTTTCTCAACCCCTGGCAACAACTAACCTACTTTTTCTATGGCCTGTGGATTTGTCTATTCTGGACATTTCATATACATGAGTATACATACAATTTATATCTTTTGTGTATGGCTTCTTTCATTTAGCATAATGTTTTTACTTTTCATCTGTGTTGAAGCATGAATCTGTATTTCATTCCTTTTTATGGCTGAATAATATTTCATTGCATAGATGTACCACAATGTGTTGTTTCATGCATTAATTGATAACTAGTTGAATTTGGCTGTTTTCACTTTTTTGACCAGTATGAATAATGATGCTGTGCACATTCATGTACAAGTTATTGTGTGAACCTATGTTGTTTTTTCAAGCCTCTTGGGTATATACCTAGAAGTGGAATTGTTGGGCTATATGGTAATTTTATGAATAACTTTTTTTTTTTTAAAGATTTTATGTATTTATTTGACAGAGAGAAATCACAAGTAGATGGAGAGGCAGGCAGAGAGAGAGAGGGAAGCAGGCTCCCTGCTGAGCAGAGAGCCCGATGCGGGACTTGATCCCAGGACCCTGAGATCATGACTTGAGCCATAACCCACTGAGCCACCCAGGTGCCCTATGTATAACTTTTTGAGGAACTGCCAGATCAACAGAAAGTTTTAAATCACTGTGTCATGACTGCCACCTGGTGGACAGTGTCTGCAAAACACGGTCAATTGTAAGAAGCATTCTGATCTTGGAGAGGTTGAATTTGGGGGGAAGAAGGGTATTTTAGGATTGATGAAAAGGATATAAAAATTTGACTCCTGTTTTTTTTCTAAACTTTATTTAAATTCAATTAGTTAACATATAGTGTAGCATTAGTTTCTAATGGAGAGCTCAGTGATTCATCTGTTGCTTATAACACACAGTGCTCATTAAATCACATGTTCTCCTTAATGTCCATTACCCAGTTACCCCATCCTTCACTCTTCTCCCCTCCAGGAACCATCAGTTTGGTTCCTAGAGTTAAGAGTCTCTCATGGGAGGCACATGCCTGGGTGGCTTAGTTGGTTAAGAGTCTGCCTTGGGCTCAGGTCATGATCTTAGGGTCCTGGGATCAAGTCCCACATTAGGCTCCCTGCTCATTGAGGAGTCTGCTTCTCCCTCTGCCCCATCCCCCCTGCTCATGTTCTCTTTCAAATAAATAAATAAATAAAATCTTTTTTTAAAAAAAAGTTTCTTATGGTTTGTCTCCCTCTCTGATTTTATCTTATTTTACTGACTCCTGTTGCTAATTGAGAGAAAAAGCAATAGTAAATCTTGTGGGCACAAGCATTCTGGCTCACAAAGCAGGTATAATTTCTTACTATAAATTATGCTATTGGAATTCCAGTTTACATATCAGAATTAGTTGAATCACCATGATCCTAACTGTGGATCCCTATCAACCCTGTTCTGGAAAGATATGATGTTTGGATGCATAGGCAAAGATCTAAAGACCTTGAGAGGTCTTCAAGAAATAACACATTCCCTGAAGCAGTGTTTGGGTGGCTGTCCAGTCACTTAGCCTAGGTCTCACTTCTCTCTGCCTAGCTGTATCCTTTGAACTGTCTTCCACTTTAACAGGTAAAGAGGGAATGAACAATGAAGTGGAAACATGCATAGGTTGCTTTTTCTAAATTTTGCCAGTGAAGGCAAGTAGGGACATGAGACGTTTTGTCCCCAAATTGGCTGAGTGACAACAGGTCCTGGAGGATTGGGGACCTAGGAGATTGGTAGAGGATGGATCAGGTAGTCACCAGTGTTGGTGTAAGCAAGAGGTCTGCATAGGGGCAAAGCAATGTTTTCCCCTGAAAAGACAATGAAGCCTGATTAGGTGAACCAGTGATACTTGATTTTGGAGGTATAGTAGTAGAAAATCTGTCTGGACTATTGGGTGCTTTGATAAGAGCATGCTTGAACTGTCCTCCAAAACTGGAATACCCACTGAGGTTGAGTAGTGAAGATGAGGTGATTGGTTAGACCTTAAGGATAGCAAATACCTCTCATGCACATGTTGTGGTAATGGCTTCTGAAGAGGACCAGGTAGGAGAGATTCTGGAGTAAGTGTGGCTGGTTGACCACTAAAGGGCAGTGAATGGGTTCCACAAGTATTCAGGAATCAAGATTAGAGCAGAAGAACTTTGGATGCCTGGGAATATCTTTGTAATGAAGGTGCTTCAGGTGATGATATTCTAGAAAAAAAAATTCCTTGGATACGGTGCAGCCGTGTCTGTTTAGGGGCGGGAGTATTAATTAGCATGGCTGCATAACAAACCGTGCTGAGATTTACTGGTTTTGTATTGCGTTTAATCTCAAATCTGCAATGTGTGCAGTGCTGGTGCCTGCTCTCTGTGATGTTGCCTGGGGCAGCTTGAGGGCTGGGGCTAAACTCCTCTGAAGGTTCTTATACTCCCATGTGTGGCACTCACTAGGAAGACTCAAATAGGTTGGGACAACCATATCTGGGGGCTCCTTGGGCAGCTCTACTTTATGTGTCCTTGACACGAAATCTCTATAGCATTGGCAGTTTCAGAGTAATGACTTCTTATATGTCTGCTTCCAAGGCAAGGGTCCCAAGATCTGCTTTTCCTTTCAAAGTCTAGAGAATTTCCTCAGCTATCATTACTCCATGGCTGCAAATCCCATGGCCAAAGGCAGATTGTTTTACATAATAATTTGGGTTTATGAGGGAGTTTATGGAGGCATTAGGTGGGGAAGGATATAATGCTAGCTCAAACGCCTTTGATGAGTAGGAACTGTGTTCATTCTCAATAGCACAATTTAAAGAATTTTAAAATGTCTCTAGCACATATAACTTCCAATAAGTGGATGGGTCAAGAGTCAGGAAAAAATACTTAGGATAATATTATAGTGATAATTTAATACTGTTACCATATGACAATTCTTCTATTGTGTCCTGTTATAAAAAAAGCCTTCTTTTTTAGAAGAAACCTTTAGAAGGTTTCTTCTAAAGAAGAAGGAAGAAACTGGGTTTCTAACCTAGTGAAACTACCTATAAAAATATGTTTCCTACTACAGGGACAAAACATTGGTCTTGGAGTCAAATAGATTGGGATTCAAATGTTGGATAAAGAGTGAGCAACTCTTTGACCTTGGACAGGTTGTACCTTTGAACCTCAAGTCCCACTAAAAATATTTTTTAAAAGGATTAAATACCTAAAAAGGGATCATACAGGACTTATAGAAATGTGATCTTTTGAAGATTAACAACAGTATTTTTCCTGCTTAAGAGTGCCATATTTTGTTCACATCTATTTAGTGCTTAGAATTTTAGGGCTAAAAGGAATCTTAACAGTGTATTAATTAGGACTCAAAGTTTGGCAACATGGATACCTCAGGTGGGAACACAAGTTGCTTGAAGCTTGAGCTCAGGGTCTGCCCTAATTTCCTAGCTATAGTTTCTACTCTGTGGATAGAGAGATTATTCTGGCAACTAAATAGAAGGAAAATTAAAAGTAAATAAATAAATAGATAGATAGAAGGAAAATCAACATTGAAGTGAACTGAAAGAATTTTTGAGTCTTAGTGCTGGTGAATGCAGTGGTACTTCAGTTAGTTTCTTTATTAGAAGATATTCCTAATCTGACGAAGACAGAGGTATAAACTAAATCAAATCTTCCTGCAGTTGGGCTGGGCTAGCATCTGAAATAAAAGTTTGAGACTACAGAGGGAGGGAGGTGTTCATTTTGCCTATGGACCAAGGGGAAAGCTTCACTAAATCCATTATATGCATAGTGAAAGTGCTCTACTCTTCTAGCCATTCCTTTGGCGTCACCATTCATCAGTTCCACAAATGTTTGAGGAACCAATCTTTACCAGATACTGGTTTAATTTGGCCAGAGGAAAAGAAGCCAAAGAGTTAATAAACAAGGGTATTGGTGGTGAGGTAAGAGGAATAATTACCACAAGAGGTGATAATTTCCTCATTAGCTGTTAGCTCCAGTGAGTGGAGATTTTCCTCTGTTTTGTTCATTGTGTCCCAGGGCTCAGAACAGTTCTTGACACATGGTGAATCTGAATAAGTAGTTGTTGAATGACCGAATATCCTCAAAAGAAATAGAAACAAATAAAAAAGATACTGACATTTGCAGAAGATTAAACCAGGCAATCATCAAACGGTAGAAAAAGGCAACCCCTCCTTCGTGTCTGTGGAGGTGAGAAACCAGCAGCCAAACTTCCTCAGTGATTCAGAGCTGCATGTCTCTGCAGACAGCCTGACTCATGTACCTAGCTTAACATGCCCATCTCCATTGTTTCTTTCTCTCAGTCTCTAGTTTATCGATTTTTCATAAGTAAAATTCTTTTTAAAAAACCATTTAATTCCAGTATAGTTAACATTACTATGTTCATTTTGGGTGTACAACATAGTGATTCAAAAATTCTTTTTTTTTTTAAGTTTTTTTTTTACTTTTTTTAAAAATTTATTTTCAGCATAACAGTCTTCGTTGTTTTTGTACCACACCCAGTGCTCCATGCAATCCGTGCCCTCTATAATACCCACCACCTGGTACCCCGACCTCCCACCCCTCACCCCTTCTAGACCCTCAGATTGTTTTTCAGAGTCCATAGTCTCTCATGGTTTACCTCCCCTTCCAATTTCAAAAATTCTATACACGACACAGTGTTCATCATGATAAGTGTACTCTTAATTCCCATCACCTAATTGACCCATCCCTCAACCCACTTCCCCTCTGGTAACCACCAGTTCATTCTCTGTAGTGATGAGTCTTTCTTGGTCTGTCTGTTTCCTTTGTTCATTTGTTCTGTTTCTTAATTCACACAATGGTGAAATCATGTGGTATTTTTCCTTCTCTGACTTATTTTGCTTAGCACTATACTTTCTACTTTTATCCATGTCATTGTAAACATCAGGATTTCATTCTTTTTTATGGCTGCTTAATATTCCATTATATTCCATTCCATTGTAATATTCCAGTGTGTGTGTGTGTGTGTGTGTGTGTGTGTATCTCACACCTTCTTTACCCATTCATCTATTGATGGACACTTGAACTGTCTCCATAATTTGGATGTTGTAGATAATGCTGCAATAAACATAGGGGTGCATATATCCTTTCAAATGAGTGAAATGAGTGTTTTTGTATTTGGGGGGTAAATACCTAGCAGTATGAATAATGAATTGTAGGGTAGCTCTATTTTTAATTTTTTGAGGAATCTCCACACTGTTTTGCACAGTGGCTGCATTCCCCCCAATGGTGTAAGAGGGTTCCCCTTTCTCTACATCCTCACCATTATCTGTTGTTTCCTGAGTTGTTAATTTTCGCCATTCTGACCTGTGTGATGTGGTATCTCATTGTGTTGTGTTTTGTTTTTGTTTTTCTCATTGTGGTTTTGATTTTTATTTTTCTGATGCAGAGTGATGTTGAGCATTTTTCATGGATCTGTTAGCTATTTTCATGTCTTTGGAAAAATGTCTGTTCATGTCTTCTGCCCATTTCTTGACTGTTTTTTTGTTTGTTTGTTTTTTGTTGAGTGTTGAGTTTGATAAATTCTTTATAGATTTTTGGACACTAGTCCTTTATCTGACGTGTCCTTTGCAAAGATCTTCTCCCTGGGAACCTGCAGTTTCCCTTTTAGTTTTGTCGGTTGTTTCCTTTGCTGTACAAAAGCTTTTTATTCTGATGAAGTCCCAATAGTTCATTTTGGCTTTTGTTTTCTGTGCCTTTGGAGATGTGTCTAGCAAGAAATTGCTGCAGCACAAGTCAGAGGTTGCTGCCCATGCTCTCCCCTTGGATTTTGATGGATTCCTGTCTCACATTTAGGTCTTTGATTCATTTCGAATTTATTTTTGTGCATGGTTTAAGAAAGTGGTCCAGTTTCATTCTTCTACATGTGACTATCCAATTTTCCCAACACCATTTGTTTAAGAGATATCTTTTCCATTCCATATTCTTGCCTCTTTTGTTGAAGATTAATTGGCCAAATAATTGGGGTTTGTTTGTGGGCTTTCTATTCTGTTCTATTGATCTGTTTCTGTTTTTATGCCAGTACCATACAGTTTTGATTACTACAGCTTTGTATTATAACTGGATCTCTGGAATTTTAATACCTCCAGCTTTGTTTTCAAGATTTTTTGACTACTTGGAGTCTTTTGTGGTTCCATACAAATTTTATGATTATTTATTCTAATTCTGTGAAAAATGCTGTTGGTATTTTGATATGGATTGTATTAAATCTGTAGATTGCTTTGGGTAGTATAGACATTTTAATAATATTTGTTCTTCCAATCAATGATCATACAGTATCTTTCTATTTATTTGTGTTGTCTTCAATTTCTTTCATCAGTGTTTTAAAGTTTTCAGAGTACAAGTCTTTCATCTTCTTGGTTAAGTTGATTCCTTAAAATTAAAAAAAAAGTTTTAATTAAAAAATTTTTTTTAATATTATTTTTGGTACAATTATAAATGGGATTACTTTCTTAATTTCTCTTCCTGTTGCTTTATTATTTATGGTATGGATTTCTGTACATTGGTTTTGCATCCTATAACCTTACCCAATTCATTCATCAGTTCTAGCAGTTTCTTGGAGTCTTTAGGGTTTTCTATATATGGTATCATGTCATCTGCAAATAGTGGAAATTTTACTTCTTCCTTACCAATTTGGATGTCTTTTCTATCTTTTTGTTGTCTGATTGCTGTGACTAGGACTTCCAGTACTATGTTGAATTAAATTGGTGAGTGTGGACATCCTTGTTCCTGATGTTAGGGGGAAAGTATTTCTCCTTTTTTTTTTTTAGATTTTATTTATTTATTTGACAGACAGAGATCACTAGTAGGCAGAGAGAGAGAGAGGAGGAAGCAGGCTCCCTGCAGAGCAGAAAGCCCGATGCGGGGCTCAATCCCAAGACCCTGGAACCATGACCTGAGCCAAAGGCAGACACTTAACAACTGAGCCACCCAGGCACCCCATTTCCCATGCTTCTTGAGGTAGGTGTGTATTGCTATAAAATTCCCTGTTAGAACAGTTTTTACTGTATCCCAAAGATTTTGGACTGTTGTGTTTTCATTGTCTCTCTGCATTTTTAAAAAAAATTTTTCTCCTTGATTTGTTGGTTGACCCATTTTTTGTTTAGTAGGATGTTATTGAATCTCCATAAAGTTGTGTTCTTTTCAGATTTTTTTTTTTTTTGTAGTTGATTTCTAGTTTCATAGCTCTGTGGTCAGAAAAAGATGCATGATATCACTTCAATCCTTTTTAATTTGTTGAGATTTGATTTGTGGCCTAATACGTGATCTTTTCTGGAGAATGTTCCACATGCCCTTGAAAAAATTGTGCATTTTGCTGTTTTAAGATACAGTGTTCTGAATATATCTGTTAGATTCATCTGGTCAAATGTGTCATTCAAAACCACTGTTACTTTGTTGATTTTCAGTTTGGATATCTACTCATTGATGTAAGTGGGGTGTTAAAGTTCCCTACCTGATAGTATTACAATTGATTATGTTTGTTAAAAACTGCTTTATGTTTTTTGGTGCTCCTATGTTGGGTACATTAGGGTTTATAATTGCTATATCTTCTTGTGAGATAGTTCCCTGAATGATTATGTAGTGTCCTTCTTTGTCTCTTTTTATAGTCTTTGTTTTAAAGTCCATTTTTTCTGATATATGCATTGTTACTCTGGCTTTCTCTTCATATCCTTTTGCATGATAAATGCTTCTTCATCCTTTCATTTCCAAACTGCATGTGTCTTTATGTCTCAAACAATTCTCTTCTAGACAGCATATGGAAGGGTCTTGCTTTTTTTTCATCTATTCAATCACCATGTGTCTTTTGATTGGAGCTTTTAGTCCATTTACATTCAAAGTAATTATTGATAGGTATATACTTAATTGTTATTTAGTTACTTGTTTTATCATTTTTGTAGTTCTTCTCTATTCCTTTCTTCTCCTGCTCTCTCATGTTTTGCTGACTTTCTTCAGTAAACACTTGGATTCCTTTCTCTTTATTATTTGCGTATCTTTTACCGTTTTTTAATTTGTGATTATCATTAGTCCTACATATAACATGCATAAAGCAGTCTATATTAAGCTGATGGTCGCTTAAGTTTGAACCTATTCTAAAAGTACTAATTTGTTAGTTTTCTCACATCTGTTTCAGGTGTATGGTATCATATTTTAGATCTTCTTATTTTGTGAATCTCTTCACTGATTTTATAGATATACTTAATTTTACCATTCTGCCCTTCTTTTCTTATTCCTGGTTATGGTTTTTCCTTTCTATTCATAGGGTCCCTTTTAACATTTCTTGTATGGCTGATTTAGTGGTAATGAATTTCTTTAACTTTTTTTTGGTCTAGGAAATCCTCTCTTTCTATTCTGAATGATAGCCTTGCTGGATAGAGTATTCTTGGTTGTGGATTTTTCCCTTTCAGCACGTTAAACATATCATGCCACTTCTGGCCTGCAAATTTTCTGCTGAAAAATAAGCTGATTGTCTTAGGGGGTTTCCCTTGTATGTAACTGCTTTTGTTTTCCGTGTACCCCAGGCATTTTTCAAACTGCTGTTTCTACTCTGTATCTCAGTGGGGCTGTTTGTTATGCTGTGCCTTTAAAGGTGGGGACTCAGTTTTCTATTACCTTCAGGCTTTACCAGAGCCAACCCTGGTGAATTTTAAAGTTCCAGGTGTTAAACACCCCTGATAGTAAGAACTTGTAAAGTGAAGCCCCTGTGCCTTTCAAAGCCAAATGTTGTTGGGTTTCCCATGCAGGGTCCCCATGCTTAGGGTGCCTGGTGTGGGGTCTGTTCTTTTCCTTCTCCCTCCCTGGAGTGTGCCTCCCTCCCACAGATAGTCTCATGGGTCAGTTGGTTTCCTGATCATGTCTCCCTTCCTGTCCTTTTCAATGCCGTCTCTTCTCTGCATTTAGCTGTGGGGAGTCTGTAATGCCAGACTTTTTGAGTCATTTCTGATGTGGGTGTTGTATATGTGTACCCATGGGATCAGGTGATCTTAGGATCCTCCTACTATTCCACCTTCCAGGAAGTTTGATTGACTCACATGAGACCCTAGCATTGGCTCTATAGATCCTTTTAGTGTTCTAATCCATACTTACACCTTCATCTTCTTTTTTTATACACTTTCCTTGCTTTATCACCCCTCATCTTGCTAGTTTTTAAATTTGTCTACTTTTTTTCCCCTCCATATTTTCCTTCTCTGCAAATATGCTTATGATTTACATATTTCCCTTCTCAGCTCCAAACCTAAATTCCATAATATTAATGACCCTCTAATAGAGTCATAATTAATGACTCTCTAATAGAGTCATAATATTAATGACTCTAATAAAAAGATGAAAGTCTTCTTTTCCTTGGCTTTTCATCTTTCTATTTTTGCTGCAGTTTGGACCAAACGAATTTGTATTAACCAGTCATCTGCTGTCTTCACTTCTGATCCTGGCTGCCACGTAGTTGCATCACTAAGAATAATTTCCAGCCTTTATGTGACTTCTTGTTTCTAGTCCTCTTCTTTCCCATTTGCTTTCTTGGTTATTCCAAACTTTCACCAATATCTGCAAGCTCTTCCCCCAACCCTCTCATTCTTAGACTATTTCTCAGGAAAAAAAAATGGAGTCCTTGAAGTACAGACTCTTTCAACTTCTATTCTTTTCTAGACTTATTTATAACTGCACTTGTTCTTACCCCTTCTTTCCTATTCTAAAAAAACAGAGGGCTGTCTTCTTGGAGATCAGCCCCTGCTTCTGAATACTGGATTATAACTGTCACCTTATTTATTCATCATGTAGGTAATTGTTGCATTGTCCCCTCTGCCTTATAATGAGCAAATCTCACTTCATGGTCCTTCCTCGAAGTCTGCCTTTGACTATAACCTCACCATAGGCTACCATTGTGTCTTTCCTATTTTTGCCCCATGAACTTTCAAGGAAGAAAAGCATTTGCATGCTGCATTTACTTGCTCAGTCTGTATCACTTCTATGATATGCTTTATTGTTTTTTTCCTGTTTAAAGGAAAAAAACTAATTTTGCTTTAAACAAAATAGAGGGGAGATGACTAGGCAGGTGGGCAGGATGACCATCAGATGATCTCACAAGGATGTTTTATTTCCTAAAGTCATCTCGGGCTAGGCTTTGAAGCTCAGCTTTTACATCCACAAGTGAAGTTCTCCAAGTGTCCCAGAAGTGGTCAGATCTAGATAGATAGACTCACAGTGACCAAACTCACAATGCCCTGAGGTAAACCAGAATCCAACATACTGCTTTTAAAATCTAAAAATATTTCTATTCTTTGGACAAGAGTGCTTTCCTAGTAGTAAAAGTACACAAGAAACCAAATTATAAAAATTATATTTGAGCCAGTATTTCAAACAATAAACTTGATGACTTAAGAACTTATTTTAATGGTTCATGGTTTCAACTGATCACACTTGGAGATAACTATCTTTATGACATTGATATTCAGAGGGTTTGGACACCTGAGTTGGTTGGGACTGAGGCTTCAGTCACTCCGAATCCTCAGAGGTCTGGATTATGCTGTACAAGTAAATTTTGTTTCTTTGAGCAGATTCATGGTTCCCATGTGCACCATTTCATCCTATAGATGCCTTTGGACCATCAGTGAGCTAGAGTGAAATCTTTTCTTTTTCTTAGTTTTGACAATGTTGTGCCTGTTAGAATTACATAGTGATTTTACTAGTCAGGCTCTCAAAACCCCAGAGATGTACCGCCTCTACTTTCACTACAGCCCCCTGGTTATTCTGTCACATTATTTCACTGGCGTCTTGCTCTACCCTCCTCTGATTCTCTTCTTGCCTCTCTGATTTGTCCTTCTTAATATTGAAGGGGATCAGAATATGCTATGTTGACATAAGAAATATTTTGAGCTGAAGACAACTGAGAAAGAGCAGAAGCCGGAGAGCTCTTTATCTTCTCTCTATCTGTGTGAAAGCAGGCGTAAATATCCCTTTATGAAGGTGTTTCCCTCTCTCATACCAAGAAGGGAACAAAAGTTTCCTAAGTAACCCTTATCTTCCATTAGTTCTCCCCACATAGTTAGAACTACACAATTTATCACCCTTTGCTAAAATGGAATACAAGGGGCCAGGTCTAAATGCCTCTTCTGGTCTCCACTTATTTTTTATGTATTCGTATAAAAATAACAGACAGAAGTTGTATGCCTTCTGTTAATCTGTTATCAGTTTAATTCACAGATCTCATTAAAAGAAACCAAGAGTAGAGAAAACAGTTTTTCTTCCCCTACAAGGTCTTTGCTCATCTTCCTTCTACTTTTCAAATATTGGCTCTGTTGTAAATTCACTTCTCTCTTGCTCTTTCAGGGCAACTGTTTCTGGTCTTGCTCAGGTTTGCATCATTTATTGACACAACTAATACTTGCTGAGTACCTACATTGGTCCTAAAGCAACTATGATTAGAACAAATTCCCCACTTTCTTGGAGTTTACTTTCTAGAGAGGTGACTTGTAGAATAAGGACATAATGTATGGTATATCAGGTGTGGAGGTGTGGTAAGTGGAATGTACAAAAATAAAATCAATTCTGAATATATTAAAAGAAAAATCACTCCTATCATTTACTAAAATATTATAATGTGCCAAAACTATGCTAAATACATATTATCAAATTTAATCCTTAAAATTTAAATAGCTAAATATTACTAGCCACATTTTGCAGAAGAGGTTTATTGTTGTTTAGTCACTGCTAATAAAAAAGCAAAGCTGGGATTTATTTATTTTTAAAAAGATTTTATTTGAGAGAGACACACACAAGGGGAAAGAAGCAGAGAAAGAAGCAGACTCCCTGCTGAGCAGAGAGCCCAATGAAGGGCCCAATCCTGGGACTCTGGAATCATGACCTGAGCTGAAGGCAGACACTTTACTGACTGAGCCACCCAGGCACCCCAAAACTGAGATTCAAACCCAGATTAATTTAGCTACAGAACCATTTTCTTAATCAGTCCCTATATAGTCAAATATTGCAATTGCACTTGAGAACCATCTGTGGAAATTTAAAAAGAAAATATATATATATATAATATATATATACCTGTCTGAGTGCTAAGTTAGTACTACATCCCAATAGATATCTCAGTGGGTAGTGGGTAGTGTTAGGACATATATATTTTGGAAAACACTGAACAACATATAAGCCTATTCTTCACTATGTCCTGAATATTTGTTAAGAGACTTACTTTAACATGTACAAAACAAAGCAAAATATTTTTCTTTTAAAACTTTTCCTCTTCTTCTTTTCCTGCTTATTAATAATATTACAATCTTTACAAATTTAGAAATGAAGTTTATCAATCTAGCCTGAGTCAGGAAAGAGTGGAATGATGGAAAAGTTGAACATAAAAACTATAAGCTATAAAAGGGGATAGATGTATTGAGAGGTAGGCTTGGAAGAAGAAAAAAGAATTGCTGTGAATCTAGGAGAGCAAATATCAGAAGCAGCCACTGCCCCCAGGCTGAGGCAGAGTGCACAAGGAAAGCCCCAGCCCTTCCAGTGCGAGACCCAGACTTTGTCAGAGGGAGCAAAGCCAGTTCACTCAATGGCAGAGAAGTCACTGCGGTGCAATGCTGGTGGAACTTGCCAGAAATCAGCCCTCTAAGGGGCCAAGAAGAGCTGTTCACAGGGAGGTGTCTCACTGGAGGCATTCTGCTGCCAAATTTTCTGAGTGGGGTGACTGGGGAAGCTGCTGGCTGCCAGCCACAGGGAAGCTGTGCGTGGCACAGGAGCAGGTGCTGGAAAAAGACACACACACTTCACAAGAACCAGGAAGCAAAACCCTTTCCTCCTGTGCCCTCTACTGACAAACCTTAACATTGTGCCAGCTGGCAAAGGAAAAGTATTTAAAGGGACCACATTCATTTCTCAGAGCAGGCTTTGGGTGAATTTGAAGCTGAAGGCTGTAAGTGGCTACACATGACTAACTGGTGCTCGGAAACCATCCCAGGCTGATCACCTTCCCACCCATCCCTCTGATCAAGTTTGTACCACGTCTTGCAGAGCTTGCCCTGCCAATGTCTAGGCATCTCCACAGCTGCATCATCATCTTGTGCTCCTCTCTGGTCTCCTGCTTCTCAGCAGTTCACATTCCAGCTCTCCTTCCCACTACTTCTAGAGATACTTCTCTCAAAGTCAAAAATGCATCTATGGATGGGCTGTGTCAATAGTTTGCTATGAATTTAGACAGGATGCACGTGAGTCCAAGGGGTATAGTACTAACTGGTCTCAGAGGACAGCAAATGAGCATATAATACTTCCTCTGCAAGTTAGAAATTCTCTTCTTGAATTTCCCATCCTTGCTGTTCATCCTGTTGAATTATGGTGTGGACGTCATCGGTACACCTAGGAATCGTGGGAGACGACTGGCGGGGTGGGGAATGACTGATAGAACTTTGCTTTTTCAAACCTGCATTTCAAAGACTGAAAAAAGATGTCTTTTTAGACCATGGATTGATGCTGGGAGAAAAACAGGACTGTCATTTGAGTTACTGACAAACAACTGATCAATTAATGAGTACTTGATATATACAGGACATTGAAGGTGCTTACATCACTGAAGGCATCATCGCTGGCTTCTCTATTAGGAAAAGTTGTGAGGACCCACAACAGAAATGTTTTCATTTCTTTTAAAATCAGAAAGGAAAAAATGAACTTTTAGATCAAAGAAAATATTTTAACATATGATAATATATTTTTCTATATACCAATACAATCATAAAATATACATCCTAATGTTTTCTTTTTTGGAATTATGTTTAGTTAGCCAGCATATGGTACATTATAAGCTTTTTTTAAAAGATTTTATTTATTTATTTGAGAAAGAGATAGTGAGAGAGATGAGAGGGGAGAAAGTCAGAGGGAGAAGCAGACTCTCCAAGGAGCAGGGAGCCTGATGTGGACTTGATCCAAGGACTCTGGGATTATGACCTGAGCCTGAAGGCAGTCGCTTAACCAACTGAGCCACCCAGGAGCCCTAAGTTTTTGTTGTAGTATTTTGAAGTATTTCTGACATCATTTTTTCACATATATTCTCAGCAAAGATTACCAAGAGAATAGTTACTATGATGTATACCTGGAAAGCATCCATATAGTTTTGTGATGTTAGAAAAGTAATCCATAAACTGGAATGGCTAAGAAGCATTGATCTAGTAGACCTATATACCAACTATATCGACATTTTAAAAAATGTTAATTATTATAACTAATACTCTCTGGGTGGAGCCAGGATGTGTTCATTTAGGTCAAGAATATACATATACAGGGCGCCTGGGTGGCTCAGTGGGTTAAAGCCTCTGCCTTCGTCTCGGGTCGTGATCCCAGAGTCCTGGGATCGAGCCCCGCATCGGGCTGTCTACTCAGCGGGGAGCCTGCTTCCTCCCCTCTCTCTCTCTCTCTGCTTGCCTCTCTGCCTACTTGTGATCTCTGTCAAATAAATAAAATCTAAAAAAAAAAAAAAGAATATACATATACTATAGGGTAAATCTGAGAGATAATGATTGCCTTCACTTGGAAGGGGACAAATCCAGGGTTTTTTTTTGTTGTTGTTTTTTGTTTTTTTAAATCCTTTTCCAACACTCAGTGAAAATTGAAATGATATTCAGCTCTTCCTTTGCTTGTTAGAACTCTACCTTGTTGGATTCAGTTCACCAGCCTCTTCTAGTTCTCTAACTTTTCCCTGTCATTTGTCTTGACATCCATAGAATCCTGCCTTGATTTTTTTTTCTCTCCTATATCTCAGGGTGGAAAATTGCTTCTCTGATGTAACTTGCATGGCTTCAACTCCCAAACATTTCTGATGGTTTGAAAATCTACATAATAGTAATTGCACTTACCATTGATCATGAGATCATTACCCACCAGCACATCTCTAAGCTTTAAGTATATGCTACATCATTTTATTCATATTGTGATATATTATCACTATCCCTATTTTTAAATGAGGGAACAAATTCATTATAGTTAAAGATTTTATCCAAGTTCACATAGTCAGCAAGTGGTAGAACTTGGTTTTTCAGACCCATGGGAATCCTAAACTATAATCATCTATAATCATTAACAACTGTGGTCTAATGTCTTCCAAAATTCCCATTCATTCCAGTTTCACCCTGCAACTTCCCCTACCCAAACCCAACCACGCAAAAGACTTCTTTTTGTATTTCTTATTTTGTTTCATGATTTTATCGTCTATATAGTCTCCAAATCTGGAAACATCCTGGAATCTCCATTTCCCCTGTCAAATTGTTCTTCATGTTTAGCAGCATTAGTTCACAGATGTCCTAGCAAGTATATGTTGCTGACATTTCCTGCCTCCTAATTGATTTTCTGGGCTGGTCTTTCCACAATCCATTTGTCCTGCACAGTTAACAGATATTTTTTAATCAATCTGATCCTGTCACTTTGCTTAAAACCTCTCTTGGCTTCTTCAGGCTTTGTTGCCTGCCATTCTCCATAGCTTTCATCCAAGGTCATTCGCAAATGACCCCATCTATATTTTCTAATCTGATTTGTCTCACATGTATGTGAATGATTGCTTTTTTAGATGTATGTACATGCTATATAAGAAACAAAATACAAAATAATTTCAAGGTATTGCTAAAAATATCGTGGATTTTCATCACTGTGAATTTCTCAGTCAGTAAGATGTTAAAAGTACACCACCTTTCAGATGGAATACTTCCATTTTTTTTTTAATATTTAGGAGTGTCTCATAAGTGAAAAAGGCTAAGATCTGCTGATTGGTTTTTTGATTGATCTTTACTTACTAAAAACCTTTCTTTGGGATTTTAGAGCTGAAAAAATTTTAATGAACATGAGTAACCATTTTAGTTTCAAGGTTATAGACCCCATAGCCAAAGTCATTCCTGGACTGAATAATGGAATGATATTTTGGGGGTGTGAACCTAGGTGTCCATAGAGTTACTAGCCATAAGATCTTTCCAAAGTAGGGAAGGATTTAATTTTTTATTCTTCATAAATTATTAGGAAGAACTTTTAAAGCTTAACAGTAGATTTCAATATAGAAATGGCAATGAAATAAAAATGAAAAAAGTGATATTTAGTTATAATACTGTATCCAATGTGGTTTGGTCTTCAGTTGTGTCCTATCTTGAAAGCAGGGGATGGATGTTGTTTTCCATCAGTTAGCCACTATTCATTCATTTGACAGCATCACCAGAGCACTGAGCTTACATAGGTCATTTCTCTCATACCATGGCTCTCTGTGATGAGGGCGGAGATTGGGTTTGCGAGATGGACATGTTTGGGTTAAAACTTGGGTACAAAATCACCAAATATTATACTTCAGTTTCCTTATCTTAGATATAGGAACAAAGCCTACTTTGTAAGGTTACTGGGAGTTTAAATAAGATAGGGTGCAACTTGCAAAGAATACTAAATCTTGATTTCTCTTTCTGTGGTACTGCATACCAAAATAGCTCATATCTATTTAGTGTGTATAACTCTAAGGATGGGGATACTTAACACTTATTTGGTCTAGCCCCTTATTTCATAAATATGAAAATACTAAGAGGCCATGTGAGATTTGTTGACCACATCATGAACTTGTTGTATAAAGGGAATAGGCTGAGGAGTCCTCTTCTAGCCTAGTATTGTCCATCCCTAGTGATAGCAAACTGATCTTCAATCAAATGCTAATTAGGTAGTAACTGGGTTGAATGGAACAAAGAAGAGAGGACTTTCTTAATTCTGGGCACTGGGCTAGTGCTTCTGGGTACACTGATGGATAAAAACATTTCCTCGATCTGAAATGGCTCCTAGAAAACTGTAACAGTGCCTGCACACTAGAATCACCCATTAATTGTCTTAAAAGTTACTCATGCCTGGACTTCCTGTTGAGTTTTAAATTCAGAATTTAAAAATTCTTTTGGTCTATAGTACAATCAGGTATTAGGCAGCAACACAACTGAATAATAAATATTATTTATGATGGAATGATGACTGTGATGGAGAGAAGAGCTTGGGAACACAGAGGAAGGAGGGATTTGCCTGGTGATCAAAAGGACAGCTTCGGGACACCTGCCGAAGAGCAATTCCAACTGTTCTCACCCATCATTAATTCAACAAATACATCTGGAGCAAAATGTCTCTTTCAGGTATTGTGTTTGATAACATCTGTGAAAAAGAAGTGAGCCAAACAATTAAAAATCATGGGATATGGGGAATAAGACTGGAAGTTAAATAATAAGAAGAATTTATAATTACTTCCCAAAGAGAGAGCAATGCAAAAGCTCTCTGTTTCATAAAGCCGCACACCAGGCAACCACTAAGTCATGAGTGGGGCAGATATTTGGAAATAAGATCTGGATCAGCCCTGGATTTTTAGGACTCTGATTTTCATTTGTGTCCTGACAGTTTGGCTCAAAAACACAGTGGCAGGCTTTTCTCCTCCCCTTGTCCTTCCTGCCAACTGTTTTTTCCTTCCTCAGACCGTTTTCCTTCTCAGCCTTTAGTTTACGGTAGAGTTAGCCTGACAGTTGCGACAGAAGCCCTGCCTCATTTGGAGATCTGGTCCATCCTTGAAGAAAGGAGTCAATATCTCCCACATCAGTGAAGTATCAGGACAAGCAGAAAGGAGCAGAGGAAAGGCTGAGAGCAATTTAGGGGAGATGGAGCCCCCCCAACCCTGTCTCCTTTTCCTCAATACATAACAATGACCTAGTAAATTGCCATATGCCAGAAAGTTGTTATAATATCACATATGTAAATCTATACAAATCCATATAAATCTCCTTAAATCTATAATGATTATGATGTGCCAAGCACCCTCTAATGTACGACCTCAACTCACCCAACTATTTGAGACTTCATTAGCTTCCCCCCTTCCATATTCTTCCCATCTTCCAACATGCTTAGATTTCATTTTCTTTCCTTTCCACCTGAAGTCTAGTGTCTGTCACAACATGTAGAACTATAAGTGGAAATCCTGGCCGTGATACAACTGGATTTTGTGATTTGGGGGAATGGGGTAGAGGGAGGGTGGATAGAGGGCAGAGCTTGTAGTCCCAAGTTGACAAATTTGAAGAAGGTATTTTAAAGGAGACTGCCTATAAATGGAAGAAGTTATGATATCTATCCCATAAAATGTTTAAGATTTAAAATGATTCACAGTATTTGTCTAGGGAAGTAAAAACATAAACACTCCATGAAAAAAATCAGTGTTTCTTCCTGAAAGCTGTAGTCTAAGAAAATCTTGTGATTTTATTGTTTAGGATATATTGTTTAGGATATATGACAGGAAGTTCTGTTTATTATGCAAACTGGGTTTTTTTTCCTCCAGCAACTTTCCCCCACTTTGTAGTTTGTAGTCCAGACATACATGGCTGTGTATTTATGAATCTGTCTAGGGGTCTTGACTACCAAGTGGCACTTCCAGAGACCGTTGAGGGTGTGCGGTGTGATGAGGTGAAGAAAGGTCCTTCCGTAGGGGTACTGGCCAGGTGGTTTACCAGTGCATGCCCAAGTCCTCACGTTACTTGTCCTAAGTCTCCCTGAGGAGCATAGACATTTTCTTGAGGTCTTTACTCAGTTTCATTGGGATGCCACAGGATATATTCTTTCTGCCCTCCATGCTAAAGATGCTATGTCTTTTTACAGTTTCTGGGAGTGGGGTCAGGGAGGAATATCATGGTCACAGGAGCCATGACAAGAAGCTGTATTTTCACATAATCTCCAGTACTATAACTTCATTTTTCTTGATAATGGCATTATTGAAAAATAATTTATAGGTTTGGTGCAGGTTTTTTTTTTTTTAAAGATATTATTTATTTATTTTTTGACAGAGAAACATCGAGAGCAGGAATACAAGCAAGGGGAGTGGGACAGGGAGAAGCAGGCTTCCCGCTGAGCAGGGAGCCCTATGCCGGGCTCCATCCCAGGACTCTGGGATCATGACCTGAGCTGAAGACAGAGGCTTAAGGACTGAGCTACCCAGGTGCCAAATTCCGTAGTTTTTGGGTATTCATAGAGTTGGATACAACCACCACTAAAATCAATTTTAGAATTCTTTCATTACCACAAAAAGAAAAGCTGTACCCTCAGGCACCACCTTTAACCACCACTTCTCCCCATTGCTCCCTGCCCCCATCACCACTAATCTCCTTTCTCTTTTTGCTGGTCCTGTACGTGATAGGATCTTCATTAAAAGCAAAAACCAAATTCTATAGACCAGCAATTCTTAAATCTCTTCCTCCTCCTCTTCTTATTAGGCCACATGTAAAAAAAAATCCTTGAGGACCCCAGAGAGCTTTTGTTTATGTAAATTATGTCTATCAATATTTAAAGTATAAGAAATTAGAACTGAGAAATTTAAAAATTGATTTTTCATTGATTCACTTAAAAATAACAAATTCTTGGGGCGCCTGGGTGACTCAGTGGGTTAAGCCTCTGTCTTTGGCTTAGGTCATGATCTCAGGGTCCTGGGATGAAGCCCTGCAAGGGACTCTCTGCTCAGCAGGAAGCCTGCTTCTCTCTCTCCCACTCCCCTGCTTGTGTTCCCTCTCTTACTGTCTCTCTCTGTCAAATAAATAAATAAAATCTTAAAAAAAAAAAAGAAAGAAAGAAATGTTAAAAAAATAGCAAATCCTTTACTTATTAATGTAATAATTTTTATGAAAAATATATTTCCCTCTCAACGTTAGTAAAAGGAGAGCTTTTCTTTACATATTTTGAAGATCTCTTTCATTTCTGGCTTAGAAGATAGCTGGAGTCTCATATAGGTTTTTTTTCAGTCTGTTGTGATGTGTTGTTTTGAATAAGTATCTGAAAAGAATCTAGCCCCATGGGGAAATATTTCAGTAGCTTCTTCGGATAATTGTGGATTTTCTTTTTTGACACTACACCAAACTGGGCAAGTGGTAGTTCCTTTAAGGTTGATTGTAATACAGAAGACCTCTTTTCAAAGAGCCAGCTCCTGGTGTCCTTGATCTGTGCTATTGCTTTCTTTAGTTTCCATTTCACTTATTTCTATTCTAATCTTTATTATTTCCTTTCTTCTACTGGTTTTCGTTTTTGCTTATTGTTCTTTTTCTATCTCCTTTAGCTGTAAGGTTAGGTTTTTCTTGCTTCCTGAAGTAGGCCTGCATTGCTCTAAGTTTTTCTCTTAGAACAGCTTATGCTGGGTGCCTGGGTGGCTCAGTGGGTTAAGCCGCTGCCTTCAGCTCAGGTCATGATCTCAGGGTCCTGGGATCGAGGCCCGCATCGGGCTCTCTGCTCAGCAGGGAGCCTGCTTCCCTCTCTCTCTCTCTCTGCCTGCCTCTCCATCTACTTGTGATTTCTCTCTGTCAAATAAATAAATAAAATCTTAAAAAAAAAAAAAAAAAAAAGAACAGCTTATGCTGCATCTCAAAGGTTTTGGAACATTGTGCTTTCATTTCCATTGTATCCATGTATTTTTAAATTTCCTTTTTGATTTGTTGATTGACCCATTCCTTGTTTAGCAGCATGTTATTGAATTTCCATGCATCTTTCCAGACTTTTTCCTGTGGTTGATTTCTAGTTTCCTAGCATTGTGGTCAGAAAAAGATGCTTGGTATGACTTTGATTTTTTTTAATTTGTTGAGACTTGATTTGTGGCCTGCTATGTGATCTATTCTGAATAATGTTCCATGTGCACTTAAAAAAATTGTGCATGCTGCTCTTTTAGGCTAGGACATTCTAAATATATGTTAGATCCATTTGGTCCAATGTGTCATTCAAAGCCACTCTTTCCTTGTTGATTTTCTGTTTGCGTGGATCTACCCATTGATTTAAGTGGGGTGTCAAAGTCCCCTACATGATAGTATTACAATTGATTACTTCCTTTATGTTTGTTATTAGCTATTTTGTATATTTTTGTGAGCCCATGTTGGGTGCATGAATTTTTACTAATGTTACTACTTCTCATTAGATCGTTCCCTTTATGTTTATGTTGCATCCTTTTTTGTCTCTTTTACAATGTTTGTTTTAAAGTCTATTATGTCTGATATAGGTATTGCTATCCCGGCTTTCTTTTCACTTCCATTTGCATGACAAATGCTCTCTCATTCTTTACCTTTCTATCTGTAAGTATGTTTAGGTCTGAACTGAGTCTCTTGTAGGCAGGATAGGCAGCTTGCTTTTTTATCCATTCAATCATCCAATTTGATTGGGGCAACCTTTTGATTGGGGCATTTAGTCCTTTTCATGCAAAATAATTATCAATAGCTATATATTATTGATCTACTTATTTTATGGTTCTTTTTGTAGTTCTCTGCTCCTTTCTTCTCTAGCTCTCTTTTCTCTTGGTTTGCTGGCTTTCTTTAGTCATCATCTACTTGGATTCCTTTCTGTTTTCATTTGCATATCTATTACTGGTTTTAGATTTGTGGTTACCATTAGGTGTTTATATAACATTTTTTGCGCATAACAGTCTATATTAAGTTGATGGTCACTTAAGTCTGCACCTATTTTTCTCTCCCTTTCATATTTTAGGTATATGGTGTCATATGTTAGATTGTTTTATTTTATAACTCTCTTGACTGATTTTTATAGATATACTTAATTTTACTGCAATTATGCTTCCTACTTTTCTTACTCCTGCTTATGAAGACGTCTTTCCTTTCCACTCAGAGAGTCCCCTTTAACATTTCCTGTAAGTCTCATTTAGTAGTGATGAATTCCTTTAACTTTTGTTTGTCTGGGAAATGCTTTATCTCTTTTTTCTATTTTGAATGATAGCCTTGTTGAATAGTGTATCCTTGGTTACAGGTTTGGGTTTTTTTTTTCTTTTTCTTTTTCTTTTCGTTCAGCACTTTGAATATATCATGTGACTGCCTGTGGCCTACAAGGTTTCTGCTGAAAAATCAGCTTATAGCCTTATGAAGTTTCCCTGTTTCTCTTGTATGTAAATGTTTTCTTCTCTCTTGATGCTTTTAAAATTCTCTCTTTATCAGTACTTTTTTGCCATTTTAATTACTGTGTGTCTTGCTGTGGATCTTCTTGGGTTGATTTCATTGGCTGCTCTCTGTACCTCCTGGACCTGGATTTCTGTTTCTTTCCCCAGAGTTTTTAGAAACACTAAGACAGTTTTTAGCTATTATTTCCTCAAATAAATTTTCTGCCCTCTTTTCTGTCTCTTCTGAATCTCCATAATGTGAATTTTATTATGCTTGATGGTGGCGCTGAGTTCTCAAGTCTATGTTCATTGTTTTTTTTTTTCTCTCTATCCTGTTCATTTTGATTGCTTTCCATATTCATTCCTCTGGATCATTGATCCCTTCTTCTTATTGCTCTAGTCTGCTATTTATTCCCTGTCATGTATTTTTACTTTGTTATCGAGTTCTTCATCTCTGATTGGTTCTTTTTTTTATGTTTTCTATCTTTGTTGAGAGTCTCACTGAGGTTCTCCACTCTTTTCTCAAGTCTAGTCAGTATCTTTATGATGATTACTTTAAATTCTCTAATATTTTAGAGATAGAGATAAATAATATGATTTATTAGAGGGAAATTCCCTTAGGTCTCTTGCTGCATTTTTGTCCTGTTCCTTCATTTAGGACCTCTTCTGTCTCCTCATTTTGTCTAACTCTCTATATCTATTTGTATGTGTTGGGAAAGTCAGCTACATCCCCTGCTCTTGAAAGTAGTGGCCTTAAAAAGAGGTCCTGTAGTGTTCTGCAGTGCAATCTCTCTTATTCACCAGAACCTGGTGCTTCATGGGTATATCCTTTGTGTGTTGTGTACACCCTACTATTGTGGCTGACCTGCTTCTGCCTTCAGCCCAGTCATCTACAGTGGTTCTCTTTGCCTGTTGTGGGCAGGATTTGGTCCCTGTGTTGTTAGTGGGACATTCTAGGACTTCTGAGTTTGAGTTGAATCAGACCAGGCATTTTTCAGAGATGCAGTACTGCCAAGCTGCAGGGCACTTTCCCTGTGTTGTGCCCTGAGAAGATTTTGTTGGTGGGTGGGGCCTGTAGTCAAACAAGATGTCTGGCCCCAGCCCACTGCTTGTGTATGTGGTTAACTCCCCATTTCCCTAGGGTATGAGTCACTTTGAAGTGGTGCTAGTCTCTGTTGTGACTGTATGCACACTGACAGACTTATGGTACAACTTTGGATGGGCTCCAGCTAAATGCATATTGGAGAGGGTGCAGGTCCTGCTCCCTAGAATGTTGGGGCTAGTTGCATGGTGCCAGGGAGGTCTATGCTTGTCCTTCTTAGACCAAAGTAGGCTGGGTTGGATGGGGTGTATCTGTAGAAAAGTACACAGGAGCAGAGTGAGTGGTTTTAGCAAGCTAGGTAGTGAGTTTTGGCCCTGTGCTGGTTCCTAAAGGTGTTTGTGTGTTTAGGTTGGAGGATAGGGAAGGGAAATGGTGCCTACCAGCTTTATTGTGCCTAGAGTAGTTTCCCAAGGATGCATGCCATCACATGCTCTGAGATTAGTAAGCAGATCTCCTTCCTGTAAACCTCAGGCATTTTTCAACTGCTGCTTCTATGCCATATCTCTGTGGGACTTTTTGTTGTGCTGTCTCTTTAACGGTAGAAACTCTGTCCTCTTGACTCTCCCAGAGCCAAGCTCATTGATTTTTAAAATTAAAAATCAGGTGTTAAACCCCTCTGATTATAAGAACTTGCAAAATTTGGCCCCTCTTATTTTCAAAACCAAATGCTATAATGGTTTGTCTTCTCTGTGTGAGTTCTTCATATTTGGGGTATCTGTTTCTTTCCCCATTCTCTGCCTGTACATCCTTCCTTCCACAGACCATCCTGTGGGTCTGTTAATAGCTCCCAACCATGTCCCTGCCCTTCCTATTCTCTTTGATGTGACCTCTTCTTTACATTTAACTGTGGAGAGTCTGTTCTACCAGTCTTCTGGTCATTTTCTGAATTATTTACACTGATGTGTCTTCTAGTTGTATCCATGGGACAAGGCAAGCTTAGAATTCTCCTACTCTGCCATCTTCCCTGAAAGTCCTTAGTTAATTCTTGATAGAAAATGTAGTTGCTAGAAAAATTTGGGCTGGGTATAATGAAAACTATCTTTAGGTCACATTCTGTCATGTGTATAAGAAGACATAAAATAATAGATCTTTTTTTATTAGCTTGATGAAGTTACAGGCATTCTGTCCCTTTAGGTTCTCTGACCACCAATGCATGAAAGATCCACTTGACACAAAAACAACAATATTTCAGAGGTATGATATGGTGGTCCTTGGAGAAGACCTCAATCAACTGGAAATGAAAACTAATAGCTGGTCATATAACTATTTGGAGATCAACTTCATGTGCCATCCCCAGTGAATTCCTCATTGTCTAGTCCGATGATATGATTATAGTTCCAGTCTTTTTTATGAATGCTATTGATCCATCCCATGACTATGAAACAATGCCTGCATTGCTTCTAGTTCACCAACCTTTGTGAATTTTCTATGGCTGTTTACCTATGCTTTTTTTTTTTTTTTTTTAAGATTTTATTTATTTGACAAAGAGAGAGTACAAGCAGGGGGAGTAGCAGGCAGAGGGAGAGGAAGAAGCAGCCTCTCTGCTGAGTAGGGAGCCCAATGTGGGTCTTGATTCCAGGACCTTGGGATCATGACCTGGGGTGAAGACAGATGCTTAGTGAACTGAGACACCCAGGCGCCCCTACCTATACTTCTATAGTGTATTTGCTTAAATCATTCTCTTCTTACTCCTAAAATGTTGGCACTACAAGGCCTGGCCTTTAGTTCCTACCTCTTTTGCTTTTTCAGGATGATTGATTCCATTCTCCAAATACTCCTGCAACTTTCAAAATATACCATTTGGGGGCAGGGGTATTATTATGTGTGAGAACTGTGTTTATCTCTTAAAATATTTTACCTTATTTAATTCTTACAACAATCTTAAAATTAGTATTGTTGTTTGGCATGTGGATCAAAAAAATTTGTGTACCTTGTTCAAATCACAGCTTGAAAGATCTGGAACTAGATCATAGACCTGACTGCAAAACCATTGTTTTAAACTTAATAATTGCTGCCCAATATATTGTGAATCCCAATGTCTGACTTGAACCTGAGATCAGGGTTTCATACCTTTGGAGCACTGGAGAGACATCTACAAAATTAATTAACTAAATTTATAGGTGCCTCTGTCCCTCCTTTTTCTTAATGAATAAAAATCTTGTAGGAAAGCTGAATGCTATCTCTATGTACTGCCTCTGTTCTTTATTTTGTAATAGTACTCTTTGTTCAGGTCAACAAAATCATCCTCATTAACAGATCTGATGGTTCATTTTCTGCTCCATAACTGCTTAATACAATGATTCTGATCCATCCCCCTACTTGTTGCCAACTCTCCTTGACTTCCAGGCCACAATACTCTCATGATTCTCCTTTCCCCTACTATCTCTTCTTAGTCTGTTTTTGCCTGCCCCTGCTATGCCTGACCCTCCAGAATTGGCATTCCTAAGGCCCTGCTTTTAATTATCTTCTCTTGTAAACTTACAGGATTATCAGCTCCAAACCTCTGACTTCAATTCCTACCTTTATTCATGGTTCAATTACCTATGTAATAGTAATAGCATATAACATATATGGAGCAATTACTATATATGCCAGGCACTTTGCTCACTTATATATCTGCTTTGTCTAATTCAGTCCACATCAAATATCATTTATTACTATCCTCATTTCCAAATGAGGAAGTTTATGCTCAGAAAGTCTCTAAATCTTGTCCAATCTCACAGAATGAATAATGGCAGAGCTTTGACCAAACCCATTGTCTATTTGACTCTAAAGCTGATGTTGTAACTACTGTTTTATTGTCTTTTAAAATTCTCAGTTCTCTTTGGTGCATCCATCCGACTACCTAACAGATGTAGCTCAGGTATTTCTATCTTAAGAGATAATGCGCTAAACTCAGTCAGTATTCTGTGCCCTTCCTTCCAATCCCTTTCCTACTCTCCAAATGTCTCTATTTTAATATTCCTTCTCTGATAGTCTTTATTTCTTATCATGGTTTCTCCTTCAGCCCATTCCTCAAGACTGTGATGTATTGCATTTTCCCTCTCCCTCGTGTCCATGTGCTTCTGCACCCCAGGCTGCTGACCTTCTCTTCTGCTTTCTAATTGAGCTCCTGCTACTGGGCTCCCACTGTGGCTGGTCCTTTTCACAGCCAGCAAGGTTAGCTTTTGAAAAAAAAAAAAAAAAAAAAACCTCAATATACTCATTCCATTCCACTTAAAAACCTCTCATGGCCCTTGTCACCTCCACTGTCATTTCCATTCTCCTTATATTCTCACTCTATAATTGGCCTAGTCTGCCTTGCCTATCAGAGATATCATGAACATATGTGAAGAATTATATTTTAAGATAAACATAGATGCTGTTATGTTGAAGAAAATGAAATGGGTTTCAGAACCTTTACTACATTTAAGTGGCTGATCATTTATTTTTCTCCATGGGAAACTAAATGTACAACTATTGTCATGTGTGACTGCAGTTTTTTGACATGAAAAATGACATTCTTATTCCTAACTACATGCCAACTAGGCTATTTTCATGTAAAAGCTCTTGTTTTAATTAATATTCCTAGTCAGAGCTGTTCTCTGGCTGTGGATCCTGCACCTAGGGGACAGTAATTTTACACAATAAATTTGAGTCATATTTGAGTGACAGAGTGGATATGTATACAGGGGGATGGGAGGAGATGGGAGATACTGACACCAGTGTCTTTTTGAAACAGGAATGGAATGAATTCTGTGTTCTTAATAGCTCAATTAGAATGATAAAAACATTTGTCTGGTCCTTTGTTAGCTTCCAATAAAAAAAATGCAAGTAAGGAAGCCTGGAAAAAAGATTATACTTAATAATATACTATATTTTTAATGTTGTATAACCGGGACTTGTGTCCTGAAATAAAAATGGCTATCCCCTTGTAGAGATCAGCCTCCCAGATTAGAGGCTATGTGGAGTGGCAGAGAATGGAATCGAGGTTCAGATCCATTTGGGATATGTTCCTGGATAACTGTGTGATCAAAAGCAAGTCCTATCTTATCTCTGATTCTCGGTTATGTTCAAATGGAGGAGAAATCCTATTTACAATGTAAATGTGAGGGTTCTTGGGAGTTAAGATCAATAAGTGTTACTTTTTCCTATACTAGAATGCCCTAAATAGCTCACATCCATTTAGTTTTAACAATTAGAGCTCTAAGACTAGAAGGGACCAGGAAGTTTATGTAGTTCAGTCCCTTTTTTTTTTTTTTTTCTTTACAATTCTGGAAGTCCAAGAAGATTATGTGAATTGCCAAGAGACACATCATGAACTATTTCTATATCTGGGAGTAGACATCAATATTCTAGTTTCCTAACTTTGCATTGTTAACATGGTTTAATGGAACTACTAGGAGCTCACAGCTTGGTACCAGACTCCTGCCTCAACTCAGCTACATGAGGCTGGGACATCAGTTCTAAGAGAAGCAGGAGACACATCTATTATTACATGAAGTGTAAGAATATACAATGTACACTACAATGTAGTTTCCCTGTGCACCATAAGGAAAGCTTCATTAAACCTGTTACAGTGAAAAGAGAACACTCCAGTCTTCTCATTTATTCCACCCCAACTCACCATTTTGTAATTCGTTAAGTATTTACACAGGAGCAAGTCAGCTAGGTGGTATTCGAGTTGATCTGAAAAGTCAGAGTTTACAATTAAAGGATGAGGGAGAAATAGAATGTGGAAAAGGACTGTCATACCAGGTAATAATTTTATCCTGAAATGTAAATAAATACAAAAGCACCTTCACTTTCATAATAGCAAATTGGGCAACTTCTTAATAGCAAGGATGAGGGTCCTTTCTCCAATCTGAGAAATAGAGGCCAGTCAGTTGTTGGTGTTTTTTTCGTTGTTTTTAAATTTAGAGTCCTTTTTTTTTCCTTACTGGCTGGCTCACAGATGTAGCTTTAATATTTTTCTCCACTTACCATCCCTTCGCCTCATCTACTCCCCTGTAGCCTCTTGTCCAAGGTAGAATTTTCCTGGTAGCAGCAGGTGCTTTCTAATGTCCAGTCTGTGTTCACATGTCAGACATGCAGGCATGGCAGGGGCCAGGGAATGACTTGGGGGAGGTTGGAAGGAAGGTTGAGGAAAGCTGAGTACTGCCTGCAGCACCCTTGCTGCACATCTGTAGCCCTTTCTCTTCCAGATCTCACAGCATTCTGATGAGCTGAAGAAACTCAGAAAGTTCAACATTCCATGCTCCTCCCCTTCCCCTATCAGGACACTGTGGGATACTGGGCTGTGCTTTGGGACCTTTTTGAATGGAACTAGATGAAGAGAATCCAGGAGGTACCATGGGGATTCTTTTTCCTCCCCTCATGGCTCCCAAGCTTGCCCCTACATTTTGGTTGCTCTAACACCTCAAGCAGATAGTTATTCCTAAAAGCAAAATGAATGAAAATCCATAGAAAAGTGTGATTTAGATGGGTAAATGCATTCTTCAAACATTATTGTAATCCCAATAATAGAAATTATAAAAAGAAAAGAACGTCCCCAGAGTCACACCGTGTTTACCAGATAACTATTTTTTTTTGTTTTTTTGTTTTTTTGTTTTTTGGTAAAAAGTGCAATTTCTACTCTATTCATCTCCTTTGCCTAATTTATTTTAAGTTATTAATCAGTGGTTCTTAACCCTGGCTAATCTGAATTGCTAAAGGGGGTTTTAAAAAAGGTGTTGATAGCCATACTTCACCTTGACCTACAGAATCAGAATCTGTGTTTAAAAAAATGATCCTCAGGTCAACATTCTGATTTTAAAGACAACAGCAGTTTCTGCATATTAAAAAAAAATTTTGTTTAAGTAAAATTCACAAAATATATATATATTCACCATTTTAAAGTGTACAGTTCAGTGCCATTTCGTACATTCACAATGTCATACAACATGTATTTTTGCAAAGCATTTGAGTGACATTTACTGATATATAAAACTAGAAAGTTACTTTTCTAATAGATACAGTTAAAGGCTAAGAAAGTTCATTTTTTTTTTTAAAGATTTATTTGAGAGAGAGAGAGAGAGACAGAGACAGAGAGAGAACTCATGCACAAGTGGGGAGAGGGAGAGAGAGAATCCCAAGCAGGGTCCCCACCTGAGTGTGGAGCCTGACATGGGGCTCGATCTCATGACTCTGAGATCATGACCTGATCCCAAATCCAGAGGCACTTAACTGACTGTACCACCCAGGTGCTCCATTTGTTTTTCAAACTATGTTTGAAACTAGTTTTTTCAAGCTTCTCTTATGATTTTGATTATTGCGACCCCTGGTCTAGTGAGGTGGAATTGTAGGGACATCTGGGGATAGCTTAGGTGTCCTGTTCATCTCCCCAGGTCTAGAATAGTGGGCAAGAGTGCCCAGCCTCTTGCAAAACTTGCTTTCTGTAATATGCAATATGAATATCGAGGTAGGTCCAACAATAACAATAGCTGACGTGTTTTGAACTTTTATTATGTTTCAGCTATTATGCCAGTTCTGTAACCCTCTCAGCATTTTTAAACCTCCCAACAAAACTGCAAATTTCATACCTTTTTTCTGTTGGGCAGGTGAAAGATCTAAGAATCAGGGGGGATTTACTCAAGGTCACATAGCTTGAAGGTGATGCTGGGATTCTATATTTGATCTGTATGATTACATTACTCTGATTGTCTCTCCCAAAGCATAGCATGAGAGCTAGTGAAAGCAACATTAGGTGGAGAAGCTGGTTCAAACATTAGTTCAAAGCCAAGTGTTCTGAGATTTGAAACTTAGGTCTGTAACCAGTGAGGCCAAATGGAGGAAGAAGGTGTTGAAGGCTAGCCAGAAGGTATGGGCTGTACTTAAATTTTGCTTGTTCACCTCATAGACTCCTCTTTCTTTGACAGGAAGGGTTTTCTGGAAGCAAGCTTTAATATATACCTGTGTGCCCAATGGGAAGAGTCCAAAACAGGCTTTCATCATCAGTAGGTGACAGGCATCAAGAGTAAGGTCAAGCTAAAGAGAGTTGTCCAGAGTGTTAGGAGGCCAGCTACAGCAGCAGTGCCAGTGGGAAAGTCTTTAAAGCATTCCTTCATGCACGTGTTAGTTTCTAGAATAAATTTCTGGATGCTTCTAAGCTATCTGGCTCCCATTCAATCAGCAAGTATTTATTGCATGTCTTCTATGTACCAGGTGTTGGGCTCAGCTCTGGTGTGTGTCAAAAGGAGTGAAGAGCTGAGAAAAGTTAGAGGGAGAAGTGGTAATTTTTAGGGAAATGGCTATTGTGTAGGAGGAAAAGAGCAATTTGCTGTGCCACTTCTATGGAGAGTGAGCAGGTGGAAGAACCACCGTGTCTGTAGAGGGTGCATCAGCAGGGTACCTGCTGACTCACCCTGTCTGCACATGTCTGGGCACTGGATGGGAAGATAATTGCATTGACGGTTGTGAATGGTGGATTGACGGTTGCCAAGTTGGAGCATGTGTTAGAATGGAAGATTGGAGACTAATTGGTTGAGTTGTTCATGAATATGGACAGTGTCTTTCATGATCCAGCACTTTGCTCCAAACTTGGGTAGTTGTGGGGTGAGCAGAGGTGCAGGGAGATGTCTTACTTTGAATGTGGTAGGGAGCACATCTGAAGTAGAGGCCAAGATACTTACAGAGGAATTTAGGATTAAGAATGGTGTTGCTGCCTGGGCTGCTTCTTGTCTTACAGGTAGATATCAAGAGTAGGGTCAAGCTAAAGAGAGTCGCCAAGTATATTAATTTCTAAGGCTGATATATTACCGCAAACTGGATGCTTTAAAATAACAGAAAGTTATTCTCTTGTAGTTCTGGAGGCCAGAAATCTGACATCAGGGTGTTGGCAAGACCGAACTCCCTTCAGGTCTCTAGGTGAGAATCCTTCCTTGCCTCTTCCATCTTCTGGTGTCTTTGGGTGTTCCTTGGGTTGTAGCTTTATAACTGCCATCTCAGCCTCCGTCTTCACATGGCCTTCTCGTCTGTTTCTCCCTGCCTATCTTTTTTAAGAACATCTGCCATTGAATTGAAGGCCCACCTGGATGATCCAGGATGATTTGTGTTGAGATCTTTAATTTACATCTGCAAAGACCCTTTCCCAAATAAGTTACATTCATAGGTTCTGGGATTTAGGCAGATATTTTGAGCACTACCATTCAACCCACTACAGCAAGTCCTTTCCATACTATGTTCAGAAACACAAATGGTTAGAGATGACCTCCTAGGTAAGCCTGGATTTAAGGCTATTATTTACCTGTCCTGATTTTCCCTTCTCAGCCTTCCTTATCTCTGTGTTTCTATGGATAATGTGGATTACAACAAGATGCCCTGGGAAGATGCATTTTTTCTGTCTGTGCTGGGGCCTGATGGCTGAGATATGCTCAGTCTGACAAAACTCCTGAGGGTAGGGGGCTGCGCTTGGAGTCCAACTTCCAAGCCACAGTGTTTGCTTGGATACTTAGCAGTAGATAAAAATAAGTCACTTAAAAAAGGTGACCCAAAGTGTCCTCAGTGAACAGCATCTACAACTGTAATTTCTAGATCTGCTACAGTTAGTCCGGATGGTCTCTGCGTAGCTTTTATCAGGTGTTAGTTTCTTAATGGTCTTACTTCCAGGCCATAAGAGCAGCCTCGATAGTTAATAATTATTGTTGTCAGCATTCTGGGCTATAGATGCAGTAGCGAATGCCATTTGCACCTGCATCCTCCTGGGAAACACTGGTCTCCACTATGGTGTTAAAGATCTTGCTTTGTAGTATTAGGCTGGGTCCTTTCATGGTGGCCAAAACTGGAGTAAGAGTGTAATGAGTCTTCAGCGGCTATGAAACTGGGCTCATGGCTGGAACCCAGCAAGCTCTTTCTCCTTTGGTGGGCATTGTTTAGAGTAGTAATGGCCGAATATGGTGGGAGAGTTGAGCAGATCTGACAAGGCTTAGGGAATACTGGATGACTCTCTTCAGGGGAACTTCAACTAAGAAACGTGAACTCTGGTTCAGCTTCGTCCTGGAGAGATGCTCAGAATATTTTACTAAATGGGAAAACCAAATAGAAGACTGAGGTTACAGAGTGATGTGGTATAATGCAACAACAGGGCTGCAGTAGGATGTTCTTCCTTCTCTGCTCTGTTGTTCTCCATAGTAATTATTTACCCTCACCTATGTTTTGCACTGAGGAATCTTGTTGATTTTCCCTGTTCCTCTGTATTGTGAGTGTAAGCTCCATGTCCCCAAATACAGTAGGTGCTCTGTACACGTTGTTAGTTTGATGAAAAAATTAAACTATGATTTTCTGTCCTAACAACCTCAGTATGCATAAATTGCACAAGAAGGAAAAGGGGTAAATCTGGTTTCTACCCACAACTTTTGGCAGCTAAAAACCCTATTCACCTCTATCTGTTTAAGAACAAGGACCCCAGTGGTCTGGGGTGCAATGTAGTAGGAGAGATGTTGGGAGAAGGGTGGATGTTTTGGTCCAGCTTCAGGACTTGCTGTTTGACTCTGTTTGGCGGGAGTTGGGTGGGGGGGCTTTTATTCCAGGGCTGCTAGTTTCTAATCTAATAACTAAACATCTTGACTAGACAGGACCTAGCCTGGTAAGGCACAGGGGAATTATGTTTGGGGAGGACCTTTGTTTCCTTAATGACTATTGCGCTCAGGAATCTGGGACAGGCAATCTTTCATTCACTATTTTATTTTACACTTTAAAATTATACATTTCTTTTCCATAAAAATATCCAGTTAATCTATTTCTTCTATTCCTAGACTTCCCTAGCATACAATCAAATCTTTAATCGTTTAGCCCCTGTTAGTCTTTTATAAATGAACTAACTTCTGACTTTATTACTTTCCCTTCCAAGTTAAAACATTCAAGCTTTGCTTGTCAGGTTAGACTGGGTTATGCTGCAGTCACAAATGACCTTGAAATCGCAGACATTTGTAACCAGAAAGCTACATGTGGATCATGGGTAGGCTGTGGTCCTTCTCCACTTGTTTTTTCCTGGGTTTGGCAGAGTTGCCTGCCTCTGGAACACTGCCAGACTCCTGGCAGAGGGGAAAGAGGACATGGTGAACCATTATGATGGCTCCTAAGTTTCTGTCACTTCTGATCACATTTCACTGGCAATAGCAAGTCACATGGCTAACCCTTATCAGTGGACTAGAAATGGTAAAATGCTCCCCAGGAAGGGGCACTGAACAATAACAGAGTTTACTGAAAGGGCTGTCCCCACCAAGGCACATAGGGTACACATTCCCATGCCCGCTTATCTGTGTTCTATACATGCACTGGCCAACGTAGAGCCTAGAGCCATTCCCCTCCATGCCTTGACCCCAAATCTTGGATTGCCTCGTGTGGTTGGAGAATATGCCCTCCCTTATTGCCCCAGTCACATTCATTTTTATGGTGTCCTCCCGTGCTGGACCTCCATCTTGCCCAACCTTTTCTTCACCCTCAACAACTTTTGTTGGTATTTGGCTATTATTTCAAAGTTCACTGTCACCACATCCCAAACCTTTCCGTACCACAGACAAAATGCCTTCCTTCCGTTTCTTAGCGGAAACAGAGGCCTATTAGTACAAATTCTTCTAAGAATTGTAATCCCCCCAATTTCTTTTCTTTTCCATAGTGCTTATGTATCATCATAGATATAATTAATTTGTCTTGTTTATTTTCTCTCTGGCTTACCTATACCGCAACACCGTTCTTTCTCTCTCTCCTCTCCTAAAAGTAGGAGTCCTCTTTTTCCTCTAAATGGTTACATTCTGCCCATTTCCTGTGGCTGCACTGCTCCATTTACTCTTGCTTCTTAAAATGGAATCTTTTCCCCTTCATTGGCTTTTTCCACTTGTTCTGTGTACTGTTGACTATTAATCAACATGGGCCTTAGGAACACCATTGACTGCCCCACACAGTGGAAAATTTGGTATAACTTTTAACTCCACCAAAACTTACCTACTAATAGCCTACTGTTGACCTTACCAATAGCAAAGATAGTCAATTAACACATATTTTGCACGTTAGATGTGTCATATACTGTATTCTTAAGGTAAGCTCAAGAAAAGAAAATGTCAATGAAACCATAGGAAGAGAAAATATATTTACAGAATTATATTGTAAAGAAAAAAATCTGTGTGTAAGTGAGTCTACATTGTTCAAACCAGTGTTGTTCAAGGGTCAACTGTACTTTCTCTAGCTGTCCTTAGGGACACACTGGGACCTTTCATATCTTACTGCCATTTCTTGGAAGGACTCCCTCTACCTGGTTGGCTTGCTGAGCAACTTCTGGGGCAGGCATGGAAGTTCTCAAGTCATCATGCCAAGTTTGAGGCAACACTGTGTGGTATTGGGTATCTTAATTTATATTCTTGAGCCACTTCTTTATCTGTCAAAAGAAGAATAATTATTCTCCATGGTTAGTATAGATTAGAAAGTTATATGAAATACATCACAACTAGGAGGTACTCAGTAAATGACTGTTAATATTATTATCTTAAATATCAGTCTCTGCTCACATGTCATCTGTGCAAGGTCAACTCTGAGTAGTGTTTTCTATGTTCAGTGCACTCTATTCTTTAAATCAATTATTATTCTGATTCTAAATCAGTGGAACTTCTCAGGAAGCTTTCACTCTTTCAGAGGAGAGGCTCTCATTTTTTCCAGCTTTGCCAGTGTTTCCTTATTCCTTTTTATAAACCAGTCTTTTCTTATTTGGGACAATATAAATGTTTGTTGAAAGAATAGATAATTCCCAGTTTTACGAAATCTGTGGTTCTACAAAACACACATGCGCAAAGCCCGTATTAATATTCCCTTTCTTGTCCTGAGGCTAAGTAACATATCCTAGAGTGACAAATAGTATTATGATAGACAAATTTTTCTGGAATTGGAGTTTCTAGAATTTTCCATATTACTATTTAACCTGCAGACTTAAATGTAGGTGTCAGGGGAATTCTGTGAAATTAGAAGAAAAGTAAAGGATATAGAAGTAAAGATCAGAGGTCCTATTTCAAATTGCATTTCAACAACTGATTTAAAGAAATCACAAAAAAATAGGTCAAACAAAAGAGAAATAGAATCATAGGCTGCTGAGAAGGCCCAAGGCTAACATTTACAGGACAGGGCAAGAGATCAAACGGAGGCTCCAGCTACATTTTTGTTTCCCTATGACTCTATGCTGTACCTTGAGAGCTCACCTGTAGTGTCATCCTAAATTCCTCCTTGAATGGGCAAGGTCACGTCTAGTGGCAAGGTCAGTGGCTCTGGTTACTGTTATCTAAAGGTGGCTCTATTGTTAATAATTCTTCTTATGTTTAGGGAAATTCCCCCAGAAGCATTTTAAATTTTGGAAGGTGAGATGGGATGGGCTTGTGAAATAGTTGAAACTCTAATTCAGTGTTCCCTAATGTGAGAGTCATCGGCTCCTGGGTAGCTTTGGAGTTAGGATAGGGGTTGGCAAATCTGAATGGCTTTATAGCATTTTCTGTAGACAATAGACATGTCAAACTCCTCAACAAACACTTTACCAAAGATATATTGGGTTGAATAAAATGCAACCTTGTTTTAAGGTGTTTTAATATTGATGAAGCTTTTTTATTATTATGTACATTTTTTCAATCCATTAATACCAAAGGAGAGAGCTACCATTATGTGGTTGTCTTATTACTACATATTTTTTTAATTCTTGAAAATGGATCCATCTACAAAATACCCAAAAATGAACCAATTGAGAAAAATCAATTTAGTAGTTCTTTAAAAGAATTTAATTAATTAATTAATTAATTAATGCTCTCAGGGCTGAACAAGTGCAATCTTGTGCTGTCAGTTAAACTTTTGGGATGGGGAACTAGCCTAAAGTTTTTACTTGACAGAGGAGGGTTTTATTTGATTCCTCAGTGACTCAGGTCAAAAAAAAATGTTAAATGCTTCCAGGCTACTTTGAGAGTGATGTTTCAATACAGGGGTGGGTAAGATGTGGGAAAATAGGCCAACATAATTTAGTTCTCATTTGTGTCCAATAATTAAGAGAGGATATGAATCATTTTCTACTCTAGTTAAATCCACGGCATCCTCCATTATATCCTAGATCAATGTATTGGGTAGGGTTCTGAAAGGAAGCAGATGTCACACTCCAATTGAAAGTAATCACAGAAGTGTGGGCAGGATAAAGGAAAATCAAGGTGGTTTTGTACCCTAGAGATAGGCCTGAAGAGGAAGAGGAAGTAAGAGTTACTGGAATCCGAGGAGAGGGTGGTATGAAAGCCAGTGGCAGAAGCTATGGGCTTTAGGAGAAGAATTTTATAGTAAAGAAGTCAGGGGAAGAACTAGCCTGATAATTCTCACTTCCACGAGAAGAGGAGGGGTAAGGGAGCCAGGACACAAAGTGAAGTGGGAAAGGATGGAGTGGCTCTGGATGTATGAGTAGAAGATAGAACAGCCAACAACACTAGATAACATACCAACTATCTGTCTTCCATTACAGACAGGGTGGTAAAGGGAATTGGGCTCTGTATATAAAAACACAGTTCTTGGTGATTTAATCCAGACTGTTTGGCTAAATTCTTCAAGTTCTCAGATTCTTAGTTTTATGTTTGTGAAATATAAATAGAAGACCTCCTTTCCCAGGTTGTTCTCAGGTTTCAGACCTGTTAGGTAGATAAGTGTACAGCAAAATCACAATTTGCTAAAGACTTTAGGGAAGTAAAGAACCTTACAACTTAGTCATCTACCATCTTGCTCTTGCCTATCAACTACTAAGTGTTCTGTACGTGCTCTGTGTAAGATTTATATTCTAGACAGTCTGTAATCTAGCTGGGAGTTATTGTAGGGAGATACTGAATGTTCCTTGCACTCTATGAGCATTGACTATAGTCTGATCTCAGTATGTCTTACACATTTTACGATTTATCAGTTTATTTTGTTGCTGATGTGTCTAATAAAATACAAATTTATTTAAGGGTGGTATGAAGTCTTGATATCTTGTTGGGTTTTTGTTTTTCTTTTGTTTTGTTTTTAATTATGGTGCTACGTTTTCACTATCAAAGAAATACTAAAAACATGTGATCTTGTGGGGTCAGGTCAAGAGAAACTTTTCTGTGATTCTAAAAGGAATCTTGTACTTAAAAATATTTAGGAATCAATAGTATATTTTGGCTTTGTGTATCAACTTGGTTATATTTTATAAAGAAATTTTAGGCCTTAGAAATTGGTTTCCAAGGCCATCCCATTTATAATTGGTACTTAGGACTAAAATAATAAGATATCTAGAACTAAACCTAACCAAAGAAGTGAAATACCTCTACTAAGAAAACTATACAACACTGATGAAAGAAATAAAAGATGACACAAAAAATGGGAAGATATTCCATGCTCATGGTTTGGAAGAACAAATGATATTAAAATGTCTATGCTACCCAAAGCAATCTACACATTAAATGCAATCCCTATCAAAATACCAACAGCATTTTTCACACAACTAAAACAATCTTAAATTTTTTAAAAAGATTTTATTTATTTACTTGATGGAGAGAGAAAGAGAGTGAGCACAAGCAGGGAGAGCTGCAGGCAGAGGGAGAAGGAGAAGCAGTCTCCCCACTGAGCAGGAAGCCCGATGTCGGGCTTGATCCCAGGACCCTGGAATCATGACCCCAGCTGAAGGCAGCCGCTTAGCCGACTGAGCCACCCAGGTGTCCCTCAATCTTAAAATTTATGTGGAACCACAGAAGATCCCAAAGAGCAAAAACAACCTTGAAAAAGAAAAGCAAAGCTGAAGGCATCACAATTCTGGACTTCAAGTTATATTTCAAGGCTGTAGTAGTTAAAACAGTATGGTATTGGCACAAACATAGACACATAGATCAATAGAATAGAACAGAAAATCCAGAAATAAACTCACAACTATATGGTCAGTTAATCTTCAACAAAACAAAATATTCAATGGGGAAAGTACAGTCTTCTCAACAAATGGTGTTGGGAAAACTGGACAGTAGCATGCAAAAGAAAGAAATTGGAACACTTTCTTTTTTTTTTTAAGATTTTATTTATTTATTTGACAGAGAGAGATTACAAGTAGACAGAGAGGCAGGCAGAGAGAGAGAGAGAGAGAGAGAGAGAGAGGCAAGCAGGCTCCATGCTGAGCAGAGAACCCGATGCGGGACTCGATCCCAGGACGCTGAGATCATGACCTGAGCCGAAGGCAGTGGCTTAACCCACTGAGCCACCCAGGCACCCTGGACCACTTTCTTACACCATACACAAAAACAAAATGAAAATGGATTAAAGACCTAAATATGAGATGTGAAACCATAAAAATCCTAGAAGAGAATACCAGTAGTAATTTCTTTGACATAGACCATAGCAACTTCTTTCAAGATAGGCCTCCTGAAGCAAGGGAAACAAAAGCAAAAATAAACTATTGGGACTACATAAAAATGAAAAGCTTCTGCACAGTGAAGGAAGCAATAAACCAAGAGCAACATATGGAATGAGAGAGGATATCTGCAAATGATGTAGCCATTAAAGGGGTCAGTACTCACATATGTAAAGAACTTACACAACTCAACACCCAAAAACCAAATAATCCAATTAAAAATGGGCAGAAGAGATTAAAAGATGTTTCTCCAAAGAAAACATCCAGATGGCCAAAAGACACATGGAAAGGTATTCATCATCACTTATCATCAGGGAAAGGCAAATCAAAACCACAACGAGATACCACTTCACACCTATCAGAATGGCTAAAATCAACAACACAAGAAATAACAGGTGTTGGCAAGGATATGGAGAAAAAGGAACACTCATACACTGTTGGTGAGTAGGCAAACTGGTACAGCTACTGTGGATAACGGTATGGACATTCCTCAACAAGTTAAAAATAGAACTACTCTATGATCTAGCAATTGCGCTACTGAGTATTCACCCAAAGAATACAAGAACTCAAAGGGATACACACACTCCTATGTCTAAAGCAGCATTATTCATAATAGCCAAGATATGGAAGCAGCCCAACTATCCATCGACTGATGAATGGATAAGGAAGATGTGGTATGTATACAGTGGAATACTATTCAGCCATGAAAAAGAATGGCATCTTGCCATTTGCTATGACATGGATGGAGTTAGAGAGTATTATGCTAACTGAGAGAAAAAGACAAATACCATGTGATTTCACTTATATGTAGAATTTAAGAAGCAAGGGAAAGAATGAGAGAGATGGAGAGACAAAGCAAGAAAGAAATTCTTTTAAAAAATTATTATTTTTATTATGTTACGTTAATCACCGTACAGTACATCATTAGTTTTTGATGTAGAGTTCCAAGATTCATTGTTTATGTATAACACCCAATGCTCCATGCAATACGTGCCCACCTTAATACCCATCACTGGGCCAAAGAACAATTTGATGGTTACCAGAGGGGAAGTGGATGGGAGGATGGAGTAAGTAGATGTTAGGGGTTAAGGAGTACACTGGTCATGATGAGCATAGGGTGATGCAGGGAAGTGTTGAATTACTATATTACACACCTGAAATAACACTGTATGTTAGCTAACTGGAATTAAAATAAAAACTTACACTAAAAAAAAGAAAAAAAAGAAAAACGGCTTCTGAGGACAAGTCTTTCTCTATACGGCATAACAAATCTGAGGGCAATACTGGTACCAGTTCAATGATGCCTTTAAAATAGAGAGTTTTCCCTTTCAAATTCTCAGTGCAAGAAATAAAAAGGAGAAAGGTAATGATCCAATATAGGAGTGGGGATGAAATGTGGAAAAGTATATTTAATCCTGAATATAAGTCATTCGTGTGTAGCAAAAATAAGAGAGGCTATGTGAGCTCCTTGCCCTTCTGTCAGTGTCTCTGGTTTGACGCAGTGTCTCTGGTATGAGCCAGCTTTTCTTGTTAATCTAGTCCACAGGCAGAAGAGCACATCTTGTGGATCCAGGCAAACCCAATTTCACATCCTGGATCTCCAAGTATCAGGTGGGTGAATTTGGATAATTCTAACTGGTGTAATGTAAAAAGATCCAGATTGCAAAGTTATTTTGAGTTTCAAAAAGACAGATTGATGTTGTGTGGAATGAAAAAAAAATTTTCTTCTTGGGTGCTATGGCTCCAAAGAATGCTCATCACTTTAGTGTTTAGAATTTCAGTGCTGGAATGACCCCAGTAATCTCTAACTTCCTTTCAAAGATGGAAACCCAGAGAGGTTATAGGACATGCCCATGGTCATAGAAGAAGTTAGTGGTATAATTCAGACTGGAATTCCATCCTTTCCAGAAAGTGACATTTGTCAATGACAAAATTGGAGGAGGAATCAAATTGAACCGAATACAGGTTTGAGAATCTATCTAGTGGTATCCATTGAGCTGATGATGAGACTCAAAGGTGAAGTCAGGTGTCACCAGGAAGGTGGTAATCCAGTAGAAGGAGAATATAACCACATCACAAGTCTAACGATGACCCAACACAAAATATACACTGAGCTGTCTGTCCGGAGGAAGGAGAAATTATGTCTGAGGTAGAAGACATAGTGAAATCTACATAGTAGTTAATAAAAAGATATCCTTCCAGCTCTTCCCATCTGCCCCCTTATTTATTAATAGAACAGATATTTCTTTATCCACATCTATGTATCAGATGCTCTCTTAGTAGTTAAGGAGAAACTAAAGTACAGGTTTCCCTGTTATCTCGAAGTAGAGCATTCCTAGGAAAACATTTGATAGGCCGAAATGACATAAAATGAAGAAGCAGTTATCATGAATTTACATGGAAAATTTGAGTTTTCTCAGACCCCAAAATCACCTCTCTTAGGCCTTTCTGATACCAAAGGACACATCCTGCTAATGAATGCACAAAATGAACAGATAAAGCACGGATGCCCATAGACGTTGCTCAAGGCTACGGCCCCTTGACTCTGAGTGTAGTTCTGGGGAAGGAACGCCTCGGTGTCCTTGCCGTTCCATCCACCGTGCCGCTGTCCTGGCTGGCTGCAAATTAAATGCTGAACGCTATTTTCGCTTCTCGCCTTTTCCCCCAAAGAAAAAAATCCTCTTTGGATTTCTTTCAGGTAGCGAAAACAGGTACTAACTAATGTGGGTCTTTTGTAAAAGCAAGGTGGCATACCATAAACTTTAGAAAAGCAGTTGATACCTGGATGCCTAAAAACTTTGTAATTAACGATATGAGGGAGATCTGCTCCAGAGGGGCTGCTGCAATCAATTTAGTGATGATTTCCCCAAGAAAGAACCAAGTGCAGAAGACCCCCTAATTGTCAGGGCAGCAGGTAAGGTCCTGGTCCTAGGTGTCAGTGGGGCACCTGGCTGGACCTCTGAGGCTATCCTTCAGCAGGTGCACTAACACTTTAAGGAGCTGGAAAGACGCAGTTTCCTCCTTGGTCCCCGCTCCTCCTCCGCCCAGCCAAGGTCTGGCATTGTGGGCCACGCCCCTGCGCGCTGGTTGGTCCTCACAGACATGATGAAACTTCCCGCAAGCATTACAGGAGCGAGGCCCGTATAAAGTCACAGGAAGCCCGCCGCCCGGCCCGCCTCTGCAGCTTCTACCTGGCATCTCCTCGCTGTTCTCTCCGTCCGAGCCCAGGTAAGCCAGGCTCTAGCGACCGGCGCAGCACCCTCCCAGCGTGCCCCGGAGCCGCCCCTGGAGGGCCGGCCCTGGAGGAGAGAGGAGGAGGTGACGCTGCGGCCTCGCTTGCACACCGGAGGGCAGAAGCGGATGCAGGCGCCTGCCCGCGCTGCGGCTCCGGCGGGTAAAGGGGGCGGGGCCGATTGTTGCGCACCTGGGAGCTAGCGGGGAGGAAAGACTAGGATCTAGGTCTTCGGAGGGAGGGATCAGGTGAAAGACGGAGGGGAGGCCGGGCTGCGGCCCACTTTGGCCCCTATAAATTCTTACAATTTTTTTTTATTATTATTATATTGCGTGGAAGCCTGTGGAAATTTTCGCAGTCTGGGCGCTCTGCGGTGGACCCGCCAGAGGGTGCACGTGGCTGGAGCTCAGTTGGGAGTTTCGCGCAGTCTCTTGGTCCGGGTCTCCCAGCGTCGGTCAAAGCCTAAGGGTCTGCACTTAGCCCCTCACCTCTGGCTTCCCACACCTTTTGGCTCCCCTCTCCTTTCCCCGTACCCCTACCCCAGACTATAAGGCTCAACAAGTGACTTGATGAACCAACCCCACCTAGGAGCGATCTGTTCAGGGCGACGGGCGGAGCGGTATGGAAAAAAGCAAAAGAACTAACATGTCTTTCTCAATGGTATCCATTCTGTAGGGCTGGTTTCAGATTAATGTTACTATTTTGACGAAAAAAACCGTTTTCTGCTGGGCCCTTGGCCTATTCCATCATGGGCCATTGTCCTGGGTGCCTTGACTTAACAATTTAAAAGTACTCATAACTCTTTTTTTCATTGATTGGGGGCGCATTACTGTAAGATTAGTTAAAAGTAACTTAAGTCTTGAACTTGTGCAAGAGTTGGTTGCTGATACCTTAAGGTAAAATAAAACAATATGGTGAAGTTTTTAGTTGGTAAGCAGCATGGAAATCAAATGCACGGAAGCAGCACTGTACAATTCAGAACTTGAAATGCTGACTCGCCCGAATTAAGGTGTGTAAGTGTAAAACACACCAGATGTTGACGACTTAATAAAGGCGATGTAAAGTATCTTGTCAATAATTTGTTATACTGATTATATTGAAATACCTTTTTTGGTGCATTGTGTTAAAATATATTTAAAGTTGCCTTCCCTTTTTCTCTTTACTTTTTTATTGGGCCTACTGGTATTTTTACAATTCCATATTGGCTTACATTTCTGGACGGCACTGTTCTAAAAGTTTATGAGGAAGTGCAGAAAATTACAGGGAACAGGTAATAGCAGTAGGAAAAAACATTGTAAATAGGACCTTTGCAAGTAAGCCCAAGTCCAACAAAAATAGGTAGTAGTTTTAATGTGCTTTTTCCTGCTGGGAAAGGTAAGTGTGCTTCACTAATGTGTGTTTCCCTTCTTTCCCCTCCGTTTTAGTGCTTAGTGTGTGTTCCTTATGCAGGTTTAATAATGGGATTCGCTAAGTGGCATTAGGAAGACTGGTAAATGATTCACTAATGACCTCTTGTGATTTTCAAAGCAATTTCTCAGCCCATTTTTAACTGGTATAGAGGAAAAGATACATGACTTATCAGTAGTCATCTCACTTAAATCTAAGTGAATTTCTCAAATGTCTTATTAGAGCCTATTTGGCAAAGTGCATGGAAGGGACTGCATAGAACATTTCCAAGTTGTTTGAGTCACTATTTATTTTTGTTAGTTTGATGTGGTCTCATTAGAAAGCTAAACAAAGCTTTGGTTCATTTAGATGCAAATGCCCTGAGAGGATTGCCTAAAGTGACTGATGTAACTTGAATATATGTATATATTTTCTCGAGAATTTTTGTCCCAAATTAGGTTTGCTGCAAATTTGCAGTAAAGATACCCAAATAAGTTTCTAAGTGTGAGATATTTTGGTAAAATAACTGTTTTGAGTTGGCAGCAGCCAAATAAAATGGCCCTTTATTTCACAGTTGAGAATATGAAATTGCAAGGAAATGTCCGTAGGAATTGTTTGCTTTTTGGCCTATAGGGATTGCCACGTTGTTTTTCAGAGATGTTGGTGTTTGTGTCCTACCTGCTTTGCTTTCCTATGAACCAAGACAACTTTAAGACAAAATACTTGAGAACATTTGTGTCATTTAGGACATTTGGATGGTGAACATTACGTATTTCTGTCAACTTAAAATGCTTTCTGTTATACAGCCAAGATATCTGATATCAGACATGCCTTTCTTTTTTCTCTTTAGAATTTCTTGCATCACGTTTGAGTAAATCACTTAGAGGTAAGCAAGAAGTTGTGAAATGATTATAATGGTTGTATATCTTAACATAACACTTGAGCAATATGTATGATCTTTTTTACCTGCTAGACTCGATGTGCAGTTGGTATAGGTAAAGACAGGACGTTTAATTGTCAAAGAGACCCGAGAGGGGACTGTATTAGTAATTTGGGGAGTCTCTTGGATTTTTGAGGGCTTCTGAGGTTCTGAGATGGAGAGAGTGGGACGGGGATCTCTCACTAGGTTGGAGCCAGCCCGCGTATGTATCTGATTTTAGGAAGTAAACCTCAAGTGTGGCCTCGCTCCCCCAAGGTCTAGCTGGCCAATCCCAAGGTGAGAGAGATGCAGGCATTGACGGGGTGCCAGACTGCTACTGCTGGATGGAAAGATCATGCGTCTTTTCTGAATACTTGTATGAAAATTAAATCATTCTCAACTCCTCTGTGCCTGCCAACCTAATGGAAAATTGCTGTAGACGAGAGAGTTTAAATGTCAGTCTTTGAAGTGGTTGATACCAGTTTTTGGAATCAAGATTTACTACAGACTTGGATTGGGTATTGAATATTTAACTGGCCTGCTCTTTTCTCCATAGAAAGCCCATAGCCCCATTGCACCATGTGTGGGATTTGGGCCCTCTTTGGCAGTGATGACTGCCTTTCTGTGCAGTGCCTGAGCGCTATGAAGATTGCACACAGGGGTCCAGATGCATTTCGTTTTGAGAATGTTAATGGATATACCAATTGCTGCTTTGGATTTCATCGGTTGGCAGTGGTTGACCAGCTGTTTGGAATGCAGCCAATTCGAGTAAAGAAATATCCTTATCTGTGGCTCTGTTACAACGGTGAAATCTACAACCACAAGAAGGTAAATAAAACAAAACCAGAAGGTATTTGAATGTGATTAAACCTCAGAGCTAGATGGTTATAACTTTTTTGTACTTCATGTAAAGCTTTTTACTTCTCCAACAATTTCCATGTTCATTATCTCATTTGCTCCAATTATAAGGATGATGCACTGAGACCCAAGAGTTCAAATGAGTTGGACACACACACACACACAAATGAGGATTACAATTCTTTAACTCTCAGCACTTTTTTTTTCCTATTATGAATTTGAATATTAATCAGAGCCCGTGTTTGGTGCTGGGGATACAATAGTAGGAATGAGAGGTAGTTCTGCACTCTGATGGAGCTTATTCCATTACAAAGCAAAGAAAAAAATCCCTGTACCTATGACTGAAATATATAAATATATATATATAAATCCCTGTACCTATGACTGAAAATATGGATGATAGGGGAGATCCAGTGATCAGAGACCTCTGGAGGAACTGCCACCTGAACCGATACCTGATGCACCATGATCAACTAGGGGGGCTGGGAGGAACTTCTCATGCAGAGGGAATAGCATGTATAGTTAAGTCTGAGGAAGGAAGCAGTCCTGGGATAGTCAGATGTGAACAAGGGGTAAGGTGGGGTGAGGGTGGACAGGACCCGATCAAGCAGGACTTGGTAAAGAGTTAGAATATCATTCTAAGAGCTGTGAGACCGGAGGATTTTAGGGCAGGTATAGAGTTCAGTAGTTGAGAGGTCATCATCCTTGTAGCTTTTATATGAGGCTGCCCTCAATGATATTTATTACGTCTGCATGCTCCACTTAAATAGAACGGCAAGACAGAAGGGTGGCCAGAGGAAACAGTGCGGGAAGTGATTTTCTAGCAGCATTAAAATTGGAACAGCTATCTAATCTGGGGAAAGCTTACTCAGGATGAGAGTGGTAAGAGAGGGGAAATTCTTTTTTTTTTTTTTTTTTTTTTTAAAGATTTTATTTATTTATTTGACAGAGATCACAAGCAGGCAGAGAGGCAGGCAGAGAGAGAGGAGGAAGCAGGCTCCCTGCTGAGCAGAGAGCCCGATGCGGGACTCGATCCCAGGACCCTGAGATCATGACCCGAGCCGAAGGCAGCGGCTTAACCCACTGAGCCACCCAGGCGCCCGCGAGAGAGGGGAAATTCTGATCCCAGGAAGCCACATTGGCTAAGAGCTTTCCAATCTGGAATTATTTGGCTAGTGTTTCATACATCTTTTAAATTTAAATTTACAAGTAATTGTTTTGTTTGCCACCCTCCTCCCCAGCTTTTATTTTTGAGAATTTCAAACATATATTAAAAACAAAAAACCCCAAAAGTAAGAACCTAGATTGTATAACTATTAATGTTTTGTCCTATTTGACTTATTTTTCTCTTTCTGTATATACACCTAGGCATTAATTTTTTGGCTGAATCATGTTAGTATGCTACAGATATTGTGATACTTTACTCCTAAATATATAAGCACTTACCTTTTCAAAATTAGGGCATTCCTCTACCTAACACCAATACTGTTAAACCTAAGAATCAATAATATCATTTCATACTCAGTTCATACTAAATTACTGCGAGTTGGCCAAGAATTTCTTTTTTTTTTTTAATTTTTAATTTTTTTGGCAAGGGAGAGTAGAGGAAGGGCAGAGGGAGAAAGAGAATCTTAAGCAGATTCCTTGCCCAGCAAGGAACCCCACATGAGGCTTGATCTCCCAACCCTGACATTACAACCTGAGTGGAAATTAAGAGTCTAGATGCTTAACCCACTGAGCCACCCAAACACCTCTGCCAAGAACATCTTTATAGTTGCTTTGTTTTGTTTGAAGCCAGACATCATTCACACTGTTTCTTGGTATTTTTTGAGTTTTGTTATGTCATGTCAATCATTCACAAATAAGGATTTACATTCTAGTCACCCTTTGGATGTTTTTATCTCTGGACAATGGCTTTTGCCATTATTGTCTGCTTATAGGAATAATCTACTTTTTTTTTTTTTTAAAGATTTTATTTACTTATTAGAGAGAGAGCACGAGAGGTGGGAGGGTTAGAGGGAAAAGCAGACTCCCCACTGAGCAGGGAGCCCGATGTGAGACTTGATCCCGGGACCCCAGGATCATGACCTGAGCTGAAGATAGTTGCTTAACCAACTGAGCCACCCAGGCACCCAGAATACTCTGCTCTTAATAGGCTTCTCATTAGAGAAGTTTTTATAGTTAACTCAGCAGATTCCTTTCATACATTTCTTAAGAGCATATTATACACAGGCATCATTTTTCTAGGTGCATAGAGATGAAATGGTGAGCAAGAAAAGTAAGAATGGATTTCACAGCAGTGAGAGTGCAGGAAGGAACAATTAAGACTTCTTTCTTACTAAAAAAAAAAGACTTCTTTCTTACTAAGCCAAGTTAGTACCATATACGTGAGAATGCTGGGTTGGGTTATGGCACTATTAACCTTTCACTTTAAATGACATAGGAAATACCTTGTTTAACTTGAACAACATTTCTACTTTTACATATTTTATTTAGAAGTTAGAAAATGGTATTTCAAAAGTATTTTCACTCTAAATTTATCTAATACGTTGTATTTTCAAAAGCATAGACATTCCATTACTTCTACTAGTCATCTAAGGGTATGCAGCGTGAACAGCCAGAAATTAGAGGAAAGAGGAGGATGGCCATTTTCGGTTTATGTAAAGTCTGCTGCAATGGAAACTCCAAAGCCCATTCATTCATTCATTTATTTATTTATTTATTTATTTATTTATTTATTACAAAAAGAAAACTTACTCTTGCTAATAAAAGACAGCTGGAGATGTGCTGGGTGTGGAGGAAGAATAAATGAAGGAGAGGAGGACTCTGAGTAGAGGCTGGGGCAGGGAGGAGTCTCTGCAGGGAGCATAAGGGGCTTGCAAACAGCAAGTTGGAGGGCAGTGTGATAGCTGTATGGGGGACAAGAGAACGGGGGCTTTTATCTCCATGCAGCTTTTACCCGAGTGGTTTTTTCAGGAGACTGGAAAGCGGTACCTGGGAGTCATTAAGCAATAACTTCCCTGCAGGGTTTAGCTCAGGAGCAGTGCTGACTTGGTGGCAGTGGTGGGATAGATTGAGGGAAGACGTTGCTCACCAAAATCACTGACTGCTTTAGGGTATACTCATCCTTCAGATGCCTAAGCCCAGAAGGGTCCCCAGAAGACTGCTTTCCAAGCCCCACCTGCTAGTGCCAGGGTCTCCCCTGAGAGTCTCTCAGAGTAGGGGGAGGGCAACAGGAAGTGGCTCTGTAGTCCCTGGAGGCAGCCAAAGCCCATTTTGGGGGTCATTCTGTGAGTGCCCAGAGACAGTTTCACAAATCCTAGAGTATGCTTAATTGTGAAGCATGTTTATAGGTCATATGTAGACAAACATATGTAGACAGACATTTTAGAAATATGTTTTAAATATCAAAACGTACCTAGGATTTCCACCTTATTTTGTTAATGTGAACCTCTTCTCTCTCCACTGTCAGCCAAAAATAGTAAGTTCACAGAAAGAGCAACTCCAAGGACTTCACCCTCACGGTTTGCAGTGGTGATGGAGATCCACAGGGTCCGAGTGTCCTGTAATCAAACCCTCTCCCTGTGCACTCAGTGTGATCGTGACCATCACTTTGCTGTGCCTTTGGGGCATGTGGGCTTCTAACGTGCCCCTGTCATTTTGTCTCTCAGTGAGAAGTAGCTTTAATGCCACTGCAGTGGTAGGAGGACTGAATATCACAGTCGTCCCCTGGGGGCCAGCAGGTTTGTTTAGATCATGTGTCTTTATCATTATGATGGAATCATCTATTTGCTGGGGATCATACAGACTATGTTTGTCCTTTAAAAAAAAAAAAAAGATTTTACTTACTTATTTGACAGAGAGGGAGAGAGAAAGAGAGCACGCACAAGTAGAGGAGGAGCCAAGGGAGAGGGAGAATCAGATTTCCTGCTTAGCAGGGAACCTAACATGGGGCTCCATCCCAGGACCCCAGGCCAAAGGCAGATGCTTAACCTACTGAGCCACCCAGATGGCCATTTGTCCTTTTTCTTTCCATTTTCATAGGCAGGTCTTGGAGACTGAACTAGAACAACCTTAGCTGATACTCTGTTCCAAAGTCAAAGTATTACAATGTGGAAGCACACATTTTTAGTGTCATGGCAACTGGGGGCAATCTACTTGCTTCAACTTACATATAAATATGTATGTATTACAGACATAGCACATATCTAAGGTGACTTTCTATCTGTCCACTCATGACTCTTGAGATGCATTGCCTTCATCAGAATGTAACTAAAATTTTCACGGGTTTAGCTTTATGTTACAAAGAATTTGCAGAATTGTGACTTCAAACAAGTTATATTTTGGTAATGCCATGATTCTTCTAAATCACTGAAGTGCATGCTTCTAGAACGTAGAAATACTGAACCAACTTTGCAGTGAAAAACTATTTGTGAGTGCACACAGATTCTAACATGTTGCTTTTGCTGCTGTTTTTCAAAGCTGCAACAACATTTTGAATTTGAATACCAGACCAAAGTGGATGGTGAGATAATCCTTCATCTATATGACAAAGGAGGAATTGAGCAAACAGTTAGTATGTTGGATGGCGTGTTTGCATTCATTTTATTGGATACTGCCACTAAGAAAGTGTTCCTGGGCAGAGATACTTACGGAGTTAGGCCTTTGTTTAAAGCCATGACGGAAGATGGATTTTTGGCCGTGTGTTCAGAAGCTAAAGGTAATTAGAGAATTTTTCTGTAGGTTTTCATTATTGCTCTGGTTTTGTGTTTCCCTCTAGATCCTATTTGCAATTCCCGTGGTGGGCAGTCCAGAGGTTTTCAAGCGACTATTTGTCATTGCTTTTAGAATAATGTATCTAAAACTAATCTGTTCATGGTATTCCCTGGTTAAAACTTTTTAATTAACTCCTCACCTCCCATAAGGGTTGTATGGCTCTGTTGCAGTCTGCTGGCTAGTGATGGGATCTGGGTCCAGTCTGGTCTTTGAATTCAGTATGACAGATTACTGGGCTGACGCACTCAAATTGTAAATCATAATGAGTATTTGATAGGCTGTTCTTCTTACAACAGAACATCGATTTTGTATCAAAGATCGTGGTGGTGTCAATTTGGTTACTCACTGTGAAAACTTATTGAGGAAATTTAATTATACTGTTAATACACAGTATATAATAACTAGTAAAGGGGTAGATGCCTGACTTAATGTCCAACTTTAAAGTACCTCATACTGGATTTATTTGCTTGTCAAAGGTCCAGGAACCACAGCTGTTTTCTTAAAATACCTCAAAGAAATGACAGCCAGGATATCATAAAATGAATAATTTCAAGTCCCTCTCCTTGCTTAGTGTATCTTTTGTTTTCATACTTAATTTATTATAGAAAATAGATTTTCTTGATCTGAAATTTCAGCGAGGGAGAAGAAAGGGAACATTGGAGATTTTCCTATTGCTCTGAAATACTGGAAATCAGTGTAGCCTTGCTCAATATCTCTGTACCATTGTGACCTCTCTTGTAAGTAGATAGTAACATTGGGTTAATTTTCCCCTGTTTTGCTGATATAATAGACATGTGTTTGTACGAAAAAGGGAAGTAGGAATTTAGAGGACAGTAAGTTCTGTGAGAGTTAGTGTGAATTGTAGCATGAGTAAAATTCTTTTTTGGAATTTGTAGGCCTTGTTAACCTGAAGCACTCCACAGCTCCTTTTTTAAAAGTGGAGCCTTTTCTCCCGGGACACTATGAAGTTTTGGATTTAAAGCCCAATGGCAAAGTGGCCTCCGTGGAAATGGTCAAATACCATCACTGTAGAGAAGAGCCTCTGCATGCCCTCTACGACAACGTGGAGAAGCTGTTCCCAGGTACTAGAGCAAACGCCCACTGGAAATGATACTAGAACGGGTCACATGTTTCATGTGGATGTGGCGCACTGGGCTTTGGCAAAGTCTCCAGTTGAGCACATGTCATCATGATAGAGAGATGAGTGTGTACCTCGTTTCAGTAAATAATTCAGCCCAAGATTTTCTGGAACCATTTGCTTACTTTATGTGATTGTAGGTTTTGAGATAGAAACCGTGAAGAACAACCTGCGGATCCTTTTTGACAATGCCATCAAGAAACGCTTGATGACAGACCGAAGGATTGGCTGCCTTTTATCAGGTGAAGGCTGTTAAAATGCCTAACTATACTGAATGCGTATTTAAGTAAATGGCTTGTAGCCATCCCTGAGGTTTTGACGATAGAATATCGAGGATTTAATCTTTCTCTCCATCAGAGGATGAAAATGTTTTCCATAAGCTGCATTTGATATTCACACTAATATAGCAACATCTGCTTACATTACAATTACTGGGATGAGCGAGCTAATAAACGTTCTTCAGAATCGTGTCTAGTGATTTTTTTTTTTTTTAACCAATTCAATTACTGCAACCATTATCTCGGGTTATATATATTAGATTGTTTTCTTTGATTAAAGTTGATTTTCAGTTTATAAAACTTGGGGATTTTAAATGGCAAAACTCTCGTCCTGGGGCTTCACAGGATTGTAAATCCTACCTGCTCCTCTTCCACAAGGCAGGTAACCCGTGTACTTCCGGTCTCGCTCACAGGGGGCTTAGATTCCAGTTTGGTTGCCGCCACCCTGTTAAAGCAGCTAAAAGAGGCCCACGTTCAGTACCCTCTCCAGACATTTGCAATTGGCATGGAAGACAGTACTGATTTACTGGCTGCTAGAAAGGTAAGACACTGCCTCTGCCCATTATGTAATTCAGACAGACGTGTTAGCATAACAATCAGGCCCATAATTAATGATTCTGTGCTTCTGCTCCTGTATTGACTCAAGAAATTATTTTAAATTTAAATATATTAAAATGGAATGAAATGCCTGTTGAATATCAACAGTGTTGCACGCTGTCCTCTAGATAAAATTCTACCAAGGCCCATGCAGGCCTCATAAAAACCTAACGATAATAATTCTTGTTGAACATAATGGCATGGTATAGTGGTTAGGACTGCACGCTGTGGAGCCTGACCACTGGTTTCAAATCCTACTTCCACCATTTGTGTAATGGGAGTAATAGTAACTACTGTGGGATAGTTTTGTGGTGAAAATGATGTAATTCGTCTAAACTGCATAGGATAGAACACAGCATGTAGTGAGTACCCTGTAAATGTTAGCTGTTTTTTTGTTTTGTTTTTTAATAAAGCATTGTGTGTTAGGATTATGGGCAGGGGGGACCTTGTACATACATATTTAGTGTTTGGGAGACCTTTTTCCTAGTCTGGAAGAGCTTATGTAGAATGGAGGAGAAAGAGCTAGAATGCAGTCTCAAAGCAAGCTGATCAATGCTGAAAGAATCCAAAATAACCAAAGAAAAAAAGGGGGGGGGTGGCATTTCTTTTAGGAATAATATCCTGAATGTAATATAAAACATTACTGGAGGGCCAGTGAGGGCCAAGGTTATAGCGGGGCCCTGTCAGACTAGAGAGAAAGGGGGGGGGTCTCTTAGGGGTGTAGGGCACACTAACCGTGCAGTACTCTGGACAGTTAGGTGGAAGTGTTGGAGTGGGAAGAGCTGATGGGCCGTCTGCCTCTTAGCTGAGTCGTGGCAGAGACTGGAGGAGGCCAGGAAACCTGACTGGGGAACCTTGTATGTGGTGGCCTGGAGAGTCATTGCCTCCTATTTTGCCTGGTTTGTTTTTCACTATTGTTAACTTACTGTGTTGTGATCTACTGTCATGTTTCCTTCTCAAAGGCAGTTCTTTTAAGTCACAAGTATATGGATGTTTCTTAAATAATCAGGTGGCAAATCACATTGGGAGTGAACACCATGAAGTCCTCTTTAATTCTGAGGAAGGCATTCAGGTCTTGGATGAAGTCATATTTTCTTTGGAAACTTACGATATTACGACCGTTCGTGCTTCAGTAGGTAAGGTATTAAAAAAGTTTTTTTTCTAAAGATTTTATTTAGTTGAGAGCGAGAATGAGAGAGAGCCCGTGCGCGCATGAAAGGGAAGAGGTCAGAGGGCGAAGCCGACTCACCGCTGAGCAGGGAGCCCGATGTAGGCCCCGATCCCAGGACTCCAGGATCATGACCCAAGCTGAAGGCAGTTGCTTAACCAACTGAGCCACCCAGGCGCCCCTCAAAAACATTTTTAATACTAAAAAAAAAGAAAAAAAGGTATAAGGGTTAAAAGATTATTTTAAACAATAGTTTAAAACAAAGTACTTAAGAACAAATGCAAATCTAGAATGGTTTTGGGCTATTTCATGGCAGCAGTACAACTTCTACATTAGGTACATTAAAATGGCTTATAGATAAAAAGTCGTTATTTTGGAAGCCCGTATATAAATACAGAGTTTAAGAAAAACTCAGTAGCTTCCATAAGCCAAAGAGAAAGCATTTTTGGTGGAGAGTTACATTGATGTGAACAATTTCTCTCTCTCTTCCAAGGTATGTACTTAGTTTCCAAGTACATTCGGAAGAACACAGATAGCGTGGTGATCTTCTCCGGGGAAGGCTCAGATGAGCTGACGCAGGGTTACATATATTTCCACAAGGTAAGCATTCTGACATGGAGAGATATTGGTGCGAGGCTAGGAAAAGTGAACTGTTTGCTTGCTGTCCTCTCTTGTCACTGTAGCCCTAACACTTGAGTGTCTTGTGATGTAGATGAGGAAACCAGATCCTGTCTGCTTTGTCAGGGGAGAAATAATCTGCATTCTTGGGGACCGGTTGAGCGTGAGAATCACAGTTCTGATATTTGTTACTATCGTGCGGCAGCATGGTTATTGCCCACGGTGTCCGTTTCATTGCCTGACATCAACCGTTTGGTGTGAAGGGAGGCCTGGTGTAGCAAGCAGGGACTCCCTTCCCCAGACCTTGTGTAGCTTTTTGTCTTACCATGCTTAGAGCAGAAATGTGGGAAAGAGAGAGAAACACAGGCTGTTCCGTGAGCACAAAGCCAAGCTGTTGGTGTATTTGTAACTTCACCTGCTTGTTTGTCAAACAGGCTCCTTCTCCTGAAAAAGCCGAGGAGGAGAGTGAGAGGCTTCTGAAGGAACTCTACTTGTTCGATGTGCTCCGGGCAGACCGCACCACTGCTGCCCACGGGTAACTCAGTAGCTAAGAAGCAGTCGTAAAGATAGCCTTAAAAATCCAACAGCTCGGTGGCTGATTATTTCTTTCAGTTGGTTATATGTTGCAAAGTAGGACTTTTCAGAGAAAATGAAGCTCTTCTCATTCAGAGTGTTACTGTGTTTCTGATGAGGGGACTGTAGGTTTAGACAGACTTTCTGCCAATAAACACAGCCCCACTCCACTGCCTTCGGAATGGAGAGGGAAGGCAGATGCAGCTCTTTCTAAGCCTTTTTAGGAGAAGTAAAAATTACACACCCCCATGAAACAAGTGTTTCCAACAACTGTTTGGATGCTGGGTGGTCACAGGGCGGTCAGGATCCAAGAGGGCTGATTGGATTCCAGCAGGTTTCTATGAGACCATTTCTGGATGCCTAAAGCTGTCGCTTTTTAGCTAGTCATGTTGGAGAATTCAAAACGCGTACTGTACATGATAGAAAACTGACATCAAATGTCTTAGTTGCTTCTACGAAATCACACTGAGGTTGGGAAATAATAAAATACGGTGTGGGGAATGAACTGAATCCGTGGTTATTATCATATCCATTTGTCTTACCCAGAGTCGCCAGGATTCAGGAAACATAATGCAGCCTTCGATGAAACACTGTAGATCAGTGGTTTATATTTAATGTTGTATGAAAACTAGTTATTTAGTAGTCAACAATTTTGAATTCTTACTGTTTTTAGTAAGATGAGAGATGGGCTCACCTATAAAAGATGCTGAGGCAGGAAGGTACAGGAAAAGTACATTCTCAGTGATCTGGTCACTCATGATTCTTGCCTTTTTCTGCTTTTTGAGATGTGCACTTAGTTGTTTGTAGAAGGGAAAGTCAAATTATTGTCAGTTTGCCTCACTCCCTAGATAGTAAGCATCCCGTTTTGAATGAAGATTTTTGGGTTCACACAGTAGTGTAGGATAATCAGGAGGACTGCAAAAATGACTTTATCGTCTTAACATTACTTAGAGGCTGGTTGAATTGCCAAGAAACTCTCAAGGACAATCTGAACAGACAGGCATTAACTCTCCGTTTTGATTTAGATTTTCTTTTTTCCTTTAAGCCTTGAATTGAGAGTCCCTTTCCTGGATCATCGATTTTCTTCCTATTACTTGTCTCTGCCACCAGATATGAGGATTCCTAAGGTAGGTGAATCAATCCAAGATAAAAAACTCTCCATTGATATCAAATATATTTGGAACTTTTACTAACATTCCTTTGTTTTCATGTCAGAATGGGATAGAAAAACATCTCCTGAGAGAGACCTTTGAGGACTCCAATCTGATACCTAAAGACATTCTCTGGCGGCCAAAAGAAGCCTTCAGTGATGGAATAACCTCAGTTAAGAATTCCTGGTTTAGGATTTTACAGGACTATATTGAACACCAGGTATAATGTCTTTAAAAATATTGTCTGGGGGTGCCTGGGTGGCTCAGTGGGTTAAAGCCTCTGCCTTCAGCTCAGGTCATGGTCTCAGGGCCCTGGGATTGAGCCCCACATCAGGCTCTCTGCTCGGCGGGGAGCCCGTTTCTTCCTCTCTCCCTGCCTGCCTCTCTGCCTACTTGTAATCTCTGTCTATCAAATAAATAAATACAATCTTTAAAAAATATATATATATTGTCTGGAAGAGGACAATGTGGAAATAGAATTGTAATCGCTGTTCATTTTGTGTTTAGTTTAAATGTTTTGTGTGTTGGAGAAATTCTCGGTAAACAATGCTTTTGTAAAATTTCATAAGATTTAGATAGCATGAAGGATTATGTAGTAACATCTAGAATTGAAAGAGCGAGAGACTTACCCGTTATCACTGACCTTCATTTACCACATCATTGCGTGCCTGCTGCGGGTCAGACATTAATAGGCATGAAAGAATAAAACTCAGAGCTACCCTCTGTTATAGACACTCACAAAAATGTTCTTTAAAAGTCACTGCAGCTGTGTATATTCTGGTATTTTAGCATTTTCTAAGTGAAGGGTGATTCAAAGGGTCTCAGGCAACTACAGTCGTGCCTTTTCATAGTTTGGTTGTTGCCATGAAGCCACGTTCAATATAAGGGTTTCTATGCCGTCTAAAAAACCATTTTGTTTTGATGCTCTTCCAGGTTGATGATGCAATGATGGCAGCAGCAGCCCAAAAGTTTCCCTTCAACACTCCAAAAACCAAAGAAGGCTATTACTACCGTCAGATCTTTGAGCGCCACTACCCCGGCCGGGCCGACTGGCTGACCCATTACTGGATGCCAAGATGGATCAACGCCACTGACCCTTCGGCCCGCACTCTGGCCCATTACAAGGCAGCTGCCAAAGCCTAGGTGCCCTCTGTACTCAGCCCTGCCAGGACACGCTCCTCTTGTGAAGGGTTGGGGGCTCCATGGCAGGAAGGGGAGTGGCAAGCATCAACCACTCAGGCTCGTTGGGCATGAAAAAAATAAAAGTCTTAAATTGGAACCATGGCTATAGTTGCTTCTGCTCACGCAGCCCCTTTAGTAGAGGTAACCAGAAACTGAGCGGCTTTTACTGTTTACCAGTAAGGTAGAGAGTGAGCCTGGGAAAGGGGGGAGCTGGCTGACATTTGCAGGCGTTAGCAGCTGCTCTAAGGCTGCTTTAGAAGACTTGGGCCCTGTGCCAACATGGCTCCCTCCCCATCCCGGCCTTCTCTTAGTGGGGCCTTCTCCCGGCCTCACTCTGGCCTTTCTGTATTCCCAGCAGCTGGCCAGACGGCCTCTGCTGTGCCGAAACCATCCATCCTCATCGTAGGCGGCCATGACAGCTCTATTTTATAAAATAGCAATTCTTACTTTCTGTTTTCTGTGGTGCCAACACCTTTTCTGCAACTACTGTTCTAGGTCAGAGGTCAGCGGACTCTCAAGGGGCAGTAGGATTGCAAGCTTTGCAGACATCTGTTGGAACTGCTGGACTCCACGACTGGAGTGTAAAAGCCAGAGCCAATAGGCAAACAAGTGGGGATGGCTGTGTTCCAGAGTTTGTAAGCTCAGGCAGTGGGCTGGATTTGGCCTGTGGGCCCTAGTTCGTAGAGCCCTATTACAGAGAAACAACTCAAACCAAGCATTTGTGATGAAAGGAGAAAGCATTCTAAGCCTAAGCAAGAAAGAGTATAACAAGGAAACATTCAATGAATGAGTAGAAGATTCTCAGTTGAATGCTCATTGGTAGTTTAGGGATAACATTTTGAAATACATTATAAAGATGGATCTCATTTAGTAGCAACTTTTTTTTTTTTGAAAGATTTTATTTATTTATTTGACAGAGATCACAAGTAGGCAGAGAGGCAGGCAGAGAGAGAGAGAAGGAAGCAGGCTCCCTGCTGAGCAGAGAGCCCGATGTGGGACTCGATCCCAGGACCCAGAGATCATGGCCTGAGCCGAAGGCAATGGCTTAACCCACTGAGCCACCCAGGTGCCCTATAGCAACTTCTGAAGAGATAAGTGCTGGCACGCAGGTCATAAAATGCTTGATGGGGATGCCTGAATGGCTCAGTCAGTTAAGCGTCTGCCTTTGGTTCAGGTCATGATCCCGGGGTCCTGGGATCGAGCCCCAAATGGGGGCTGCTTCTCCCTCTGCCTGCTGCTCCTCCTGCTTGTACATGTACTCTCTAATTAATAAAATCTTAAACTGCTTGATGGGAAGACCAAGCAGTCCAGGAGTTGAGCTGGGAAGTTGGAAGATGGGGACTGTCTGAGGCAACAGGCCCTCACTTATAATCTTCAAACATCTCTGGAAAGCTGAGGAAATGTCCTGAGTTAATACTGGGTGACTCAGTGACAATCCTGTATTTACAGGTGCTCCCAGTGCTCACACCTAGCATGATTGGGCTCTAGGCAAACCTATTCCTGGCCTAGGCACAGCCTGCCAAGCTAAGGGACACCAAGAATGCAAGGGAAACGAGGGGGTAGTGACTCGGCAGCATACATGAGGAGTAAGGGGTGCCGTAAACCATGAACCGCTAGTGTTTGAGCGTCGGAATTTGGTCCCTAGAGTCCCTAGAGAGCCGGCGTACACAATACCACCTGACAGGAGAGTTAACTGGTGTGGCGAGCTTCCTAGGCGTGAATTTAGTCCTGCAGGTCACCCCTAACTACAGCAATTCGTTGGATGTCAAACAGATGCACAAGGTCCAGGGAAGGTTCTTGGCATGTGATACAATCTTTGCCTCTTTCACAACAAAAATTATAGAAGGTTGGAAGAAATGGCAACCTCTGGGGCATTTGCGCATGACTCAACAATTAGGTACCGGCCAAGCCCGTCCGCCTGGCCTACCCTGATACCGGTGACTCAGGGCTAAGGACCCATGTACTTAATAATCCACACAGCACTGCTAGCAACAGATAACCCAGTCCCTCACCAGAAACTAGAAGTTTTTTCACTCCTATTTGCTGTTTCAGTCTCGCCCAAGTCCCCTAGGGGCTGATGTACCCCTTCAGAGGTCTGTTTCACTTGTCTTCATACATACTGAGACCGGTACTTGGAGTTTGGAACATGAGAGATTGCATAGAAAAAGAGAAACCCCCCAAGATCTACCATTGCTTCCAACATCTTGCAGATTTCTTGCTCTAAAGGCACAGTTGTACTTAGGCAAGTCTGTGATCTTGGTTAAACAGGCTGCAAAGTTTATTAAATCCTCTACAGGGGAATGATGAAAGGGAACTCTCAGCCTTAGCCGACTGGTGTCAGACTGTTGAGGGAAGGTCTCGAGCCTGTGGGGGTAGAGTGTGCTCCTTCAATCCTCCTGTCTTGGGGTTGTCAGAGTCTGGTCTGGAGTCTTGAGAGAACAGATCCTCGGCTTTTGTCCTCAGGAGAGGGAAGAGCTGGCCGCAGGAAGGTGGTTCCATAGGATTCTGGACCTGTACCAGGGATCAGTCACGAACACCAAGCACGTAACTACCAACTGTTCGGAGTACGTCGTGCTAACTCAGTGAGTTTACCCGCACTCTGAGGAAATGTGGCAGATCCTGTTTTCTAAAAATGGCCGCCACAGTATTTCTGGTCCCTCGAACTCTTCAGACCCTAGCTACTCCTATGAGGAGGCAGTCTAGTTCTCTTCTTGGGCCTGGGCAGGACTTCAAGACGGTCTTGACCAGCTGAATGCAGTAGAAGGGATGCCGTGACTTCTGACGCAGGGTCACAAAAGGTGATTCGGCTTAGGCTCTCTCTCTCGATGCATGTTGTAAGGAAGCCCAGGCCCTGGGAGAGCCCCCGTGTGAGAGGGCTGACGGCACCCACCGAGGTCTCTGTCAACAGCCAACATCAGTTACCAGGTGTGTGAGTAAACTTCCAGCACCTACTCGGAGTCTTCAGCTGAGGCCTCAGTCATGGGATAAACCATCCCTTCATGCTATGTCCAATTCCCGATTCATAATTCCTTCAGTGTAATAAATGGAGGTGTGATACCATTTCTTACATAGGTTCAGTAACCGGAACAGATACGCCCCAGTACCACTATTTTATACAGGTTAAATTAACTGCTCAGTCATTCATCTAATCGCTAAGTGGTGGAGCTCCAAGTCATGGACAGACTGGCTCCAGAGCCTTTGTGGTGTCCTTTGCTGGCTGTCAGGATGCAACCACAGCCCAGGTCTCTGCTGTGAAGTAGACTGAGGGGAAGGACCCCTCTCAGCTTGAGAGCAAGGTTACATTACGCACAGGAAGCTAAGTATTTTCTAAAATGGGATAAATTAGATGATAAGATTCCAAATTTTCAGTGCATTGCCACAACTGAAGCTTTTTCTTGCCCAAACCGTATGTTCATCCGGGTCTATGGGGCTCTGCTTGTCATTGAAGGGGGGTATAATCACTTTGGGACCCAGGCTGAAGGAGCATCATCGTGACACATGCTACCATGACCAGCAAGGCAGGGGATAGGGAAAATGAGGAATCACGTACCAAAACTCGGAACTTACACCCTGAAGTGGCATATTATTTTTTCTTACACGTTCGGTGCTGAAGCAAGCCATGTGGCTGCACCTGACTTCAAAGGTAGGCGTACCAGAAAGGAGAGCGATGCTAATGACTCCCCAAATCTACCCCAGTCACCAAATATTCAGCTCGCTTCCTTTCCTATATCCACATATACTTTGAAGGGGGAAGGCTAATCGCCAGCAAAACAACTAATTTGACTCATACCATCATAATGATGGCTACCCAGAACACTGACCAGCCTTCCCAGATCTGACCCATACTGCTCGAAAAGCTCAGTCAATCTTCACAACAGCCCTGTGAGTTATGTACTATTGAGCTGATCCAGCTTTGCGGACGAGTAAATGACTCAGCTATTCTGTCATATGCCCAAGTTCACACAACTAATAATTAATCAAAGTGGGATTTTTGATCCCAGGTCCCAGGGTTGTACTTAACCCCTACTCTGTGTTACCTTTCAAAAGATTATAGAATTATTTGCATGGAAAAAAAATCCTCCAAAATTTTTCTCCAGTTCTGTATTTTTAATGGGATCATATGCTCCATTTCATGAGTAGTTCATAAGTTATTTAGCACATCTAATTTACACATGAGAATTTTTTTAATTTTAAAAATGTTTGGTGAAACACAGAAGCATACATCACTTGTGTAACTGAAATCTTGTGGGATTGAGAGCTAATATGACTTAGATCTTATGTGAACTCTTACCTGATTTCAACCCTCGCAAGGCAGTAAAATAATGCCAAGAAATTAGTTCAGAGTCCTTTGTGCAACTTGGAGAATTTTTAATAATTCTAGAAACATCTATACTCAAATTGTTGGTGTATTTTAGAAACTGGTTGTTACGGTAGAAAATATTTATTTGATTTTTGAGGACTAATATAATACATGACACCACAAGGTGGCAGCCGCAACACACTGATTTTTCTCTCCAGGCAATTTAATGCATTTCTCCAACGTAGTGGTGGGGACAAATTATTTTACTCCAAGTTAAAGAGATAACATGTTCACTTCATAAAATAAACCCCAGCAGGGAGCTCAACAGTTTGTTATAGTTAATTAGTGAATAGTTGTAACTTGCTAAAAGCATATGACTGTTGTACAGGCCAGTAGGAGCTTATATATTTATTTTTCTGAAACTTTCACGTCCCTCCTTTGAGCCACCTTGCAAAAAATATGTCCTTAGAACGAAAGCTCTTTTGTACAGTGAGAGGGAAGAAGGAATGAAGACAACCCCAAATCTGTTTTTATTTGCCTTTTGAATATAGTCAGTTTACGTGGGAACTGTCATTTTATAACTGCCCGGGGCAGCGAGCCCTGAGTCTCTCGGTGTATTCTAAGCCAGCCCAAAGACAAAACCTTGTACTGAACACTATGTCCTGATGGCAGTCAGCCTAACACTGATCTAAGACCACACAAGGTCTCTACAGTAATCCTGAGAGGTACCCACTGCTGTCATCCCCATTTTATGGACCAAAAAAAATGGAATGTACAGACAGCCTAGACCTTGAAAGAGAGGTCCACTTGTGCCCAGTGCAATAATCTGTTGATTATAATGAATACCACAGAAAAGAGTTCTAGATTAGAGGCGACAAAAGCTTGCTGAGCCCTCATACAATAACCACCATGCCATGCAGGAAGTGACTTGGCGAGGTCTTGCAAACCTAAGTAGGAACTTCTGTTCTCTAACTTTACACTTTGAGGTTGAGCTCACCAGTAGAGGTTTTAGTGAGAATATTAGAAAATCTGGAGCAGGGGTTTTGAAAGTGGAAAGTTATGGTGGAACTCTGAATCTGTGCTTGTCTGTTTCAGGGGGTGAGAAGAAAACACAGTAGAAAAGAATGTTTCAGGGCACCTGGGTGGCTCAGTTGATTGAGTGTCTGACTCTTGATTTCGGCTCAGTCATGATCTCAAGGTCAGGAGATCGAGCCCCATGTCTGCGCGCAGCGTGGAGTCTGTTTGAGATTCTCTGTCTCCCTCTCCTGCTGCCCCTCACCCCACACACATATGCATGTGTGCTCGCCCTTGCCCACCCTCTCTCTTTCTCGATTGAATTTTTTTAAAAAGAAGGAAAAAAAGAATGATTCATAACTGGGTAAAGTGGCAGGGTTTCTGACGCTATGCATCAAGTGATCAGATCAAATTTTATGAACTACTGGTTTGGGATCTTTGCTAAAACACGCCAAACATAACATTATCTCAATCCTATTATGTTATCACTCAATGAAGCCTCATTCTGTTTTACTTGGCACCGGGGTGGTCTGGGTTGTATGTCTCGCAAATGGCCACAAGGTGGAGCAAGAACAATATTCAACCAAATAATCTCCCACAAGATTTTGCGAGGAATTTTTTAGTCCATTTTAACTCTGAGTTCTATGTTCGTTGTGTATACATATTTGTGGTTTAGCACTGTTTTGTGGGACTAGATTAAAATCACAACCCCCAGGTAACAACCTTGTAAACATCTTTGTCATACTGTGCCATGCAATAGGTCCTACACCATCACCAAAATTACACAGTAGCTGAGAGGGAAAGTTCCTAAGTAGAACCTCTAAGTTTTCACCACAAAGAATTATTTTCTTTGTAACTGTATAAGGTGATGGATGTTGACTAACCTTGTCATGACAATCACTTTAAATATATGTATTTCAAGCCATGATGAAACGTATACATGTCGTGGCCAAACTTACACAAAGTTATACAATGTTGTATGTCAGTTATAGCTCAATATGAGTGAAAAAATAGCTAAGAGGAGCCAGGCAGGTGTTAATGGTGAAGCCAGCCTGGCCTGGGACTGGATTGCTGTGCCCAATAGCAAAGAAAAACCAGGCTCGTGTACAGGTTACATACAGCTGCTGATGAAATTCTAGAATACACCTGAGGTTCGGTGGGGTGAGGTCTGGAGCCAACGACCAAGAAAGAATGCTTGAGACATCTTTCGTGCAAAATGGTGGTTTATTAAAGCACGGGGACAGGACCCGGTGGGCAGGAAGAGCAGCTGCCCCCGGTTGTGAGATGTAACAGGTTCCGTAGGTTGGGGGTGGGGGAAGTAAGGAAAAGGGAGGCTTCAGTAGAACTTTCATATGCTAAAGGACACCTACAAGATACCGGATACCAGAGGCCCTGCCATCGCCAAGGTCTTTTTGCCCTCTAGCAAGGTATTAACGTTAAGATGGGTGGGAGATTCCTAAAGACTGTCCCAACCTGGAGTGGGGGTGGGCAAAGGTTGGAGGGTGTCAGCTTTTGCTTTGTCCACAGCCAGCCTTCTGTTCCTTCTTCAGCTGCCACTTAGACCCAACCCTTCCATGCTATGGGCAATATTGCTGTTCTTTTCTGTGAGAGAACCAGCAATCTAGATTTTTAAATCTCTTGATGTGGCAGTTTTGATCTTAAATGGTGACATAGAAGGCTCCAGAACTCAGCTCCCACCAAGTCTACGGCTACACAAGGAACAATTCCCTCTGAAAGAAATCTAGCTGACAGACTCCTACAAGTCAGTTAAACAAGGGGGGAGAAACCACCCACATTGAAAAGGGTTGGAAAAGCTGCCCAAGGCTATCATCATAAGCCCCATCCAGCACAGTGATGTACAATTGGGAGGGAACTCACAACTAGGTTTCTTCCTGACAGGTAGAGGCTTTGGGCCCCACATCTGAGACCTCAATTTTTAAGACTTCCACCTGAGGGATGGGCCCCCCAAAACACCAACTCTGAAAGTCAGTGAGGCTTGTGTCCATGAGACCCACAAGATTAGAGCAACTGAAGAAGCAGTTTTGAAATGGCTCATTAAGACTCATCAAGGCTATCTCCACAGTGCTCAGCACAGAAAAAGCAGACACAACACTTGTCTCTCAGTCTTTTCCTAAAAGAGATATATTTGCATATCTTAAAAAAGCTGCAGCCTGAGGGTCAGGATCCTCATTTAGCATGTATCTAGAGGATTGGCAATGGGGGAGGCCATCTCCTTGTTCTCCCTGTGCTCTGCTGCAGACCACTCTCAGGTCCTTGGGAAGAGCTGGTGTATACGTATGGTGCCCTGGCTTTTGCCTGTTACCCGGATGACGCACCTTTTGACTGCCTGGTTCTGATGGCCAGGATGGTTTATATGCACAGATTCAGTGGGACTGTTACAAACAAAGAAATGTCTCAGCCCAGCTGTCTAACCTCCCTCCAGGCAGAGGCAGTAGACAGAAGCTCCTTTCCCCGTCTTTCCCAGAAAGAGGTCTATTTGATTATTTTAAAGGCCGCTGCCTGAGGGCCCAGCTTCTAATTAGCGTAGGTGTAGGCACTGACTGAGATCCTCCCCTTGTTAGCACTCCCTCAACTGCTGGGACATTAAGAACAAAGAAGGCTGTTTAGATAATCACAAAGGTTTGAAAGATAACCAAGAGCTCCATCTAGGCGGGTAGACAAGATTCACCACCTAGCCTACTGGAAAAAACTTTGTCAAGACCAAGACAGAGATGTTCTGTCTAATGCATAGAAATCAACACAGAGAGCTAAGAAAATGAAGAAATTGGAAATATGATCCCCAGGAACAGACCTTAACTAATACGTGGTTCAAAATAACGGTCATAAAGATACTGGGGTGAGGAGAACAATGCATGAAGAAAGTGAGAATTTTCTATCTCAACAAAGAAAGAAAAAATGTTAAGTACCAAAGAGAAATCACAGAGCTGAAGAGTACAATAGGTAAAGTGGAAAATTTAATAGAGGGGTCCAATAATCACCTAGATGAAATGGGAGAAAGGATTAGCAAACTAGAAGACAGGGCAGTAGTGTTTATAAAAATCAGAGGAGTAAAAAGGAAAAAAAAGGAAAAAGGATGAAAAAGAGTGGAAAGAGCTTGGGACATCATTAAGTGGACTGATATTCACATTATACGGTTCCCAAAAGGAGAGGAGATAGAAAGGGGCCGACAGTTTATTTAAAAAAATAGTGTCTGAAAACTCTTCCAACGTGGGGAAAGAAACAGACATCCAGATCCAGGAAGCTCTGAGAGTTTCCAGTAAGATGAACTGAAAAAGACCCACATCAAGACACATTATAACTAAATTGTCAGTAATTAAAAACAAGATGACATCAGGAAGATGGATGGCTAAGAGGTTCCAGTGATTGTCTTCCCTTACACACACACACACACACACACACACACACACACACACACACACAGAAAACCAAAGGAAATAGTTCAGGGAAAGCTTTGGCCTCCAAAGTAGCAGCAAAACCCTGCAGAGATTAAAAAAAAAAAATACTAAAGGGTGGCTGTATTACTTGTGTTACAACCAAGAGCAGCTTGACACCCAGGAGGACGAATTCAGAAGAATTTTATCCCACTGGAAAGAGCAGAGCAGGAGAACCCCAGCAAGCTTTATCGCTGAGTTAAGAAGGTTTCCCAGAGTCTTCGCCATGGCTAATTCCAGTTGACAGAGCTGCCTCAGAGCCCCCCTCCAACTCCACAAAGGCTAGAGCTGCTCCTGCTCTGAGACCTGCCCTCCAGTTGCTGCCGTGCTCCCGTCTCCAGGACTGTGAAGCCACAGCACCTCTCTCACCATACAGAGGACCACAACAGCTACTCCTTTGCTTTCTGCTCAAATCCCAGGCTGTGGCTTTGTCCCATCATTATCAGAGCAGCCTGCTGCTATTCTAAGCTCCACTCCCTGGGTCCCAAGTCATTTTTTATCAGTGATGAGGGAGCAGGAGGCTGGCTGAAGACAAAGCAAAAGCTGGCACCTTGCACCCCCTCTCCATCCACTCCCCCTCAGTAATATGTGTAGCATTCCTCAGGCACCCCTGACCACCATAAGAAACAAATGGTTAACTTTCCTGCAAGACCGGAGTCTCCTTTGGTTTACAAAAGTCCTAGAGATCTACTAACAAAGAAGTTACCTTATCAATAGCACAATTTCCAGAGGCAAATAACTCAGTTCCTCAAGCCCTACTGTCACCCTCTCCTCCATGAACAAAACTGAAGGAGGCTGAGGCAGAAGGAAATGTAAGTATAGTTAAATCTCTTCTGAACCTAAATCTCACTAACAAAGACACTTGATAGCAGGATTGTGACATCCCATCAAGAATCTCCCAACTATCTTGATGTTAATTGCTGGCTAAAATACAACATTGATCTAGCCAGGCCCTCTTTAGCATATGAAAGCTCCATTGACACCTCCCTTCCCCTCCCCTTCCCCCAACCGCAAGGTACAGAACCTGCCATCCCTCACAATCCCGGGCTGCAGCTCTTCCTGCCCGCCCCCCCGCCCCGGGCCTATCCCCGTGCTTGAATAAACCACCATTTTGCACCAAGGATGTCTCAAGAATTCTTTCTTGGTCATCGGCTCCAGACCTCAGCCCACCGAACCTCACCTAGGTTCTAGAACTTCATCATCAGGACCATCCTGTCTTAGCCCAACCCCCCCCCCCCCCCCCACCCCATAGGTCCCAGGTCATGGTCTTCCATTTCTGGAAGACCCTCATTTCTGGAAATGGTCTGCCACTGCTGACCTTGAAAGACCCCTCCCCTAGAAGATAGATAGGATAACTAACCGCTTGTTTCCTTTTCTGTGAACCGCTGGCTTTTAGGCGTAAATTAGGTTATTAATTGCTCTTTTGCCCTTCTGTAACCACTTGGCTTATAGAAATAATAGAAGACGCCATGATGGCATTCCTACCTTCCCCCTTCTTGTTCCCCCTCCCTGCCTCTCTCCACCCACGCGTGGGCCCTCAGAACCAATCAGCTTGTTCCCCCTTCCCGCCTCTCTCTTCGCGCGAGCGGGTCCCCAAAGCCAATCAGCAAACTCCACTAAGGCCTTTTTCAAAAGTTCTAATTGTCAACCAATCAGTTCCGCCCCACCCAAAACTTGTTTGTACCTGTTTATAAAAACCCGGCGCCACCACAGCCGGGTGTGCTCAGCTAGCAGGAGCTGCTGACCACCCGCAGGCGCCTGCGTAACAATAAAGAACCTCTTGCTGATTGCATCCAGTGGCAGTGTTGGATTCTTGGGTAAGGGGATCCGCGGGTCTTTCATTTGGAGGTTCCACCGAGATCATCGGACTCCTGCCCACGGATCCAACTGACTCCCACCGGGAGGTAAGCTGGCCAGCATTCTTGTCTCCTGTCTCATGTTCTCGTTTGTATCCAGTCTCATGTTCTTGTTTGTCTCTAGTCTTGTGAGGCCTCTGTTTGACCTATACTGCGGGTAGCGGTATAGTGTTTGTACAACAGCGTGCGTTGTTGGATTGTATTTGTAGGCAGCTTGAGAAGGAGCTGACGAGCTCGGACTTCTCCCCTGCCAACCCTGGGGGACGCTCCAGGGTGTCGAGGGGCCCCATTTTTTGGAGCCCCTCATTTGTCCGAGGGTTATATCCGTTTGTCCATTCCAGAGGAACCCCTCGGCCCTGGACGGAATTTGTCCACCACAGGGAGATCTCAAGGCTCCTCTGGGCCGGTGGAAACCTTGCTTTCGGTAGCATACCGAAACCGCGCAGCGACCTTTTTGTTAATTGTTTTGTGTGTTCTACTCGTTGTCCTTGGTGTTTTCTTTGAGTCTAAAATGGGGCTTCTCCCTCATTCACTTCCCGTGTTAATGGCTATAACTGGAGCCAACTGGGGTTAGTCTCACTCGAGACAGAGACTATAAGGAATATTCCCAAGCAGCTGCCGAAACTCTCTTTGTTTCGGGGAAGTTTCCTTGTGTTCTCTGGCCTGACTTAGACTGCTTAACCCCTCCCCCCTTGCTGGTGGGAAAGCATGGTGTCTGCTCCTCTGTTGGGGCTTAGGAGCTCCAAAACTGGGAATCCTTTCTCTGCCTCCTGGCGGCACTTTGTTTCTTCTGTTTCCCCCTTACGTGTTTCTGTACCAACGTGTGTGCAGCCTGCATGACTGGCCTCTAGATCATGCACCACAGCTCCTTCTCTCTCCACTGTCAAGGAGCAAGAACAACACCCCCTGGACCTAACACCTCCCCACTCCAGATCTTCCCACGCATGTCTCAGGTAAACATTCAAAGTGGAGTGGGTCCAGGTGGAACGTAAATCAGTATTGGAACTAAGTTAAGATTGTTGGTTTAATTAAGATAAGAAGTGTCTTTGAAGTTACAGCAGTAATCTATCAAAGTTTACTGAAGATCAAATAAGCTTGTGTTACTTGTTAAAATTTGTTAGCAAAGGAATGACTAAACTGATGGTTAATTGTCTGTCTCAAAGTTCTAATGGGTAATTGCTGAAGTAGCTTTCAAAGTCTTTGGTAACCTGAAAGTTTTAAAGTTTTGCTTGGATGACAAATGGAATTAAATTGTGGACATCTAGGTCTTAACCAAACAGGATAAAATGCTAAGTCGTTAATTACTGAATGTAGGTTTGTGCTTTTGACTTCTTACTGCAAAGAAACTAAGAGTATTTAAATCTGTTGGTAAACTTGTTTGCCACTTAACTGATTCATAAATTGCCACCTGAAGAATTCTGTTGTAACAGTTCACAATTGGTTAATAACTAAAGGTGTTTCTAAGAATACAAAGTTCTGCTTAGTGTAACTAAGACTGATGGAAATAAAGGGAAACTCTGTATGTAGGAAAGTAGGAGATATGTAAGAAAGATTTAAGGAATGGGAATACATTTTGTTGAAGGTAAAGGAAGGTGATTTTGTCCTAAATGAGATGGTTGTTTAGAAGGAAATGGCTTGGGACAAAACCTGAATGCAAAGGAAAGTTGTAGAAGGTTTGTGAAGGGAAATCTTCAGAAAAGGAATTTTCTCTATGGGCAAGAATGGATTAAGATTGAAATGAATGGGTTTTAAAGGTACATTGGTACAAGACTGAAATTGTCTCTGTTCAAAAGGACAATGTTTTCTTAGATCAATTGATCTGCTGTTAAGAAAATGTAAATGGTTTTCTCTTTGCCAGCCCAGAAAACCCAGTTTCTATGTTCAGTTTTATCAGGTGTTTAACATCCCTAATTATATTTAGGCATGTGCTTTAAAACTTCATAAGATTTCAGCAAATGTTGACAAGATTTAAATCGTAAATCTCTTTAACTCAGGCTTTTCCTTGGTATGTGAAGTTGCTCATGAAGTACTACTGAACCAATGATAAACCTTGGGTTACATTTGGGAAAATGCTATAACTATTCTAGAGATTCTACGCACTTCCTAAAGTTTTAACGTTTTGAGAGATCACCGCTTGATACTGTAATTATGGAAATGTTATGTATCACAGAAATAACCTGATTTCCTTGCAGCTAAATTGTAAACTCCCGTGTCTCTTTAGCTCTAACCATATCCATTCTGAGTTTTTGTCATTTATAATTGTTTTAATTCTCTGGTAAAATGAGTTTTATCTTCAAGTAGATTCCTATAAAGGACTTTCAGGACAAATACAGATATTTGATATACTTGAAAATCCTAAAACTGAAATGGATAAGAATTTCCAGAACTGACTAAAGCCGCATTCACCAGAATTAGTAACATGGGACTAAATTAACTAAAAGATTGTAGTGTTGTGTCTGTTAATGTTTTGTCTTACTTTAAACTTTGCTGGTTCTCTCTACAGTTTGCTCTTACAGACTAGGGATACTCCCTCCTAGTTATCTGTAACTTATAGAGATGCAAAAGTGCTCAAAGCATTCACCTTTTCTCTTTATCTGAACCCTCTGAAACCAAAAGGTCTTAGTAAGTATTCATTCTTCCATGGCAATCAGTCATTTGCATAAGTTCAATAAGAATCTGTTCTCCTTGTAACAGGAAAGAATTGGAAACACGGGTTATTTTACCAAGGCTTTGACTGGGATGTCATATTTGAAAAGACTCAGATATGACCAGACAGCTTTAAGGAACTAAGGTTGACTTTATGAAACCTGGAGCCATAAAGCCCCTTGGGACTGTTGGCCTGATACCTTGCTTACAGAGTTCCCAGCAGCCCCACCAGGTGAGTAAAGAATGTCACTCCTTGGTAGGTGCAGTCTCGGGAAGAGGAATTCGCCCAAAGGTATTGCAGGCATGCCTCATGGCAAGTACAGGGCTTGGCTTCTGGCCCAAAGAGGCTACTAAAAGTTCAACCTAGAGATTCCTTATACAAAGTTCCAGCAAAGCAGATTCTAAAAGATCTATTGATCACACTCACTGTTCTTGCTGAGCTTATGTAAATAATAGGCCAAGTTTGTTAAAACTGGACTTGTTTCACAAGTGAATTAGTCCTGATTTGGCTATCTCTGGAAATGAGGGTTATTTTAGAGAGAAAAATTGTTTTAGTAACACACCTTTATGGATGTTAAATTCTAGATTTGATTGTCTTTAAATGTTTGTTTATCTAAGCTAAACAATTTGAGGTAAACTTCAGAGAAGTTGCACAATAGCTTCTTTAGTCGATCTTACTGTTTTGTGGGGATATTAGCAGACCCCACAGCACATGATTAAACAACTGGAATAATGAAATTGCCTAAAAGCCAACCTATCGCACTCCATAGGATTAACTATGGACTTGTGGAGATAATGGATGACCCCACTTTCTTTATGAGTGGATTGGATGATTCATGGGGGGCTCCCCTTATCTCTTGACAAGTTTTCTCACTTGACAATGATCCTCTGTAATCAGGATATTGTTAAGGCTGGACCACTCAAAGGTCGTCTTATTGGTTTCATCCCTTAGTCATACTTATCCTAACGGCCACCTCTGTTGAGGTGCGATTGCAAACAGATGCTGTAGCTAAGCATAGAACAGCCCTAATAAAAGGAGCCTCAAAGCTTACTATGGAACAGCCCTTCTATAAAAGAGCCTCAAAGCTCACTATGGGACAGTCCTTGACTGTAATGATGTCACATCAGGTCCAGGTTTGTCTTAGAAGGCAAAGGCCACCAATGGATGATGGAGGCCAACTTATTAAATACTGGGCTACATTAACAGATATGCCAGAAATAAAACTTGTCAAACTTTAAACCTAGTTACCTGTATGCCTGAACCTGACCACTGTACTTCTTTCTCTTTAGAGCAAAAATGTTCTTTTTATTTTATTTGATCTTGCTTATTCTATATGGCCAGATTTAAGATACCCCTGTTAAAAATATGAATGACAGTTGGTTTTCTGATGACAGTAGTTTTCATAGAAAAAATAAGAAAAGCTAGGTGTGCCATAGTGCTCACTAGCACTTTGCAATTGCCAAAGTCTAAAAATTAACATTTATACTGACTCCAAATATGCTTTTCTGGTACTACATGCCCATGGAGCTATTTGGAAGGAAAGGGGATTGCTATCAAGCCATAACTCCCCAATCAAATATGGGCCTAAGTTCCAAAACCCTCCTTATCGCTATACTAAGGATGGTGTATATCAAATCTAGGATACATATATGTGTTTCATACCCACACCCATTGGACAGCTCACTCAAAAGGCAGCTTTATGCTGGGAACAAAGGAATCATACGAGTGGTACTTGGGCAAATAACACACGATGTCTAGGATGGCTCACTAGAAATGTGTTTTAGCATATGAAAGCTCCATTGACACCTCCCTTCCCCTCCCCTTCCCCCAACCGCAAGGTACAGAACCTGCCATCCCTCACAATCCCGGGCTGCAGCTCTTCCTGCCCGCCCCCCCGCCCCGGGCCTATCCCCGTGCTTGAATAAACCACCATTTTGCACCAAGGATGTCTCAAGAATTCTTTCTTGGTCATCGGCTCCAGACCTCAGCCCACCGAACCTCACCTAGGTTCTAGAACTTCATCATCAGGACCATCCTGTCTTAGCCCAACCCCCCCCCCCCCCCCCCCACCCCATAGGTCCCAGGTCATGGTCTTCCATTTCTGGAAGACCCTCATTTCTGGAAATGGTCTGCCACTGCTGACCTCAACCCAGGTTGCAACTCAGCCACATTGCTGGTGCTGCTGCTGTGCTGAGACCCTTGCCCCATCCCTGTTCACAGCTCTGAACCCTCCTTGTTGGGACTGGGCTGCTGTCTCCCTGAAACTCACCGCCTTGGTCCCAGGTCATGGCTGTGAGCTGTAATTTCCAGGGTGCTTCTGTTGCCCTGAACCTCACCCCTCAGACCCCAGTTTCTGGCTCTGAACTCTCATTGTCAGAACTGTGCTGCCACTGCTCTGAGCTTAGCTCCCCAAGTCCCAGTATGTGGCTTCAGCAAAGAATCACCAGAGTTCTGCTGCTGCTATCTTTTGACTGCCCCTGGGACCAAAGTTGGGATTTTGACCTACTATCTCCAGGCTGTGTTGCTACAGCCCCCTACCCTCTGGGCCTCAGCCACTGCTGCATCTTTTCATCCCAGAACCCATGCCACTGCTGCATCTCCTCCTCCTTTGGCCAGAGTCACTTCAGTGAGCCCCCAAGTCCCCAGGTCTTGATTTCACGGGAGACCTATACATGCCCACCACTTAGCTACCAGTGCCACACCAACAGCAAGCACATATGTGCTCCAGGGCTGGGGTGCTATGGTAGTTCCATGTTGCCCAAGCCCAGGACTCTGGCTCTAATACTGCTCTGAGCACCAACAGGCCAGGCCAGGTGCTGAGAAGGGTCCCCTTGACTAGAATGTCCTTAATGGGGCAAGAAAAGGAATGGAAAGTTCCCAGAAGCTTTTGCTTCTGATGCTCCCATAGCTCTCTTTGCCTCTGACACCTGTAGGGCCTCCACAGTATTGGCCACAGAAAGTTCCTATAGTCTGACCAATGCTATCCTCAGCTGATGAACCTACATGGAGACTATGCCACTTACCTTCTCAGGAACCAAAGATGGCAGCATATGGAGGGGAGCGGGTGAAGGGGGGGGTGCAAGGCGCCAGCTTTTGCTTTGTCCTCAGCCAGCCTCCTGCTCCTTCACTGCAACCCACCCAGCCAACACCCTCACAGCCACCCCCCCAAGTGAAAGTCTTTTTCCACCAGAGACATAATGAAAAGGCTGGAAGAAGTGACTGTATCCATCAATGCAAAACCATCAGAAAGATAAAGTCAGAAAACAGAACACTACCAAAGGACAACAGTTTTCTAGTTACTGACCTCATCTCCCCAAAAAGGAGATCTGTGAGTTATCTGGAAAAGAATTCAAAATAATTATTTTAAGAAAGCTTAGCGAGATTCATGAGAACATAATAAGTCATGAACAAAATAAAATAGAAACAGGGAAGAAATGAAAAAAAAAAAACATTCTGGAGATGAAAATTACAATGAATGCAATGAAAAAAAATGCAACAGAGAACTTCAACAGCAGGCACAATTAAGCAGAAAAAAGGATCCATGAGTTTGAAGACAGATCTCTTGATTCTACCCAGTTGGAGGAAATTCAAGAAATTAGAAGGAAAAGAGTGAAGATAGCCTATCTGAATTATGGAAAACCAACAAGTAAAATGATATTCATACTATGGGAATCTTTCGAAGAGAACAGAGGGAGAAAGGGAAGAAATCTAATTTAAAGGAAAAATATCTGAATTTCCCAAACTTAGAAAGCAATGTAGGCATCTAGATACGGATAGGTCAAAGATTCCCCCAAACAGACTAAGCACAAAGATATCTTCACCAAGACACATTATAATTAGGCTCTCAAATATCAAGGACAGAGCTTTTAAGACAGCAAGAGATCAAAGAATTACCAGATACAAAGGGATCCTGATAAGGCAATCAGCAGGTTTATCTGCAGAAAGGTTACAGGCCAGGAAAGAGTAGAAGGATAGGTTCAAAATGCTCAAAGGAAAAACAAAACAAAACAAAACAAAAAAAAACAACTTATTAAAGGTCCAGCAAAACTCTCATTGAAAAATAAAGGCAAGATAAAGACATTTCCAAACAAATAAAAGCTGTGGGAATTTCTCACCAATAGACCTGCCAGGAAAAAAGAAAAAGTGCTGAAAGGAGTTAAAGCTGAAATGAAAGGACACCAAATAGCAACATGAAATAGCAACATGAAAACATATGAAAATATAAAATTCACTGGCAAAGAAACGTAGATAGCCAAATTTAACTCTAATACTCCAATGGTGGTGAGTAAATCACTTCAAACTCTAATATAGGTTCAGACACAAAAGTGTTAAAATAATTATTACTATAATGTTACATCAATGGATACACAATATAAAAAGATAATAATTGGTGCCCCAACATCAATTGTGGGGGGCATGTAAATGAGTAGAAATTTTTAATGCAATTGAAGTTAAGCTGTTATTAGCTTTAAACAAAAGGTTGTTACTGTAAGATGTATTATAAAAGCCTATGGTAACCACAGAGCAAAAACCTGTAAGAGACACAGATGATAAAGAAAAAGAGCCAGAGCACACTAGAACAAATAATCACTGCCTCACAAAGAAAAAGAGCAAGATATGAAGAAAGGAACAAAAAGACTATGAAACTATCAGAAAGCAATTAACAAAATGGCAGTAGTACGTTCTTACCTATCAAAATTGATGCTAAATATAAATGGCTTGAATACTCCAATTAAAAGACAGTGACTGAATGAATTATATGGTGTCTGTAAGAGACTCCCTTAAGCTTTAGGGATGTTCATTGGCTGAAAATGAAAGGAATGAGAAAGATAATCCATGCAAATGGAAACCATAAGAAAGCAAGAGTAACTACACTGAAAATATGCTTTAAAAAGACAGGAAGTCAAAAATTGTAACAGGAATTTTTTTTAAAAGGCCATTATATAAATGATTAAGTTCATTTCATCAGGAAGATATAGCAATTGTAAACATCTAGGTACCTAATATGAGAACACCAAATTATATAAAATGACTATTAATATGGCTCAAGGATAAAACAGACAGAAGTGCAGTAATAGGGCACTTCAATATCCTATTTTCAACAACGGATAGATCATCCAGACAGAAAATCAATAAGGAAATAATGGATTTGAATGACACTTTTGACCAAATGGACCTATCAGACATATACCAGAATATTCCATCTGACAGCAGCAGAAGACACACTCTTCTCAAGTGCACACGAAACATTTTCCAGGTTAGATTACATGATGGGCCACAAAACAAGTCTTACTAAAATTAGGAGGATTAAAACCATACCAAGTATCTTCTCCTGTGACAATGGTGTAAAAATAGAAGTGAGTGGAAGGATGAAAGCTGGAAAGTTCACAATTGTGGGAGATTGAACAACGTGTTACTGAAAAACTAATGAGTCTAAGAAGAATCAAAAGGGAAATCAACAAAAATCTAAAAACAAATGAAAATGGAAGCACAATATTTCAGAACCTATAGGGTACTGCAAAAGTACTTCTAAGAGGGAAATTTCTAGTAATGAACACCTATATTAAGAAAAAACAGAGAGGGGCACCTGGGTGGCTCAGTGGGTTGAGCCTCTGCCTTTGGCCCAGGTCATGATCTTACGATCTCATGCTCTCAGGGTCCTGGGATCGAGCTCCACATCGGGCTCTCTGCTTGGTGGGGAACCTGCTTCCCCCTCTTTCTCCGCCTGCCTTTCTGCTGACTTGTGATCTCTCTGTCAAATAAATAAATAAAATCTTAAAAAAAAAAAAAAGAAAGAAAAAAGAAAGATCTCAAATAAACAAACTTACATCTCAGGAAACTAAAAAAGAAGAACAAACTAAGCTTAATGTAAGCAAAACAATAAAGATCAGAACATAAAGAAATGGAGATCAGAAAATGGCAATGAAACTATGAGCTGGTTTTTTAAAGAAAAAAATGAACAAAACTTCAGCTAGGTTAACTAAGACAAAAAGATAGAGGACTCAAATAAGTAAAATCGGAAATGAAAGAGGAGACTTTACAGCTGAAACCACAAAAACACAAAGGATTATGAGACACTACTGTGAATAATTACACACTTTCAAACTGGATACCCGAGAATAAATAGGTGGGTAACTTCTTGGGAAAACACAACCTATCAAGACTGTACCATGAAGAAATATTAAGTTTGAACAAATTACTAGTAAGGAGATTGAATTAGCAATCAAAAATTCCCAGCAAAGAAAAGCCCAGGCCTAGATGGTTTTAGTGGTACATTTTACCAAACATTCAAAGAATTATTAGCACCAATCCATTTCAAACTCTTCCAAAAATTTGAAGAGAAAGAAACACGCCCAAACTCATTTTACAAGGCCAGCATTACCCTGATACTAAAGCCAGATAAGGATGCTTCAAGAAAAGATAATTACTGGCCAATTTCCCTCAGGAACACAGCTGCAAAAGTTCTCAAAAAGTATTACTGAGGGGCGCCTAGGTGGCTCACTGGGTTAAGGCCTCTGCCCTTGGCTCAGGTCATGATCCCAGGGTCCTGGGATTGAGCCCTGCATCGGGCTCTCTGCTCAGCAGGGAGCCTGCTTCCACCTCTCTCTCTGCTTGCCTCTCTGATTACTTGTGATCTCGTCTGTCAAATAAATAACAAATAAAATCTTTAAAAAAAAAAAAAGTATTACTGAACTGCATTCAACATATTAAGACGATCATTCACCATGATTAAGTGGGAATTATGCCTGGGATGCAAGGAAAATTCAACATCCTCACATCAATCAACAGGGTTGCGACCACATTAGAAAGTGAAGGATATAAAAAAAAAAAAAAAAAAAAAGAAAGTGAAGGATAAAAGCCATATGAGCATCACAATAAATGCAAAAAAAGCATCTGACAAAATAAAATTTTATGATAAAAACACTCAGCAAATTGAGTAAGAAGTCATGTTCCTCAGCATTAAAGGCCACATATAAAAAGCACACAGCTAACATCATGTGCAATAATGAAATGCGAAAATCTTTTCCTCTAGATTAGGAATAAGACAAAGATGCTCACGCTCACCACTTCTATTCAACATAGTACTGAAAATGTGGCAATTAGGTGAGAAAAAGAAATAAAACATCTATATTAGAAAGAAAAAAAATAAAATAGTCCCCACAGATACCATGTTTATATACATAAAACCCTAAAGACTTCATGATAAAACTCTTAGAATAAATTTAGTAAATTTGTAGTATATAAAGTCAACATACAGAAATCGGTTCCATTTCCATATGCTAAAAACAATCTAAAAGAATAATTAAGAAAGCAACCCCACTTACAATCACGTTAAAAACAATTCAGTACTTGGGAATAAATTTAAATAAGGAGGTGAATGACCTGCATACGGGACACTCTAAGACACTGATGACACTGAAGAAGACACATAAATGAAAACATATCCTACGTTCTTAAATTAATATTGTAAAAATATTCATACTACCCAAAGTGGTCTACAAATCCAATGCAATCCTAATTAATATCCCAATGGTAGTTTCACAGAAATAAAGAAAACTTTCCTAAATTTCTTTTGAACTTACAGAATACCCTGGATGGCCACTGTGATCTTGAGAAAGAAGAACAAGGCTGGACTCATCATGCTTCATGATTTCAAATTGTATTACGAGGGAATTTAATTGAAAGAGTAAGGTACTGGCATAAAAACATACATAGAGACTACACATAAACCTATGCATATATAATCAGCTAAGTTTTAACAAGAAAGCCAAGAAAAAATGAGTAAAGGATAGATAGTCTCTTCAATAAAAGGTGCTGAGAAAACTGGATATCCACATACAAAAGAATGAAAATGAAGCTGGACCACTGTTTTATCCAACTCCTAAAATTCAATTTGAAATGGATCAAAGACTTCACTATAAGTCCTGAAACCATAAAACTCCTAGGAAAAAAAACAGAGAAAATTCTTGGCATTGATCTTGGCAATGATTTCTTGGATAAGACCCCCAAAGCACAGGTAAAAAAAAAAAAAAAACAAAACCCAAAACAAACAAGAGGGACTACATCAAACTGGAAAGCTTCTGCACAGCAAAGGAAACTACTAATAAAATGAAAAGACAATCTACATAATGGGAAAAGTATTTGGAAATCATTTGCCTGAGAAGGGGTTAATATCTAAACTATATACAGAATTCATACAACTCCGTAGCCAATGATCTGGTTAAAAATTGGGCAGAGGATCTGAATAGACAAGAGTTCCAAAGAAGATAGACAGATGGTTGACAGGGAGTTGAAAAAGTGTTGACCATCACTGATCATCAACGAAATGCAAATCAAGATTAAAATAAGTTACCACCTCACATCTGTTAGCATGGCCGTCATCAAAGGATGAGATAATAAGTGTGGATAAGGATATGGAGAAAAAGAAACTCTTAGGTGCTCTGTTGGTGGGAATGTAAACTGTTGCAACCACTATGGAAAACATGGTGGAGGTTTATCAAAAAATTAAAAATAGAACTACCATGATCCAGCAATTCTGGTTATATGTTTAATAAAAAGGAAATCCCTATCTGGAACAGTTGTCTACACTCCCACGGTCACTGCGACGTTATTTACAATAGCCATGGTATGGAAACAACCTAAGTGTCTATCAACGGATAAATGCAAAAAAAATTGGGGATATATATATATATATATATATATGTATATATATATATAATGAAAATATATATAATATAATATATTAATATATATATTAATATATAATATAATATATAATATATATATATAATGAAATATTATTCATCCACAGGAAAGAAGGAAATCCTACCATTTTTGGTAACATAGAAGGACCTGGAAGGCATTATGCTTACTGAAACAAGGCAGAAATAACAAAAGCTGTATGATCTCATTTATATGTGGAATCTAATAAAAATCAAATTCTTAGAAGAACAGATGGTGGTTGCCAAAGGCAAGAGATGGGGGTGTGTGGGAGGAAATGAATGAAGATGGTCAAAAAGTACAAACTTCTTGTTATAAGCTGATTAAGTGCCAGGAATATAATGTGTAGTAGCAGGGTGACTATAATTAATAATAGCGTATTGTAATTTTGAAACTTGCTAAGAGAGTAAATCTGAACTTTTTCTTACATGAAGTGAGGAATGTTGCCTGATCTTACTGGGGTAACCATTTCACAATATATACGTATAGCAAGCCATTATGGTATGCACTGTAAATACAATATACAGTTGTACTTCATCGTATAGTGCACAATCACAATTGCACAACTAAAAATATCGTGTTACATGTCACATACATCTCAATAAAATGAGAGAAAAATCCCTTGATTTTTAAATGTTGATTAAAACGTTTAATAATTTCAAGCCAAATAAAACATGTCCCTGGACTATGTTAATCAGTATAAATTAATCCATACATTAATCTATATGAAATAACTCAACACAAAGATCGGTGACCTTCTGACTACTTTTCTTGATATGAAGTCCAGCACATTGTTAACTACAAGAAGGAATTTTTTTTTTTTTTTGTAGATTTATTTTACTCATTCATTCAGTTAGGCCTTCAACAGTCTGTATTTAAGACCTTATGACAGATGCGGGGCTACTGAGGGGTGGCAGAACACGAGGCCCCTCAAAGTAGGTCACTTCCGGCAAAGGGATTATTTTGAGCTAAACGTAACTTGAAAAACAGCAGGTGCAAGAGGATCACACTGACTTTTGCTTTTACTTCCTAAAAGCAGGAGAGGATACTCCAGGGTAAAAGCTGCCCTCCTTATATATATTCGGAAGAGAAAACCATTCTTATCAGGAGAGACAGAGAGCTGAGGTTGAGAAAAATAAGTACAAACAGACTTTGTCAAAATAACTCTTATCTTCCTTTAGTCTCCCCAGGACATTTGTTCCTTTTTCACAATCTCTAACTACTCTTTGCTCAACCTCGTACATATAAACACTTGTGCCTTTCTGGGTTTGGGGTCTTCATTTTTTTGTGGAAACTGCTATGGACAAGTAAGATTAAATGTGTATGTTTTCCTCTTGAGATTTCCTAGGAAGAGCCGTAAATGTGTCTTGATGGTTGTAACAAACTCCTTTCAAGCACACCTGAGTTTATGTGAGTGAGGGGACTTTTAGAAAACACCTAAAGATGGGGGCTGGCTACCAGGGCACCAAGCAAGTGATTAGAGGATTAGAACTTTCAGTCCTACCCTCCCCCCACACCGAGGGAGGGGAACAGGCCTGGAGGTTGAATCAATTGCCAAAGGTCACTGACTTGATCAATTGTGCCTATGTAATGATGCCTCTATAAAAACCCAAAAAGACAGAGTTCAGACAGTTTCCGGGTTGGTGAACCAGAATGCATCAATGTGTTATGCCCCAGACTCCACGGGGATAGAGGCATTTGAGTTTGGGACCCTGCCATAGGTGTTTCTTAACTAGCTATTGATTCATATCCTTGCTATCCTCTGTAATAAACTGGTAATCTAGAAAATAAGTTTCCTTGGTTCTGAGAGCCTTTCTAGCAAGTTCATCAAACTCAAGGAGGGGGCCATGGGGTCTGGTTTATAGCTGATCAGTCAGACTACAGGTGAACAATCTGAATTTGGGAAAGGCATCTGAAGTGGGGGGCGGTCTTGTGGAACAGAGATCCTAATCTGTGGGATCCAATGCCATCTTCAGTGGAAAGTGTCAGAGTTGAGTTACATTTGTGGGACAGCTGGTCAGTGTCTACAAAGAATTAGAGAATTGCTCGGTTGTATGGGGAGAAGACACCCCCCCCCCAAGGGAATCGATATCAGAATTGAAATGTCCTTGGAGCATGGCTTTGTGACTAACGAGAATGTTCTCTCTGGTTTCCACAGCTGGGGTGCACAGGTTATTGGACATGTATCAGATGGTTAGTTAGCTGTCAGGACACCCTGAACACAAAATGACAAGCAGAATTCTCTTTGCCAGACCATGCTAGTTCTCAGGGGAGTTTGCCTTAATAAAGGGGTCTCGGTCGATAAGGGGCCTTAGTCATCTCCACAAGTTGCCTTGTTAGCTCTTACAAAGTCTCATCCTAGTATTGCCTACCCAGTATCATAGTCGAGCAGGTCCATGACTGGACCATCATGTTCATGGGAGAACAAGAGAGAAGTTTTCACAAACACGAACTATTCTTACTGTCTGTGTCAATGGAGGTCTTTACTTTCTTAAGCTATTGTTCAGGAGTAACTCTGGAGCTTAGATGGGGCTATAGCTTTGCCTCTTCTATAAGGAAGCCTCTTGTGTCCATAGTTAAGTCATAGAAAGGCTTATTGCTTTGGAATCACATTGAAATAGATATACTTCTGGGGTGTCTGGGTGGCATGGTCTGTTAAGTATCTGACTCCTGGTTTCAGCTCAGCTCATGATCTCAGGGCTGTAACCTCAGTGTTGTGAGATCAAGGCCCGTGTCTGGCTTTGCGCTCAGCATGGAGTTTGCTTAAGACTATCTCTCCCTCTGTCCCTTTGCCCCTTTGCCTCTCTGCCTCCGGCCTCCTCTGCCCCTCTGCCCCCTGCCCCTCTACCCCTTTCTCTTGCTCTTTCTCTAAAATAAATAAATCTTTTTCTAAAAAAAAAAAAAAAAAAAAAAAAAAAGGAAAAAGGAAAAAAGAAAGAAAAAAAAATAGGTATACCTTTGAAGACTTTGGCTTTTCTATCTAAAATGTTAGCTTTCAGGGCACCTGGGTGGCTCAGTGGGTTAAAACCTCTGCCTTTGGCTCAGGTCATGATCCCAGGGTCCTGGGATGGAGCCCCACATTGGGCTCTCTGCTCAGCAGGGAGCCTGCTTCCTCCTCTCTCTGCCTGCCTCTCTGTCTCCTTCTGATCTCTGTCTGTCAAATAAATAAATAAAATCTTAAAAAAAAAAATGTTAGCTTTCATCCTAAGCAAATATCCTATTAACACCTATGAGAAAATCAGATTGAAAAAGGGGGAGAAAAAGAAAAAGACACTAGAGAATGCCTTGGCTGGTTTAAAATTCCCTTGACAAGAGATCAGACTAACAGCAAAAATTAAGAAATAGGTATACCTTTGAAGACTTTGGCTTTTCTATCTAAAAGAAAGGTTAGCTTTCATCCTAAGCAAATATCCTATTAACACCTATGAGACCCATTTAAAAAAAAATTAAGAAATGCCAAAGACACTCAAACAAGCGTGAAACCTACATAGCCCTGATAGCTCCCTACCCCTGCCCCCCAAAAAGTTTTGACAAATTCACTGAGAACATGCAGGAGACTATGACCAGCTTTAATGTCTCATGAAATTTTCATGAGTAATTCAAGCAAATGGCTAAAAACAAGTAAATTAAATAAATATAGGTAGGATAAAGTTTATAAATGAACTTTTCAACAATAATTGGGTTTTTACAATGTGTTTAGATAAAAATGTTTTCTGAAATATTTTTGGTAACTTGAAATCTTACAATTATACTAAATTAAATCTGGTAACTCGAAATCTTACAGTTATACTCAATTAAATGGATATTCACTGACTATCTAGATCATTTCCAAATAAGATAAAATGCTGAAATATTAATTGCTAAATGTATAGTTTACCTACCTTTGGCTTCTTATTTGAGAGAGAAAAGATATTTCTATCGGTAAACATACGTTTTTCACCACACTGAAAAATTATACTATGAGGAAGCACATACCTCTAGAAGTTAAGAAAGGCTTATTCATAAATTTGATAATCTACTACAGAATGCTGATAGATGAGAAACAGTTCACAACTACTTAATTCCTGTTTTTCACTGGAAATTAGGGAATTCTAATAAATATATGTAAATAAAACTACCAAGAATAATGAAGGTAGAGGAAAGAAACTGTATATAAAGTTTCAAGAAAAATGTGATGTGTTTGTGGTAAGGGAAAATAGGAGGTGTAAATGTTTTGTTAGGGAAGAGTCAAGTCATTTTGCTTTAGTTAAGGATAATTAAAGGTTGTTTAAAAATTTTTTAAAAGGAAAATAAAGAACAAAAAACCTAACTGGATATAAAAAGAAAGAGAGAAAGCGAGTTTTGTGTGGTCAAGCCGACTAAAATTTAATGAATTTATTAAATGGGTTTTCAAAAAATGAGGTTCAATATCAGTTCTCTGTCTACACAACACTAGAATTTAATTTCCTTTCTTAGTTAAAAAAACAACAACAAAGTTTTCTTAGGTTGTTGTAAAAGACTTTCTTTACCTGTTGAATAATCTGCCTAGAAAATGCAGTGTCTGTGTTTTATCAAAATAATTTCCTGTGCTTCATGTTGTCTTTATTGGGTCTTTAATAATTTGAGACAACAGAGTCTTCTCAATATTGAAAGAGCTAAGGTTTTCTTTACAATCATGTAATCTTCAATACTTACCTTTGAGATCTTCTATTATCACTTTGTTACACAGATAGCTAACAATTGTTTCACCGTGATCTGTTATCTTATTTGATTAAGAGTTCAGTCTTTTGACATTTCTGACAAACTTCCCAATTCAAATTGTAAGTAAACTATTTTTGACTTCAAACTGACTTCGAGATTGCCCAGAGGGTCCCTGGAAAATCCCAGAAGAATGTGTTCTCTGACTTTGTAAAAAAGAAGAGAGATTTAAACTAACTAGGTTTATTTAATATGTTCAAATACATGAGAAACACTGTCAAATAAGAAGTAATATTAAATCTTTAGATTATATTTGTATGGGCATTTGTTATCAATATAAAGTTTTCAGAAATTAGGGGCGCCTGGGTGGCTCAGTGGGTTAAGCCTCTGCCTTGGGCTAGGGTCATGATCTCATGGTCCTGGGATGGAGCCCTGGCATCAGGCTCTTTACTCAGCAGGAGCCTTCCCCCCACACAGCATCTCCCCACCCCCCATCTGCCTCTCTGCCTACTTGTGATCTCTGTCTCTGTCATAAATAAATTAAAAAAAGAAATTATATCATAGGCAAATTGAATTATATCCAAATTCACAGAAATATGTCAAAGTCTTTATACTGGGTAATAAATGATTCCAGTTATTATCTGGGAATGTTGTATGCCAAAAAACATAACCAAATTTCTTTGTCAATTGCATTATAATGAACCCTCACCAGATCTTTAACCATGTCTATTTTTGAGCCTTGAAATTCAAAAACTTCTGCTTTACTCTGATGCTTTTCTGAAGGCTTTTGCCCATCAATCATAGGCAAAAAGCGCTCCACCTTCAAAGAGATACATAGAAAGGTCTCTGACAATTATTGCAGTGTCCAGGTTCCTGATAACTTCAAAATCATACCGGTGAACTGGTTGAGAATTTTAAGCATTCTAATAAAGAAACCGAAGAATTCAGAAAACTGCTAACCCAAGATCAAGCAGAGCAAGAGTTGATTATGGGCGGGGGTGGGGGTGAGGGGGTGCACTGGGTGGCTCCTTCATTAAGTCATTAAGAGTCTGTGTTTGGCTCAGATCGCGATTCCAGGGTCCTGAGATTGAGCCCTGGAATGGAGCTCCCTGCTCAGTGACCCTGCTTCTCCCTCTCCTTCTGTCTGCCGCTCCCCCTGCTTTTGTTCTCTGTCAAATAAAAAATAAAAATTAAAAAAAAAAAGAGATTACATGGGACTAAGTGAACTGATGAGGCTGATGATACCTTCTACTGTTTTTCTTTTGTTTGAAACACTATGGCTTCTTTAGTGTTTTGTGTTCCAGATTTAAGGAAATCTTTTTTTTTCTCCTTTTCACTTCAGCTAACTGTAACTTGCAACAATTTAGTAGACTACACCTTTGTTAACAAAATGAAACATTTATTTTTCTCTCTAGCTGCTTCCTCTTGAATTCAGAAGCCCTTATTGAATATTCTTATTTTCATGGAAATATAAAAATTTGCATAAGTTAAATAAAAATCTGTTCCCCTTATAACAGGACACAATTGGGAGCATCAGTTATATTACCAAGGCTCTGACAGGAATGTCATAGTTGAAAACAATATGCACAGAATCAGATAGGACCAGATTAAGAAACGGCTTTTGAGGTGATAGGACCAATGCTTACAAAACACTCTTGGACTACTGGCCTGGTAGTTGGCTTACCGGGTTCTCAGCCTCAAGGGTTTGTAGAGGCTACTGCCTGGCAGGCTCAGGAACCTCAAAATATCTTGCAAACCTAAAGGACTCACCCCAATCTGTAGGTAATGAAAGTGAAGTCTGGTGACAGGTTCCTAATATAGTTTCTTAGCCTCAAAAGGCTTTTAAAAGTCCAGTCTGAGATTCCTCACGAAAAGTTCCCATAAAGCAGACTTAAAAGGAGCGTATAGGAGAGACACATCACTATTGTTGCTTCACTTAGGTAAATCATCAGAAGAACTTTAAGGAGACTAGACTTATTTTGCAAACAGATTAGTTTTATTTAGATTATCTTTCATAAAACCGGGAGTGGTCACAGGGCACAAATACTACATTTCAATAAAAACTATAGCATAGCCTTGTGGTTTGTTGAACAGTGTCATGGTCACGGACTTCGAACTTTTTTTCCTCTTTGGAAACGGTCTCCTGCCATTTGTGCATTTTGTTAGTAGATAACATTTCCAGTTTTCCTCTTATACTCCAGACTTGACATCACTGATAAGTATGACTGCCTTTTTTCTGAGGTCGGGCCAACTGAGACTGAGTGACAGGATAAGAACATCAAAAGAAATCCCCACAACAGATCATATAGGAACAACCTTTACCTCTCCTGGCACCTCAACCACTCAGAAAGTTCATCAGAGCACCCAATGCCATTCCCAGAAATATTCACCCTGCAAACCAAAGAATATTCATCGGATTGCCACTGCTTGTCCTTGTCTTACGGTCTAAAGAAGTTTTCAACCCAAGATCTAAAAACCTTCCTGACTGATGGTCCTCTGAAATCAAAACTGAGCTGGTAGTTTCTTCTAATCATGAACATTTGCTTTTCTTTTGTTTCCTAGAAATGCTCCTCATAAAATGCCTGATTACTCACACCATACCCAGGCCTGATTTAGACAGGCCTTCTGAAATAAGACACAGCTGTTTGACTGAATGGACCTTTTCTCAGGACTAAGAGACCAGCTCAGTGAGACACGTAACAATCTAAGAACTCAGCTTCTGGACTGGGGAGACTCCTTGGGAGGAGTTTCGAAGGGAGGGAAAGAAGGGGACCAGAACAGGCCACCCCAAAATATGACATTTTAACATAAAGATTGTTTTGAGCTAAATGCATTCGAAAAAACAGCAGGTTTAAAAACATAATGACCTTCCCTTTTTCTTTCTGAAAGCAGGAGATAAAACTCCCATGTGAAAGAGACTCTTTCTATGCCAGGAGGAACAAAATATTCTTTTTTTTTTTTTTAAGATTTTATTTGTTTATTTGACAGAGATTACAAGTAGACAGAGAGGCAGGCAGAGAGAGAGGAGGAAGCAGGCTCCCTGCTGAGCAGAGAGCCCGATGCAGGACTCGATCCCAGGACTCTGGGATCATGACCTGAGCCGAAGGCAGCGGCTTAACCCACTGAGCCACCCAGGCGCACGAACAAAATATTCTTATCACCAGAGACAGAGAGTTGAGGTTGAGAGAAATCTGTATGAACAGACTTTGCTAAAATAATAGTCACAGAATTAGGAGGCAGCCACAGGCAAGACATATACCACCATCAGGCTGATGGAAGAAAGCTGGCTTTGTAAGTGAAAGACCAAAAGAACCCCCCTGGCTAGAAGTGCATTTTTATCCTGTTAACCAGCTAGTTTCGCTTCTGTACGAATGCTTGCTTTTTCGCGTGCGCGGGCTAACCGGCCAGTTCTGCTTCTGTAAGACTGCTTTGCTTGTTTCGAGCGCGAGCCCCCTGAACCAATCTGCTGGCGCCAAGAATGCCTGTTTAAACTGTCAACCAATCAGCTCAGCCCTTCCCGAAACTTGTTTGTATCTGTCTATTAAAACCCTGCACCAACCCAGCTCTGGACCTCTGGGGGTTATCAGCAACGAGAGGCGCAGAGGTCCAGGTTTGAACCTGCAATAAACGACCCTTGCTGCTTGGCTTTGACTCACGTCTCTGGTGGTCTTTTAAGGTGGGAGTAATACTCTGTTGGCATTTCATTTGGAGGTTCCACCGAGATCTCCCCTTCAAGCCCACCAGACAACTGGTCAACGGGTCGCTGCAACCGATCGGTAAGAATGCCGGCTTTGTCTTTTGTCTCTATGTTTTTCGTCTCTGGTGGTCTTTTAAGGTGGGAGTAATACTCTGTTGGCATTTCATAAGGTGCAAGAAAGACACAAACACCACCACCTACGACCGTAACAACTTCCAGGACGTACAAGTTAGTCTGTGTTTCAATTTTGACCTTACAGCGGTGTATTTGTCAAGGTAGGCAGATAGAGCACATTATATTCCAGAGTTGTATTTGTTTGATTTACAGCTTTTGATCATTTAGGTGTATGAGGGACTCCATTTTAGTTTAGACGGTCTTCCCAGTTCCATAAATTTTGACGAGGTCAAAGTGATGCTATTGGTGGAGGTGACAAATTCCTCCTTGAACCCTGCGGCACTAGGGGGAGGAGATTCATGCTTGTGCGAGATGTCTGCGGCTTTCTTTTCCAGACTCTCGGGGATAACTAGAGAAAAACAAAAGCGGGCAATAATGGGAATAGGACTGGCCAAATGATCTCTTCTCTGCTTCCTCTATCCCAGCCATCCTCACTCTTCTCCGCAATGTCGCCACAAAGCAGAGGATGGGGGAGATTTTGAACTTGAGAGGGAGCAGAGAAGACTGTAAGAATGGACAGGACCCAAGAGAAGTTTTGAGACTTGCTTACTTTTTGCCAAAAGAGTAGCAGTCTAGCAAAATGGAGGTATTGGAAGGAAGACCTGGAAGTGGTGGGGAGAAAAGAGAAACATGGGGCACAGAAAGAAAATGCAAAGGGTGTTTTTCAGTATTCTAGGGGGGGCGGTGACAGCATGGTCACAGCCAGGAGATTAAGGCAGTGAGGTCAGTGCTTTCTTAAGGTGGAAAGGATGAAAAAGCTAGAGAGCGTGTGTGCATATGTGCGTTTTAGGGAGGTGAGAGGCAGGGACATTGATTTTCCATCGCCATCTCCTACATCCCTACTTTTTCTATTTTCTCGCTGGAAATTCTGGTAAAGATCTGCTTGACTGTGTGTGTGTGTGCCCATCAGAAAAGGAAACAGAGTAATCCTTTAACCTCTGTTTTCCCCTTCTTCAAGAGCAGGTCTTAGAGATGCATTCCTGTAAAGACTTACACATCATCCGCCTAGAGAGGAGAAGCCTAATGGGATCGCAGGTGTGAAATGCAAAGTTGGCCAACCCTCCTCTCTGCCCTCACGGAGCCCAAAGCAGAGCATGCCACCTAAAGTGATGTGCAAGCTTTCCCAGCAGCTGGGGAGTTTTGTGGGCCCGTCGGATTTCAGGGGATACGTAGATGAAGTACCAACGGCATTGCTATACTTTGCCACATGGATATCTCCAAATCTGTCATGAGCTTTACAGGAATGATACTCATGTGAGAACACTGCTATTGTATTCTCGGTCAACACAGTAATTGCAAACTTAGTAACTTACAGTCTTGTGTGTTGTCTTTCCTTTAAACATTATTATTTTAGTTAGCTAGTCTTTCCAAAACCTGTTTCCCCTCCCCCCCAAATACTTTAGTCTCTATGTCTTCCTTTAAAAGTGGATAATTTCTTTTTACCTTTAGGATTTATCTCGATGCCACTTTCTCTGGGAAGCCTTCCCTGGTCCTTCTAAGGCTGGGATGCTTTTCTACCATTCAGTTCTCATCAACACCTCGGATATTCCGGAGTCATTACAGGATTAGCCCACTGTGTGACTAAATCAATCAGGGCTCGGTCAGGAAAAGAGAAGCCACTCCATGTTTTCTGGGCTTACAGGATTTGCTACAGGAACGAGAGGCTTCTTTGACCACTGGAAGAGCTGAGCAAGTCATGAAGGTGGGGGAGCCTGGGGGAGGGAGGCCAACTCGGAAGACCTGGCAGGAAGTCACAGGCAGGGCGGTTCTCCTCCGAAACTCACCAGGAAGATGCTACACTCCGAGAAGCACTCTCCTGTGCTCTGGGCACCTCAGTGACCCAGGTAGTCCCCAAGAGCTCAGCAGGGAGCCGCTCTGAGTCCCTTCTGTTCCTGAGTTTGGCCGGCAGTTGCCTCTACAGTATACAGCTCCTCTTTCTGTTCCCAAATCTCCAGCAACTTCCTTCTACAGGAAGCTCCAGTCTCTGAGAAGGGGATTTTTGAGACCAAACCTTAAAGGGGATGATGGCACTGGTGCTGAGCGGGCCACAGATTATCCAGCGCAGGGTCGCATGACAGATTATGAACTCCTTCTAAGCTCCAGAATGTACCTCAATCATCTTTACATTTTTCAGTGTTTAATTCCAGTTCCTGGGAATTAGAGGCACTCAGTAAATGTTAATGAAGTGATTGAATAAGTGAATGAGAGGACAGTGGCTCCCTGAAACCAGTGCTTTGGGCTGGGTTGTACCAAAAAATGTGATGGGGATGCCTGGGTGACTCAGTTGGTTAAGCAGCAGACTCTTGATTTTGGCTCAGCTCATAATACTGGGGATTGTGAAGATACATACCACTTCAAATAAGAACTGGACTCTGGGCTGGCATGGTGCCTGCTTCAAGATTCTCTCTCTCTCCCTCTCCCTCTGTTTCTCTCCCTCAATCTCTCTCTCTCTCAAAAGAACATTTAATTTTTTAATCTTTTTAATTTTTAATTGAAGTATGACATACAATATTATATTAGTTTCAGGTGTACAACAGTGATCCCACAATTATATACATTATGAAAAGCTCCCCACACTTAGTTACCATTTGCACCATACAAACTTAAAATATTATTGACTATATTCCCTATGCTGGGCTTTTCATCCCTGTGACTTATTTATTTATTTATTTATTTATAAAATGTTATTTATTTATATGACAGGCAGAGATCTCAAGTAGGCAGAGAGGCAGGCAGAGAGAGAGAGGGAAGCAGGCTCCCCACTGAGCAGAGAGCCCTATGCGGGCTCCATCCCAGCACCCTGGGATCATAACCTGAACCAAAAGCAGAGGCTTAACCCACTGAGACACCCAGGTGCCCCGACTTATTTATTTTGTAACTGGAAGTTTGTACCCCTGATCTCCACCTATTTCACCGACCCCTCCTGTACCTCCTCTCCTCTGGCCGCCACTAGTTTGTTTTCCATATTTATGTATCCACTTGTTTTTTTTTTTTTTTGTTCACTTGTTCCACATGTGAATTCATATGGAATTTGTATTTCTCTGGCTTACTTTACTAAGCCTCTAGATCCATCCATGTTGTCTCACATGGCAAGATTTCATTCCTTTTTACGGCTGAGTAATATTCCATTGTGTATCTATACCACATCTTCCAGAAGAATTTCATATTTGGTAACATAAGGTAGCGATAGTAGCGATTCAGGAATCTATGTTTCCTGAACTGACAGGAACTGTCACGTTTCTGAGATCTAAAATCCTAGGTAGGAGGGAGTCTTCACAATCAGTGTACTGGCCAACCCAATCCTGGCAATATTATTTCTGCTGGTTCTTTCTTCCTTCTCTCCAGTGCTCCAGAGCTATGTGCATATTAAACGAGCCACCACTAGGTGGGACTCTTGCTTGAGAGTCCTAGGTGATCATTGATTGTTTCCAGACAGGGAATTGACTGAAATGGAGACAAATGTTACAACTTCACGAAAGCAATTAAACTGTCCCTCAAACCATAACTATAAAATTGAGGTCAGTTGACGTAAGATACATACCACTTCAAATAAGAACAGCTGCAAATATAACAATCGAAGAGCCTAACATCATTTCTATAACACTTCCCCCACTTCAGAGTTACAACACAACTGGTGCTAGAATCTTGTTCTCTTTGGTGTTCCCAGGAGCTCTTTTCCCCTGTTACCCTGTTCTTGCTTCCTATGAGGGGGGATGATTCAGAGCCTTATTGTTTTCTGAAATATCAGAAGAGGGTAGGAAAACACTTTTTTCCCCAACAGGTGAATAGGCACTTATATTAGTTCAAATTATGGCCAAGAAACTGCTGATCATGATAAATAAAGGCAAAATTCCTACAGCATGTGTAATAAACTTCCCTTTTAAGATCTAAAAATTTCTAACTAAATTAAGGCTTTCCCTATGATTTCCCACACTTTTTTTTTTTAAGTACAAAAGTAATACATATTCATTGAATATACCCAGAAAATAAAGATAATCAAAAAGATAAAAAATCCTTAATTCCAGTTCCAATAAGCAATAAATATTTTAGTAACTGTTTTCATGGTCCTTTGTTAATTATTCACTTATATTTCTGATTGACTTGGTACACTCTTAATACAAACTCTATGTGCCAGGCCCCATGCTAGGTATGGGTTTGCAAAGAAAAACAAGGTATGCTGTCTCTACAAGAGATACATTGTACCTCTCTTTCTTTCTCTGAATGCCAAAAGAGGCTCTTATCTGGAAATACGGATTAAACTACCACCCAAGGATATCTCTTAAAAAATGAATCTTCTTGAAAACATTATACCAAAACATATTTCCTATTGATATGGTAATATTTTCTCCAAATATATCTCCAACATTTTCTCCAGTATGGAGAAAACAATGCAAACAAATAAATAGAATGCATCAATTTCCTGCCCTAATAATAGGTAATATAGGCTTGAGCTGAGTATGGGCACCAGACAGATATTCAGCAGATGAAGTTGAAATAAATGAAATGTATTTGTCAACTGAGAGTAGCACTGTTACAAAATAATTCTACTGGGGGACACATCTATCCCCATCCTCATCTTGCTTTCCATTCTACATTCCCAAGTAAAGATTGTGACCTCAGGATTGCCAATGGAACTGTTTTTGCTCAATATTATTCTTCTGTTTGCTCTGGGTACTGTTCATTCCAATGTAAATATGGAGAGCAGGAAATAACCAAGTCTGTTTTTATCTATGAATGCATTGTTCCCTGGAAATACAATTATTTTGTTCAGTTGAAATTGCCTTTGATCAAGCAAATTGGTAGAAGCCAGTTTTTTGTTGTTGTTGTTGTTGCTGTTGTTGCCTGCAGATGGCAGTGATTATTAACTTGTCATTCTGAATACAAAGGGTTGGTTCTACCCAGCTTCAATCTAAAGGGCTATTAATGGCAAGGTTTATTGTGTTCTGATAAAAATTAGTAAGATTCACATAGTACCTTGGAAGGAGGGAGCTCAGTTTATATGCTTTACATGATGTCATTTAAAATATTAGGCAACCAGATGTGGAACACAAAAGGGTTATTAAACTAACATATGAGAAACATTAAATAGTGATTAAAAAATGTTTAAGAGCAGAAATTGTTATTGTGGCCACACTTAAGTAATGCATCTTAGAAAATGAGATTCCAAAATATAAATTATGATAAATTTTGAGCTTTAAGTTTTAGCTCCAAAACAGGATGTGGCGGTCATGGATGATTGTTCCTTGAAGACATTGGCAAGGTACGTTCTGGAATGCAGACAACAGTGCCACCCAAATGGAAGGAATCATGAGAAAGGCAATGGGACTCAAACTGCAAACACCACCTTCCTCTTACATGAGCTCTTGGATAATATGTGCAGTTTTAAAGTCATAAGGAAGATATAATGGAGCTGAAAAAATCTGGGAAGAGTTGGCTAAAACAGTTCAGGGAATTGAGTAGGAATCATGTGCCTGTCTTCTCAAAAGGTGGCTGTCCATCATAAAGGGGTGGGAATGTGATGAGAATCATTCTTTCAGGGTCATGGGGCACGGCTTTACCTGTGAAGGGGTTAATATAGGGCATGTCAAGAGAAGTGTGACTTTCAAGTGGGTACACTCACGGAGTCTGAATATGGAGAGTTCAGAGAAGATGGAAACACAAACAAGTTTAAAGTGAGGTACCCAGACATGTTATTTTCTAAAACATTACAAAGGGATGAAAACAGAAGTTTTGGGGATACGCCCTTTCTCCTCCAAGGCTGAAGGAACTGAGTGAAGATAGCTCTGCTTTTTCAGAAACTACTCCAGTGATGAGACAGAACATTTGAGCAGGAAGGACTTCAAGACAAACTCAGTGCCGATATACTCTTATTTTCATCAGAATTACACATCAGGTTAGAAAGGTAAATCCAAAGCATTGTACTTTCATGAAAATGCACAGACATTGGATAGTCTTACTGGACGTACTTGGAGGAGATAAGCTCTTTTTGTAGATACCAGAGATCTGTGCATTAAATGCAATGACATTAGATTTGTAATTCTATGGCTTCTTCTTGAAAAGAGAGGAAAATAAACATCAAGATTATGAATGGGAAAAAAACAGAGATTATAAAGTGGATGAACCTGAATATGAAATGTTCTTATTTGACAAAGCTATCTGGACAGAGGAGCTGCTAATTTTATTCATTTCCTTTGTTTCTCTCTCCAAGCCAAAATTTTCTCATTATTGATCCGGAACTATTTATCAAGCCTTACTCTTAAACCAGCATTATAGGCCAACAGTAGTCTCTCAATACATGTTTATTTAGTGGGTAAATTATGATAGTTAATGGTAAGACAGAGAAGATAAAAATCATAGTTTCCATCTTCACCTGGGCAGGGAGGAAATAATGAGCAAGAGAGGAACAGAATTGAAGAGATACTGATTTACTAAAGAAATAACTATAATATAATGTTTTATACAGCTCCCTAAATACTGCTGTAACATCATTTTACAAATTTTGAAATGTGGTTTTATTTTCATTCTGTTCAACACACATATTTCCCTTTTGACTTCTTCTTCAGTCCATGAGTTTCTTAGATGTGTTTCAGTTTTTAAATATTTGGGCATTTTCCAGATTTCTTTCTGTTGTTGATTTCTTAATTTAATTCCAGAACGGAATTAAATTCTTAATTTAATTTCCATTCTGGAAACCATTTTACATGTTTTGAACTCTTTTAAATTCATTAAGGATTTTTTTTCTGGTCTGTTTTAAAATTTAAAACAAATGTTTTGGCAAATAACTGTACAGAATGGGAATCTTTGGATTTGGATAGTCACTTTGTACATTGTCAAGTTAAGTAAAGCTAGCTGCTATAACAAACAAACCCCAATCTCAGTTGCTTAACATAATACATACTTAATCTTTTTCATAGTCCAAAGTATGTTTGATGGGCAGCTTTTCCTGTCATGATTTAGGTACCCAGGCTCTTATATTCAGTGGTTCTGTTATCCTCCAGGGTAGTCTCAAATTTCCACTTGGAACAAACATCTGTATTTTGTTGCCTAATGAGTAAAGAAAAGGAACATGGAAGATCCAGTAAAAGTAGAAGTCAAGGCTGGAAATCAGCAAAATACTCATTTTAAGAAAATCAAAACTATTGGCCAGCCTATCAAATAATAAGAAAGCCAATAGGAAATAGCTTTTCTGCCAAAGGGAAAGAGATTTTTACCTAAAATGCTGAACAATTTCATCTTCCTTTAGATTCAATATTTCTGATACAGAGTAGTCTTCGGTATTGGCTTTGTCCATTTAAAAGGGCTTAAATAATTTTCTCCTTATCGAGATCCCCTACATCCTAGAAAAAACACTTTTACTGGTTTTTGTATTGTTTTCTTGTTTATTTGATTCCCTCCATCATTTTTTCCTCATTCCCTCATTCCTCTTTCCCCATACTGGTGGTATATCTTTTTTTTTTCTTTTTTTTAAAGATTTTATTTATTTATTTGACACAGAGAGATCACAAGTAGGCATAGAGGCAGGCAGAGAGAGAGGAGGAAGCAGGCTCCCCGCTGAGCAGAGAGCCCGATGCGGGACTTGATCCCCAAACCCTGAGATCATGACCTGAGATGAAGGCAATGGCTTAACCCACTGAGCCACCCAGGCACCCACTGGTGGTATATTCTTTTTTTTTTTTATTTTTTATTTTTGATAAACATATAATATATTTTTATCCCCAGAGGTACAGGTCTGTGAATCGCCAGGTTTACACACTTCACAGCACTCACCAAAGCACATACCCTCCCCAATGTCCATAATCCCACCTCCCTTCTCCCAACTCCCCTCCCCCCATCAACCCTCAGTTTGTTTTGTGAGATTAAGAGTTACTTATGGTTTGTCTCCCTCCCAATCCTCCCAATCTTGTTTCATTTATTCTTCTCCTACCCCCTTAACCCCCCATATTGCATCTCCACTATCTCATATCAGGGAGATCATATGATAGTTGTCTTTCTCCGCTTGACTTATTTCGCTAAGCATGATATGCTCTAGTTCCATCCACATTGTCGCAAATGGCAAGATTTCATTTCTTTTGATGGCTGCATAGTATTCCATTGTGTATATATACCACCTCTTCTTTATCCATTCATCTGTTGAGGGACATCTAGGTTCTTTCCATAGTTTGGCTATTGTGGACATTGCTGCTAAAACATTCGGGTGTACGTGCCCCTTTGGATCACTACGTTTGTATCTTTAGGGTAAATACCCGTTAGTGCAATTGCTGGGTAATAGGGCAGTTCTATTTTCAACATTTTGAGGAACCTCCATGCTTTTTCAGAGCGGTTGCACCAGCTTGCATTCCCACCAACAGTGTAGGAGGGTTCCCCTTTCTCCACATCCTCGCCAGCATCTGTCATTTCCTGACTTGTTGATTTTAGCCATTCTGACTGGTGTGAGGTGATATCTCATTGTGGCTTTGATTTGTATTTCCCTGATGCCGAGTGATATGGAGCACTTTTTCATGTGTCTGTTGGCCATCTGGATGTCTTCTTTGCAGAAATGTCTGTTCATGTCCTCTGCCCATTTCTTGATTGGATTATTTGTTCTTTGGGTGTTGAGTTTGCTAAGTTCTTTATAGATTTTGGACACTAGTCCTTTATCTGATATGTCATTTGCAAATATCTTCTCCCATTCTGTCAGTTGTCTTTTGGTTTTGTTAACTGTTTCCTTTGTTGTGCAAAAGCTTTTGACCTTGATAAAAATCCCAATAGTTCATTTTTGCCCTTGCTTCCCTTGCCTTTGGCGTTGTTCCTAGGAAGATGTTGCTGTGGCTGATGTCGAAGAGATTGCTGCCTGTGTTCTCCTCAAGGATTTTGATGGATTCCTTTCTCACATTGAGGTCCTTCATCCATTTTGAGTCTATTTTCATATGCGGTATGAGGAATGGTCCAATTTCATTTTTCTGCCTGTGGCTGTCCAATTTTCCCAACACCATTTATTGAAGAGGCTGTCTTTTTTCCATTGGACATTCTTTCCTGCTTTGTTGAAGATTAGTTGGCCATAGAGTTGAGGGTCTATTTCTGGGCTTTCTATTCTGTCCCATTGATCTATGTGTCTGTTTTTGTGCCAGTACCATGCTGTCCTGATGATGACAACTTTGTAATAGAGCTTGAAGTCCGGAATTGTGATGCCACCAACTTTGGCTTTCTTTTTCAATATTCTTTTGACTATTTGAGGTCTTTTCTGGTTCCATATAAATTTTAGGATTATTTGTTCCATTTCTTTGAAAAAGATGGATGGTACTTTGATAGGAATTGCTTTAAATGTGTAGATTGCTTTAGGTAGCATAGACATTTTCACAATATTTATTCTTCCAATCCAGGAGCATGGAACATTTTTCCATTTCTTTGTGTCTTCCTCAATTTCTTTCATGAGTACTTTATAGTTTTCTGTGTATAGATTCTGTGCCTCTTTGGTTAGATTTATTCCTAGGTATCTTATGGTTTTGGGTGCAATTGAAAATGGGATTGATTCTTTAATTTCTCTTTCTTCTGTCTTGTTGTTGGTGTAGAGAAATGCAACGATTTCTGTGCATTGATTTTATATCCTGACACTTTACTGAATTCCTGTACAAGTTCTAGCAGTTTTGGAGTGGAGTCTTTTGGGTTTTCCACATATAGTATCATATCATCTGCAAAGAGTGATAGTTTGACTTTTTTTTTGCCTATTTGGATGCCTTTAATTTCCTTTTGTTGTGTGATTGCTGAGGCTAGGACTTCTAGTACTATGTTGAATAGCAGTGGTGATAATGGACATCCCTGCCGTGTTCCTGACCTTAGCGGAAAAGCTTTCAGTTTTTCTCCATTGAGAATGATATTTGCGGTGGGTTTTTCATAGATGGCTTTGATGATATTGAGGTATGTGCCCTCTATCCCTACACTTTGAAGAGTTTTGATCAGGAAGGGATGCTGTACTTTGTCAAATGCTTTTTCAGCATCTATTGAGAGTATTATATGGTTCCTGTTCTTTCTTTTATTGATGTGTTGTATCACATTGACTGATTTGCCGATGTTGAACCAACCTTGCAGCCCTGGAATAAATCCCACTTGGTCCTGGTGAATAATCCTTTTAATGTACTGTTGAATCCTATTGGCTAGTATTTTGGTGAGAATTCTTGCATCTGTGTTCATCAAGGATATTGGTCTATAGCTCTCTTTTTTGATGGGATCCTTGTCTGGTTTGGGGATCAAGGTGATGCTGGCCTCATAAAATGAGTTTGGAAGTTTTCCTTCCATTTCTATTTTTTGAAACGGTTTCAGGAGAATAGGAATTAGTTCTTCTTTAAATGTTTGGTAGAATTCCCCTGGGAAGCTGTCTGGCGCTGAGCTTTTGTTTGTTTGGAGATTTTTAATGACTGTTTCAATCTCCTTACTGGTTATTGGTCTGTTCAGGCTTTCTATTTCTTCCTGGTTCAGTTGTGGTAGTTTATATGTTTCTAGGAATGCATCCATTTCGTCCAGATTGTCAAATTTGTTGGCGTAGAGTTGCTCAAAGTATGTTCTTATAATAGTTTGTATTTCTTTGGTGTTAGTTGTGATCTCTCCTCTTTCATTCATGATTTTATTTATTTGGGTCCTTTATCAATTTTATTAATTCTTTCAAAACTAGCTCCTAGTTTCGTTGATTTGTTCTATTTTATTTATTTTTTTTTGCTTCTATTTCATTGATTTCTGCTCTGATCTTTATGATTTCTCTTCTCCTGCTGGGTTTAGGGTTTCTTTCTTGTTCTTTCTCCAACTCCTTTAGGTGTAGGGTTAGGTTGTGTACCTGAGACCTTTCTTGTTTCTTGAGAAAGGCTTGTACCGCTATATATTTTCCTCTCAGGACTGCCTTTGTTGTGTCCCACAGATTTTGAACTGTTGTGTTTTCATTATCATTTGTTTCCATGATTTTTTTCAATTCTTCTTTAATTTCCCGGTTGACCCATTCATTCTTTAGAAGAATGCTGTTTAGTCTCCATGTATTTGGGTTCTTTCCAAACTTCCTTTTGTGGTTGAGTTCTAGCTTCAGAGCATTGTGGTCTGAAAATATGCAGGGAATGATCCCAATCTTTTGATACCAGTTGAGTCCTGATTTAGGACCGAGGATGTGATCTATTCTGGAGAATGTCCCATGTGCACTAGAGAAGAATGTGTATTCTGTTGCTTTGGGATGAAATGTTCTGAATATATCTGGGATGTCCATCTGGTCCAGTGTGTTATTTAAGGTCTTTATTTTCTTGTTGATCTTTTGCTTGGATGATCTGTCCATTTCAGTGAGGGGAGTGTTAAAGTCCCCTACTATTATTGTATTAGTGTTAATGTATTTCTTTGATTTTGTTATTAATTGGTTTATATAGTTGGCTGCTCCCACGTTGGGGGCATAGATATTTAAAATTGTTAGATCTTCTTGTTGGACAGATCCTTTGAGTATGATATAGTGTCCTTCCTCATCTCTTATTATAGTCTTTGGCTTAAAATCTAATTGATCTGATATAAGGATTGCCACTCCTGCTTTCTTCTGATGTCCATTAGCATGGTAAGTTCTTTTCCACTCCCCTCACTTTAAATCTGGAGGTTTCTTCAGACTTAAAATGAGTTTCTTGTAGGCAACATATAGATGGGTTTTGTTTTTTTATTCATTCTGATACCCTGTGTCTTTTGATTGGGGCATTTAGCCCATTAACATTCAGGGTAACTATTGAGAGATATGAATTTAGTGCCATTGTATTGCCTGTAAGGTGACTGTTACTGTATATGGTCTCTGTTCCTTTCTGATCTACCACCTGTAGCCTCTCTCTTTGCTTAGAGGACCCCTTTCAATATTTCCTGTAGAGCTGGTTTGGTGTTTGCAAATTCTTTCAGTTTTTATTTGTCCTGGAAGCTTTTAATCTCTCCTTCTATTTTCAATGATAGCCTACCTGGATATAATATTCTTGGCTGCATGTTTTTCTTGTTTAGTGCTCTGAATATATCATGCCAGCTCTTTCTGGCCTGCCAGGTCTCTGTGGATAAGTCTGCTGCCAATCTAATATTTTTACCATTGTATGTTACAGACTTCTTTTCCCGGGCTGCTTTCAGGATTTTCTCTTTGTCACTAAGACTTGTAAATATTACTATTAGGTGACGGGGTGTGGTCCTATTCTTATTGATTTTGAGGAGTGTTCTCTGCACCTCCTGAATTTTGATGCTTGTTCCCTTTGCCATATTGGGGAAATTCTCCCCAATAATTCTCTCCAGTATACCGTCCGCCCTTCTCTCTCTTTCTTCTTCTTCTGGAATCCCAATTATTCTAATATTGTTTTGTCTTATGGTGTCACTTATCTCTCAGATTCTCCCCTCGTGGTCCCGTAGCTTTTGTCCCTCTTTTGCTCAGCTTCTTTATTCTCTGTCATTTGGTCTTCTATATTGCTCATTCTTTCTTCTGCCTCATTTATCCTAGCAGTGAGAGCCTCCATTTGTGATTGAACCTCATTAATAGCTTTTTTGATTTCAACTTGGTTAGATTTTAGTTCTTTTATTTCTCCAGAAAGGGCTTTTATATCTCCCGAGAGGGTTTCTCTAATATCTTCCATGCCTTTTTCGAGCCTGGCTACAACCTTGAGAGTTGTCATTCTGAACTCTAGATCTGACATATTACCAATGTCTGTATTGATTAGGTCCCTAGCCTTTGGTACTGCCTCTTGTTCCTTTTTTTGTGGTGAGTTTTTCCGCCTTGTCATTTTGTCCATATAAGAGTATATGAAGGAGCAAGTAAAATACTAAAAGGGTGGCAACAACCCCAGGAAAATATGCTTTAACCAAATCAGAAGAGATCCCAAATCCTGAGGGGGGGGAGAAAGGGGATAAAAAGAGGTTCAGAAAGAAAGAAAGAAAAAAAAAAAGAAAGAAAGGAAAGAAAAGAATTTAAAAAAGAAAACGAATAAAGAAAAGTATAAAAAAGAAAAAAAAATATATATATTAGATAAACTAGTTAAAAAACGTTAAAAAAGAAAAGGGTAAAAGTCACAAAAATTTTAGCAGAAGAAGAAAAAAAAATGAAAAAGAAAAAAATTAAATTAACTGTAAGACTAAAGAATCATAGGGAGAAAGCTTGAGTTCCGTGCTTTGCTTTCTCCTCCTCTGGAATTCTGCTGCTCTCCTTGGTATTGAAACCACACTCCTTGGTAGGTGAACTTGGTCTTGGCTGGGTTTCTTGTTGATCTTCTGGGGGAGGGGCCTGGTGTAGTGATTCTCAAGTGTCTTTGCCCCAGGCGGAATTGCACCGCCCTTACCAGGGGCTGGGCTGAGCAATTCCCTCGGGTTTGCTTTCAGGAGCTTTTGTTCCCTGGGCGCTTTCCGTAGAGTTCCAGAGGACGGGAATACAAATGGTGGCCTCCTGGTCTCTGGCCCGGAGGAGCCGAGAGCCCGGGGCCCCACTCCTCAGTGCGCCCTCAGAGAACAGTGCCCAGTATTTCCCGTCTGCCTGACCTCCGGCCACGCTCAGAGCTCACCGAGCCTGCGACCGGTTCAAGGTAACCCTGACCTGTGATCTTACTGTCAGCTCTGTCTCTGTAGCCGGCTTCCCCATTCTAATACCTGTAAGCTCTGCGACACTCAGACACCCCCGATCCTTCTGTGACCCTGCGGGACCTGAGGCCATGCTGACCCCGCGTGGACTTCACCCCGGTTTAGCCTCTGGAGCGATGTCCCTCAGCGGAACAGACTTTTAAAAGTCCCGATTTTGTGCTCCGTTGTTCAGCTGCTTGCCGGGAGCCGGCCCCTCCCCCCCCCCGGGTCTATCTTCCCGTCGCTTTGAATTCACTTCTCTGCCAGTCCTACCTTTCAGAAAGTGGTTATTTTTCTGTTTCTAGAATTGCTGTTCTTCTCTTTGATCTGCCGATGGATTTGTAGGTGTTTGCAATCTTTAGATAAGCTATCTAGCTGATCTCCTGCTACCTGAAGTAGTCTCAGCCTGCTACTTCTCCTCCATCTTGACTCCTCCCCCTGGTGGTATATTCTAATAAGGCTTTCCTAGCTTTAGGAAATTGTGAAAAAAATGAAAAGAAATTTAATCTTTCAAAGAATCATTAAGAATAGACATTCTCAACCTTGTTTGCACATTAAAATCACCTGGGGAACACCTAAAATTCTTGTATCAGTGCCCCCCCCCCCTTTTTTAAGTTCTTTGTATGACTTCAATATGTAGCCAAGATTGAAAGCTGATAACAGAGAGATCCATTCTCAATTTTAAGGAGTTAATTTTTAGGTGATGGTCAAATTGAAGTGAGATACATGTGTTTACAAAATTAGAGAGCTAGGTATACCTTTGGAGCCGTTTCTCTTGGGAAATAGCCTATAATTTGTTCAGATTATCACTGTTTGAAGATGCTGTCACTGGGATATAATACATTGGTTTCCAGGTGCAATTAGGTTTCTGTTTTCTCTGCAAGTCATGGCATTAACTGGGGTAATCACTTGACTGTCAAATTTGCATTCAAACCTGGAATTAGTCTCATTGCCAGTTGAATTTTAACTGTGGTAATTAAAACATTTCACAATAAATATAATTTAAAGGAAATTTTACTTACTTTCCCATGGCCAAGATTATTAGACTGCCAGTAAAACTTTTAGAATCAGTGGTGTGAAGAAAATGCCAGAATGATTAAATAAATTTACAGATGTCTTAAACTCCCAGCCACCTGGAGTATAACTGTCATAAAAATAAATTAATTTGAAGATTAAATTTCTGGGCCCAGAGTTAGCTTCCCAAAATAGTGCAAGTTGTGTGAATTTCCTGAATTCCACCTTTCTCACAATTCAATAGACGTTAATAAAGGAACTGGACATTTTGTACACCTATGCAATTGGTATAGAGTTATTGCCTTTAAGATATGTTTTTACCCAATTCGTACTAATTAGAGGCTGATTGAGTGGCTGCCTTTACTCCACTGGGGTTCCTATTTTATTCTGTAACTGTCAGGGGTAGCCTTACATTTTACTCAAATGCTTTTCAGGTCATCTTTGACTTTTTATTCTCCTCTATCCCCTAACTCTGGGGACACCAAAATAAATAATTCCTCAGTTTGGCATAGCTTTCAGATATTCTGCATTCTCGACCTTTCCACTGCTGCTTTTTGTAGATCAGGTCTTTATTACTGAATTTCCTAGCTGGTACGCCAGCTTTCATCAGCCTTTCTCTTTTTAACTTGTCCTATTCTTTTAAGAATTTCACCTTCTTGGTCACCACATTCAGCAAAACCATGAATTCTAAACTCTTTTTTCTTTAGGCCTTTCATAAACAGGACATTCTCTGACTCTCCAACCCATTTCCTACTATTCCAGCCCCCACCCGTGTCGGCAATGATGATCTTCCGTAGAAAAGTCTTAAAAGAAATTTTAAAAAGGGTTGAGGTGGTTGGTACTTAACAGTAATCATGAGTTACCTTGAAAATTGCTTCTGATGCAACACAATCTTCTGAAGATGCAGTCTAGTTGATTTTCAAAAGTACAATTCATTTGTTTCCTCTAGAGCCAACTTCTCTGGGCCTTGGGTAAGTCACTCTACCACTTGCCTGTTCTATAAAGGCATGAGGGTAATTCCTGATCCCCATTTACTCCTGAGCGATGAGCAGTCAAAGGAGATGATAGCCAAATAGATGTGGGTTCATGCCAAGTTAGTGAGTCAAAAACATGTTATTGTTGTTTTTGAAATGGAATTGGAGTATGCAAACCTGATCCTATTCAGTTTCTCCCACCTTCAGGAAGATGATAAGTAGTGGGTCTACTTCTCCCCTCCCAGCCACTTCCACTCTAAGGAAATGACACGCAAGCCCAGGTGACCAGGTTTTTTTGACCTTATATCCTATTCCTCCCAGCTCTTTGGAAATAGGCAGAGTGGGGAGTAAACCCACAGATAAGGAAGCCATAGGCTTCAGACAGTGGCCAGCAGCTTGGTAGAGTCAATCATATTTACTAACTCAGGGATTCTGAACCAAGTAACACCAAAAGGCCAGTTGATGGTAACTGAAAAATGCCCAGAAAAAGGCATTCAACATTTTCTTCACTGTTTCTCATCCATCTCCCACTTCTTTCTCTTACGTTTTATAGCAAATCTCAGATGTCATGTTATTTCACCTCTAAATACTTCATTATACTTTTTTTTTTTTTAACATTTTAACAGATTTAATAGTCTAAGGGAGGAAAATAATTTTCCCACTACCCCTCTGAGTTCTTAGTTGGGACCCATGTAATAAAAGACAGATTAACAAGAGAAACACAAATGGAAATTTATGAACATGTTTACTTCATATTTACATGGGAAAGATCCTGGGTAAGATGATTAATTCCCCTAGGTGGCATAGAATTCAGACTTCAACACCACCTTATTTGGGAAAAGGGAAAGAGTAAAAGGATTTTAGGAAAGATGAATGGGTCCTCGGAAAAATAGATGAGGGGTATAGTTTGTGACTGTTTGTCAGAGTCTGGTATGGACTTCTAGTCTCCTCTCCTAAGAAAAGAGTCAATCCTCTCTACCTGATGAAACTCCCAAAACTATATATGTGACATCTGAGTTCCTTTTGGAAGATCTGTACTGAGGCAAATAAGGGGAGTTCAGAGAAAGCTCTTCCTGGTATTTGCCAATTTTTAAGGCTTACATTTCAAAATAATCAATATACCAAAGCAGCATACATTGGGGTGGCATGTCCTGAACTCCTACAGTCATATTTTGGTGTGGCACATTCTGTCACCTTTCATCTCATCTAATACCCAGTCCATATTCAAGTTTCTCCAATTGTCTTAAAGATGTCTTTTTACAGTTCAGTTTGTTTGAATCTGTTTTGTTCAGAATCTGAACAAAACCTTCTTATTGCTTTTATTTATTCTGTAACAGCCCTACTGTGGTTTTTTGTTCTATAGAACATCCCATAGCCTGGATTTGGCTGATTGCTTCTGTAAGGTGTTTAACTTCTTCTGTCCATTAAACGGTCAGAAACTGGGAGTGAGAGGCTTGGATTTAGTTTTTAAGACAGGATTGCTATACTGTTACTGTTGCATACTTTTTAACACATCACCTTATGAAACACATAATGTCAGGTTGTCCCACTTTCTGAGACATAATGGCAGACTAAAATTGGCCACCTGCTCTTTGTCACACTGTCTACAGAGAGACGGAAGCTCTTTCCCTTCCTTGAATCCAGAATCCAGACTGACTCCTCTAACCTGCTTGGCCAATAGATGCCACTCTACTTTTCACAACCCAGGCTCGCGCAAGCCTGGAAAACTAGAGAATAAGTTACATTTCAGGAAGCTTGCTTCCCTCTCTGACATCCTCTTTTGCCTTTTCTTCCACTGCAGGGGAGTGTTTTTACCAATTTTTCATTTATCCTACCATCGTTTCTTTATGAAAATAGAAATAGATATATATATTCGTGTATATTTATGTGTGCCTTTTTTTCTTACCCAAAAAGGTAGCACACCATAATTAGTGTACTATATACATAGCTTTTTTCACTTTACAAAGTAAACTGGAGATTACTCTGCATCAGAATGTAGAGACTGGTCTCATTTTGAAGGGAGTTTGTTGTGAAAACAAATAAAATTGAAAAGCTTTGTCTGAGTACAGGTGATCATACAATGGATAGCCTTGTGTAGATACTATTTTGTATTTTAGCCAGCACACCTTTGAGGTAGATTTCTAGGAGTGAGGATGATGGAACTTGACTAGATGTGATAACATGAAAGTCAGGATAATGAAGGAAGTCCGTTGGTGGAGAGTTGAGAGGGCAGGAGAAACACTGAGGAGACTGGAGACCTACAGAGAGCTTTGGCCCTCCTAGGGCCACAGTCAGGGCAAAAGTTCTTAGAGCCAGTTGAGTGCCCATGAGTGTTGGATTCCAATCTTAGATCCAGTTCCACTGCATCCCTGCAAATCGTTTTCTCCAGGCAACTTAAGTGGATCTCTGCTCCTTGGAACTGAAAAGAGTGTAACATAAGTAGTTAGAGAGAAAAGTACATTGCAAAGGCACTGTTAGTACTATTCTAATAAATTTCATCTAATCTTCAACATTTTACTAGAAGAATTTCAAACAGAAAAGTCAAAAGAACAGTGCAATGAACATCTCTATGTCCTCCACCCAAACTTAACAATTGTTAGCATTTTTCACCATACTTCTTTTTTTCTGTTGAGTAATTTGGAACTGAGTTCCAAAATCATGATACCTCACTCCCTAAATACGTCAGTAGGCATCTTCTTAGATATTCTTCTAGATAGCCACAACACTGTTATTAGAACAAAGGTAATTAACAATAGCTTCCTAATACTACCTGATATCTCCTCCATATTCAAATTTCATTATTTATAAAATGACATTTCATTTCCTTCTTCTTGAGGTATATTCAACCAGAGTATATGCACTGGGACATATGTATGAAACATGAATTCATGTTCAGGAAGTATGTTTCACTGTATATTTTATTAATTTTTATTAGAAAGGGTTTTAGCTTTTTGTTGAATAAATTTTAGCATTCATTGAGAAGATCAAGTGGTTTTTCTCCCCCAATCCCTTCATACAATTTTATATGAATAGATCTTCCAATAATAATATTTCCTTTAATTTCTTAAATAAGCTCTACTTCATTATGACATATTTGTAAAAGTTGCTGTTGGATTTTGTTTGCTAATATTTGATTTAAGGTTTTTGCAATGCTATAAGAGGGAGGAGTCCATGGTTTTCTTGTATGTGTATGTGTATAACCTTCATCAGGTTTTGGCATGAATGTTGTTCTCAGTTCAGTAAAAAAAAAAAATTAGAAGTTTACTTTTTCTTCTTTATCTATATGTTAGCACATTTAAAATTGATTGATATTAGCTCCTTTGAAGGCTGGTAGATTTCCCTTATGATGACTTGTGTTTTCATGGGATAGGGATAGTTCTTTGGGTTTTGTTTTTGTTTTTGTTATTTCTTCTAGAGAAGTGATATCTTTAAATACATTTTTAAAAAACTTTGCTGGGGTTAAAAAAATTTGCTGGGAAATCAAATTTCCCAGGAAAATTATCAATTTCTTCAAGGTTTTCAAAGTGTTTGTTCATTGGCATACAATTGTGAGGTAATCTCCTAGGATTTTTAATTTTCCTGTTTTGATGGTTACTTCCACCTTGAAATCTCTTATTTTGGGTATATGTCTTGAAGATCTTGAAATTTCCCCTTTTTCTTGGTGAGGTTAGCTAGTGATTTGTCAATTTATTTGATCTTTTCAAATAACCTTTTCTCCATTTTAAGTGTTCTTTTTACCTTACATTAATTTGTACTTTTGTTAATTTAGCCTTTCTGATTTTTTTTTGTGGGGGTTCCTTTTTAAAAATTTTTTTGAGTTGGCTATTACATTAATTTTTATTATTTCATTTTATTGATATTTGTTGTTATCCATTTCCTTCTATCACTGCTTTAACTGCACCCTACAGATTTTGATTTATGGTATTCTCATCAGTCTTTCTTAAGATTTCTGCAATTTCAGTTTGTTTTTCTACCTTGACCCCAGAATTGTGTCATATTGAATTTTTAAATTTCCATGCAGAAGGATCTTTAAGAACTTTATTATGAACTTCTGGTTATTGCACCATGGTTAAATAATATTTTTGATTATTTTTACTTCAAGAGACTTCATGAAATTTTCTTTGGGAGTTAATACATGGTCAATTTTTAGGAGTGTTCCCTGTTTGGTAAACTTGGGAAATAACATTATTATTAAGTTTTAGTTTATTCTTGCTTCTCCTTGTGGTTTCTGAGTTTGAAGGTTGCTGTTCTGTTATTTGCATACACAGATATATTATAGCTTTTGTAGATGTGGCCTTCAGCATGAAAACTTGCCCTTCTTTTTCTTGTTTAATGCTTTGTGGCCTTAATTCTACATTGTCAGGTGTCTCAATCAAGTTGTGGTTTGCATTCTCCTAATGTCTCTTTGCTCATCTTTTCACTGTCAGTCTTTTATCTTGTATTCTGCAGCTATGCTTTGCTTTTTTTGTGAGTATCCCTGAACATTTAAATAAGTCTTCTTCTGATTGTAAGAGCAATATGTGCTTACTGTAAAACAATTGGGAACTACAGAAAATACAAGGAAGAAAGCAAGCAATCACTTCTAATCCACTACTCCAAGGACAACTGCTTTTAACATTGTGCTGTATTTCATTTAATTGTTTTTTGGCTCCTTATAAAACATTTGTTATACAATATTTCTACTTTAGATGTTGCCCATTTAGCATTACTCTTCAGTATATGAATTATGCTTTCCACTTGTTTTCAGAAGCATCAAGTGCAATGTATTCACTTTTTCTGTTTCCCCACAATCAAGCATTCATAATGCCCATTAAGTTATTTATACCCAAGTACATATAGGATTTTTTAAAAACTTGCATAGGATTTCTCATCACAAATGTGAATGCTACAGATTTTGTGATTATGTAGAATATTCTTTTTGTTCTCTGGTCTGACTGGCCTCTTCAATGGTGGGTCTCAATGAAGAGTGACCACATAAGTTATCCTTCAAACTGGGACTCTCTTAAAGTGAAGGTAGCACTATTAATATTTAGCTCAGGATAACAGGAATAAACTAAGAATATCCAGGAAAGACTGGAATCTATAATCACCATGTAGATGAAGAGTTCTGCCCTAAGGATGCTTCTAGACACTCCTCTTGGTAAGCTGCTGACATTCTGATACAGTTGAGAATGACGGGGTTTCAGATCATTTCTATCTCTTCTTTTTATGCACATATTTTTCCTTCTCAACAGTATCATTCTTGCCTAGCTAATTGACTGTTTTTGTGACCCTAGTCAGGAATTGTCTATTTTTTATCATTATTGATCTTGCCTTGATGTTCTTCAACTTCTACATTGGTCTTCATGATGATACAAGGTTTTTAAGAAATTCCTGGGGGAACAACTTGTCTCTTCATTCATCTTTCTGGGTTATCTGCTCAATATCTTCCTTGATCCAATGGCCTTTGTCATAATCTTGGCCTCTTTTTACATATTCTTGTATGTAGTGACATATTGAAGAGGCTGTAGAGACCCATATCAGATGTGTCTTCAATCTGAGATGCATCTGTGAGCTCAAACTTGCCTAGCATATGGTTATTCTTGGTTATTGCCCATTCAGCCTTATAGACCTGAATGAGCATACCAGGCTGATCGTTAAAGATAAAGACAGTTTGTGCCTTTACAGTATGGTGGGATCAGCAGTTAAAATACCAGGGAACAACAAGGGCTACATTGACCCCAAACCCTAGACATAGTCAGATTTTTCTTCAACTACGATGGTTGCCTGGACTTCTACCATAAGTAATAGCTTCATTGGTGTATAAAGTCCACCTTAAATTCTTACTTCTGAGGAAGTCCTGAAGGAGCTTCTGAGTCTTGCGGATATGCACAGAGCCAGTGACCAAAATGGTCATTGACCTGTAGCTTGTCTTCATTCAATTTCACAGAGGGTTTTTGCCACATGGTCCAGAAAACTACAACAGAGCTGGTATTTAGTTATCAAAATACATATATGTGGGGCACCTGGGTGGCTCAGTCAGTTAAGTGTCTGCCTTATTTCAGGTAGTGAGCCTGGGGTCCTGGGATTGAGCCCCATGTCAGGTTCCTTGCCTGGCGGGGAGTCTCCTTCTTCCTCTTCCTCTGCTGCTCCCCCTGCTTGTATTCTTTCTCTCTCTGTCAAGTAAATCAATAAAATCTTTTAAAAAATGGATATATATAAAGTAGATGTAGATGAAATTAATCTAAATGTTGTCTAGGGTGCTGAAAGAGTAGGTGTTTGAAGTGTTCACGAGCTTTAGAGAAGCATCAGATAGGCTTCTTGTTCCTACTAATGTCCTTATGTTTCCCTTGACCTTGATATTGAAAAGGTTGACCTTTGGTTAAGGAACTTTTCTTCACCCAAGCAGATGTCTTTCCTCCCTAGCTGAAGACTAGAAATGAAGAATTTATTCTTCAAAAGGGAGGATTAATACATCAAAAAACACCACCTCCTGTGTCAGAAATTAACACATTTCATTTGACAACAACTGTCTTCTTTAAGCCATATGTAGGGGCAGTGGCATTTGGCTCTCTGATAATGCTAAGATCAGTGATGTTTCTAGAAGTGTTTGTGCCCTGGCAGTGGGAGTCATTAAAGCTCTGCGTGATGTGCCAGCTTGCCAAAGTAATCCCCTGCAATTCTATTAATTTTGTTCAAATGAAACTTTGAATAAATAAATAGTTTTTAATCTCCTTATACTCCTATATTTTTTGGCCTGCTTGTCTTACTGGAGAGTTGAGTGATTAAATCTATGTTAATTGCACACTTGACACCAAAAATCATGTTGTGGGGTCTGTTCTAACTTGATTATCTTCAGTATCTGGGATCAATCATTTAATGTCTATAAAAATGACATAGCATTGGTGAACGTCTTTCCCTGAGCATTGGCAATGAACTCAACCACATCTTCTCGGAAGACACTCTCTTAGGAATCTATGGAGGATCAGTACCCACCGTGCGTTTCTTCAACATGACTTCCTGGGATGACTGACCTGGCTCAACGAAGAAAGACATAGATACTTATGCCTTCAGTAACTTATAATTTCAAAGATAAAAGTAGAAAAATATACAAGAACTAAATGATTAACCTGATTCAGGAATTTGTATTCTCATGTATTTCTTTAGGTCTTATGATCAATTAAAAGTTTTTAAAGCTTATTTCTTATTGTCTTCAACCTGTTTTTCTCAGTCAGTGTTTTATTTATGAGATCCATCTAAGCTGAGGTGTGTACCTCCATTTCTTTTCCCATTGCATAGCATTTCCTTGTTCAAATGTATCTGAATTTATTTGTGCATTTTTCTATTTTCTTGGTAATGTATTAAGTTGTTTTGATTTCTCCCGTTATTATAAACAGTGCTGCCGTGATTAAGAAAGAAAGGATCAATGGATTGAATTATATTAAAATAAACACTGCATCAAAAGCTTTTGAAGATTCAAAGTGGAAAAGACAACCTATTGAATATAATTCCAGTGTGTACAGCCAACAGAGGGTCGGTATTCAGGATGTAAAAGGACTTTACAAATCAATAGGAAGAAGATTAAAAAACTCTTATTGAAAAATGGGAAAGGTATGAGATAATTTACAGAGGAGCAGAAGATTAAATTTGAGAAACCAATAAAATGTTAAAGATACTCCGTCTCACTATATATCCAAAAATATGCAAAAACAAAAAACAAAAAACCTGTATCTAACAAACTACAAAAATTTAAAAAGCATGATAAGCCCAGTGCTGGTAAAGATATGGATTGATGAAAACCTTTTACTCAGATTGAGGAACTTTGAACAGATACCTTCATTTTGGGAGAAAATTGGCAATATCTAATAAACTTAAAAATAAGAAAAACCCCTGACCAAGTACCTCCCAGACTGAGAATGTAGCTCAAAAAACTCTTTCCCGAGTATTCAGGGAAATATACGCAAATGTTCTTAACAGTTTTTCAGCAAGCATTGTTCCTTTATCATAATTCAGATCACGATGGCCATACTAATTTTTCAATTAGAATGACTTAGCTATCTCAATATTTATTCATCAATGTATGTTAAGATGAAATAAGATTTAAAAAAAAGCTTTGGTGGTCAGCAAAAATACCCAATGACTCTAATGCTATTCATTCATTTTTTTAAAGATTTGATTTATTTATTTGTGGGAGAGACAGAGAGAGAGAGAGAGAGCTTGAGCAGGGGGAGCAGCAGAGGGAAAGGGAAAGAAGCAGACTCTATGGTGAGCAGGGAGCCTGACATGCTGCTGGATCCCAGGATGGTGAGATTATGACCTGAGCCAAAGGCAGATGCTTAACTGCTTAACTGAAGTAGCTGCCCAGGCACCCCTATTATGTCCTAAGTAGCATATTAGTCCTAGAGTGAATAAAACATAATACTACTGGTTATTAATGTAAGTTTTAAAAAATTACTCAAACAGTCCCATCTTTGCTCTTATAAGCCTTTCTGTCCCAGAAGGCAAGTTGCAACTTGGCAGGAAGTGTAACATTTTCTGGATTAACCCACCCCAGCCTCCTGTAGTCTGTCTCTTGTCAATGATTATAAATGACGCTGTGTAACCACTGGCTGATGGTAATCAGTGCTAAAGGTTTTGCCTACCTGTCTTCTGGGCTCTCATCTGTAAAGAGACATTAAAGACATCCGTTCAACCACTAGCAGGAAATGAATACCAGACATAGAATGGCTTGCGAAATTACAAAGCACAGACAGGAATAATTCCCTGAAGTTCCATCCTTCCGGCTATTTATTCCATTTTTGACTTCTAAGATGTAGAGGAAATAAAAATAATAAAACATGATAAAGAAAGAAGGGAAAGGAAAACATTGCTTCAGTCCTCTTAGCACATTAGTTCATACACTGATCCTGAAGTATTTTAATGGGGGGAATGAAATATGTTATTTTATTTTATTTTAAGATTTTATTTATTTATTTAACAGAGATCACAAGTAGGCAGAGAGGCAAGCAGAGAGGGGGGGGGGAAGCAGGCTCCCTGCTGAGCAGAGAGCCCGATGTGGGGTTCCATGCAAGGACCCTGAGATCATGACCTGAGCTGAAGGCAGAGGCTTAACCCATTGGGCCACCCAGGTGCCCCTGGAATGTGTTATTTTAAAGTTTTTCCTTTAATTCAGAGAAAGATATTGACAACATTTTTTTCCCATTTGTCAAATGCAGCGTCCTATATACTTCAGCATGACAAACAAAATTTTTCTCTTCCACATGTTTACCAAATTGATGAACACTTCTGTCTCAGTTGGCAAATTGGATTTTAATCTGATAAGGTTGATTGCTGGCCTGTGGTATTCATCTCATTAAACCTGCCAACGGGATGAGGCATTACAGTCAAGCAATGTCCTACTTTGATTTAGAGATGGATACTTTTTGTGAAGTTTTTTTGGTGGGGGAGAACAACCTCAGACTATAGGTGGCATGAAAAATTTTCTGCTTTGACAGAATGATCCCACCTGTAGCATGTGTCCCAACTATGCACTTCTGGCTGGATCTCTCCTACTGTTATGTAGCAGCAATGAGGAGCAGACACATTTTGCTTCTTTTTTATTTTTTTCCAAAACGGCCAGACTCGGGATGGTCATCAACATTCAGAGCAGACAGTTGTTAATTTCATAGTATCAGGGCTGGGATGAGAGCAGGGATACATTGAATACGTTACATCTTCCCTAGCTTTACTCGATCACTTTGTGGGAGAATTTCTGCCATCAACAGTGACCTCCCTTTGCCCTACCATTGCAGAAGGCCCTACTTCTTGGTAATATGTCTCTTTTATTCCAATGTACTATGTGTTGTTAGTCCTCTGCAAAAGCAGAATGGGCTCCACGTAAAATTTTGTTTTGATGTCAAGACTGTTGATGCCACACACACATACTGGTTGTAACAGGTTTATTAATTGTACAATGATACTCTCTGAGGAGAGCAGGGCTTGAGGAAGCCAAGAAAAGAGACCGACTTAGGGTTTTTATGGTGGTTGGAGGGCAGGGCTGTGGTGAGTTTTCCTCCACACAGACATGAACTTCCAGAGTTCAACTTTTCAGAGAGCCAAAGGAAGGAGCATCTGGGGTTTCTTCTGAGTGTGCCCAGATGTGAGACACTCGGGAAAGAGGCTTACAACTCATCAGCAAACCTAAAAATAAGGAGTCAGACTCCTTATTATACCATGTGTGTCCTGTGCTTCTATCAGAGCCAAACCATCCCCTACTCCTTAGATGAGGAGTGTGTTTACAAAGACACGGGCACTTAGAAATCGCATTCATTCCTGATGTACAGAGCACAAGTCAGTATTTATTCGACTTGGGTCCATTTTCTCTATTTACTTGCTTTTTTTTTTTTAAAGATTTTATTTATTTATTTGAGAGAGAGAACATAAGTGTGCATGAGTTGGGGGAAGGGCAGAGAGAGAGAGAGAGAAGCAGACTCCCCACTGAGCAGGGAGCCCCATGCAAGGCTGATCCCAGGACACTGGGATCATGACCTAAGCCAAAGGCAGACACTTAACTAACTAAGCCACCCAGGTGTCCCTTCAACAGTTACTTGTAATACCATGCATTGTATTAAGTTTTCCTTAACTTCAACATTTATGTGCATTATTTTTGATTGGTCAAATCTCTTAGCACCTAGTGTGGTCAAGGAAAGTGAAAATAAAATATGTCTTTATTAACCCAACCTGATTAAGCAGTTTTAAAATGAGCTCTCAATGGGAGAAGATATTTGCAAATGACATATCAGATAAAGGGCTAGTATCCAAAATCTATAAAGAGCTTATCAAACTCAACACTGAAAGAACAAATAATCCAATCAAGAAATGGGCAGAGGACATGAACAGATATTTTTGCAAGGAAGATATCCAGATGGCCAACAGACACATGAAAAAGTACTCCACATCACTCAGCATCAGTGAAATATAATACTCACACCACCTCACACCAGTCAGAATGGCTAAAATTAACAAATCAGGAAATGACAGATGCTGGTAAGGATGCAGAGAAAGGGGAAACCACCCCCCACCCACACTGTTGGTGGGAATGCAAGCTGGTGCAACCACTCTGGAAAACAACAAAGAGTTTCCTCTAAAAGTTGAAAATAGAGCTACCCCATGACTCAGCAATTGCACTATTGGGTATTTACCCTAAAGATCAAACGTAGTGATCCGAAGGGGCACGCGCACTCAAATGTTTATAGCAGCAATGTCCACAATAGCCAAACTATGGAAAGAACCTAGATGTCCATCAACAGATGAATGGATAAAGAAGATGGAATGGAATGGAATACTATGCAGCCATCAAAAGAAATGAAATCTTGCCATTTGCAACAACACGGATGGAACTAGAGGGTATTATGCTTAGTGAAATAAGTCAATTGGAGAAAGACAACTATCATATGATCTCCCTGATATGAGGAAGTGGAGATGCAACATGGGGGGTTTGGGGGGTAGGAAAAGAAATAAATGAAACAAAATGGGATTGGGAGGGAGATAAACCATATTAATGTCACAAAACAAACAGGGTGGCCAGGAGGAGGGGGTTAGGGAGAGGGTGGTGGGGTTATGGACATTGGGGAGGGTATGTGCTATGGTGAGTGCTGTGAAGTGTCTAAACCTGGCGATTCACAGACCTGTACCCCTGGGACTAATAATACATTATAAATTGATAAAAAAATAAAAAACATTTTTAAAATGAGCTCTCAATTTAAGCAATAAATCTGGTTCCAAACAATACTATTCACAGACTATTTGAGGAGATAGAGGGTGGTGCTAACACAGGGTATTATTCTCTTCTGTAGGATTGCAAGAGAATCCAAAATAGGAAAAATAATTGCAGGTGCAGAGAGGAACATCTTTCTCTCCTCTTATTAGAAAGGATGAAGGGTTTCAAGACAGGATAGAGGAAATCATTCAAGATATAAACCAGACAGAAAGGATTCCTGGGATTTGTGGGGAGATCCAGCCCAGAGGCAACGGTGGGTGGAAAGTCCAGGTGCAGCCACCAGAGATGGGGGGGACATGTCTGAAGTCACTGTAGGTGAAAGATCTGCTGGGGCTGGAGCAGCCCGGGGACAGGCTCTTCCTCCCCAGGCAGCGGAAGCAGCCCCAACACTGTGCGGAGGGAGAAAACAAGCTTCAGCATGAAGAGGATGAAAGAGAGGCTGGCAGGGGCTTCTGTGGATTTTGTGAGGCTCAGGAAGAAGATGATGGCTAAGAGACTCACTAACAAGCATGTTAAATAAAAATCTGAGGGGACAGATGAAAATGTTATAGGAAAAAATAAGAAATGGATCCATTGAAGTCACACTTGATATCATGTACCAGTAGATGTATAAAAATGAAGACACCTAGTAATTCTTAGGAGCAAAACAGCGGAATAAATGGGGAACAAAATACAGATTATATTCATCTATATGTTCAACCATTCAATCCTTCAATGAACCTTTATGGAGTGCGTATTGTGTACCCAGAACTGTTTTAGGTACGAGGAATAAATAGGTAGGGAAGATGGAGAATCTTCCTTGAGAAGCTTATGGCCTAGGACAGTGCTTAGAAGAGGGTAGGGATGAGCTCTTGGTATCACACACATAATCACTGTGCAGGTAAACATTTTTTGCACTCATGTCTAGGGTTGGCATTGCTCACCTTGAGCACTAGGTCAGAGACAGAACTGAAGTTGGAACTGAGATCCACTGTCAGGGCTTGAGATGGGGGCTCAAGAGGGCCAGCGGGAAGCACCAACTAGATAGGTTGACACCAGAGAAGTCTCAGGGTCAGACCTGAATGGGATTGGATAAATACCTGGAACACGTACATATGATATGGACATTGGGGGGGGCCCTGAACCAGGCTTGAGATGGAACACAGAACACCAGACCCAAAGTTGCAAAGTCTCAAAGAGAAAGCTAAGCAGTAGACCACAGCATGGTGTGGCCTCCAATGAGGGCTCAGAGTCTGGGACCTGAGTTAAAGGCAGAATGTGGAGACCAAGTCTATTTGTTTATTCCATCTTGTCCTATAGCGTGGCACAATCCAGGTTTTCTTGGGGTCACAACCACAAAAAAGAAAAGAAGACAAAGTAGGCTTCTGTCCATCCCTGCAAGTCGACCAACTACATAACCACAGGGGCAGATAGAGTTCTCAGTTACACAGGGGTTGTGATATTGGGAACCTGATAAAATCCCTTTAGCCCCCAAATGTCTCCCCTAACTGCCTCTTACGGAGTATAAAATTTCACCCTCAGCAATTCATTTGTCTGGATTAGTGCTCGGGGGCACGTCCATGAACGTGTGATGGGAAGCCATCCTTTCTCATGGTACCTTTAGAGAAGACAAGTTTCCATTGAGAAAATGGAACGAACCCTTGTGGATGGGACACAGAACAGGTGGGTTGGATGGTGGCATGAAAGGGAAGGACAGATTCTGGGTACTTAATAAATGCTCAGCAAGAGCAAGGCCAGGACCCAACTGTGGTAATTCATTCAGCAGGAAGCTGGGAATGAGAAGAGGAACAGAAAAGGACGTTGGGTGTGAGGTTGGGGTTGGCGTTGGTGATGTACCAAAACCTAACTTGGTAGTGACCTTAACCTTGGGGGGATTCCAATCCTTTGATTGGCTTCTTTATTGAGCTTCATTTTCATTTTTTCTCCATTAACCATTTGCTGTTGTATTTTAAATTGTTTTGCAGTTTGGGGTTACCTTCTCCTTCTCTGTGCCCATTCGGTGTGACACATCCCTTGTTTGACCAAAAATTTCCCTGTGAGACATCCTTGCCAATTTCCATGGAATTCAGATGTTTTCAAAAACTAAAACATCCTTTGGCAGTCATGGAGGAGTGTTTTGCAGCAAAAAACTTCTTAAAGATGATACAGTGTGGTATCATTTTACCAAATGCTATTTCAGCTCTGGGTATTGAGCACAGAAAGGACAGGAAAATCATTCCAGTGGTGGCAATAAAACTTGGAGCATTTTTGCACTTAACCATTAAACATAGAATTGTAGGTATTTAAGCAGAATATCAAGTGGGAGAGCCAGCTGTGTACAGAAACAAGGACTATTCAAGAAAGCCAGTCACTCTGCAGATACCACCTGAGGTTCAGTAATGAGAACAGTCAGTAATGCCCGTGCTGGGATGGATGTTTTATTAATGCCATGTCACTGATCATTTCAGAAATGTCCTTAAAAAACGGCTTCTGCCACATTCCGTGAAATTGAGGTATACCAGAGAAATGTGGGAATAGCCGGTTTGGGGGTATATGAGGCCCCTTTTGCAGAGATACGGGGAGAAGCTGTGGTGTGAGAGTGGCTGAGTAGAGCTAGGGGGCCAGTGCTTGCTGGGGCCGGTGGTACCCAAGGGCAAATGCAGGAAGGAGGAGAGAGGCTCTAGGTCAAGAGGGTCAATGCTGCAAGGGAAGGCAGGAGCATGGTCACAGCTGAAGGGTTCCACACTGCGTGTGACAGGTACGCTGTAAGGACTTTATCTAGGTTTTTGTTTTGTTTTGTTTTGTTTTGTTTTGTGGGGGGAGGGGCAGAGAGAGAGGGAATGAGAGAATTTCCATGCCCAGCACTTAGCCTGACTCAGCTCCATCTCACAATCCTGAGATCACAACCTGAGCTGAAATCAACAGCCTGATGCTTAACCGACTGAGCCACCCAGACACTCCACCTTATCTAAGTTCTTAAAGAAGAATCTTTCCCTCAGAAGCCCTGTCCTGCACACAGCATTCTATTTTAAGTATTCCCCCTTCTTTCCCCCCTTTAGATTCTTTTTTCTTTTTTTTTTTTCTGACAGACAGAGATTACAAGTAGGCAGAGGCAGGCAGAGAGAAAGGAAGGGAAGCAGGCTCCCCGCTGAGCAGAGAGCCTGACACAGGGCTCGATCCCAGGACCCTGGGATCATGACCTGAGCCAAAGGCAGAGGCTTTAACCCACTGAGCCACGCAGGCGCCACTAGATTCTTAACCTTCAATTAAATTAATTAGAAATATTTTGCATGTACAAAAGGGGATTAAGGGGCTAACCTGTATACTCCTTACTCTGCTTAAGAAAGAACACAATACAGACTGCAGAGGCCCATCTCCAAGGTAAGCAAAGGACTGTCTCGAATTTCATGTTTATCATTACTAGTAATGTTGTTCTATGGCTGTGACAAACACAGATATTTATGTACAATATATACTATTATTTTGCATATTTTAAAATTTTAATAAAAGGGTATGTACTTTCTCAACATTCAAAAAATTTCTAACATTTTCTCAACATTGTGTTTTTGAGATTAAGCCATTTTAATTATTGTATAGTATTTTGCTGACTAAATATTCCACAATTCTTTATTCATCTTCTGCTGATGGATATGCATGAGTTTTTCTAAGGTAAATGCCTAAGAATTGAAATTCTAGACCATAGAATTTGTATATCTAAAGTTTTCCGAGGTCATTGCTGGGGGTGTGGGTGGGGTTCTTGTTAACTTGTAGGAGTTATTTATTTGTTCTAGTTACTAACACTTTTTTAGTTATGTGCATAGTGATCAGTGGTTTTTCTTTTCATTTATGAAGACTTCAATAAATAGACTTTTTTTTTTAAAGATTTTATTTATTTATTTGTCAGAGAGAGAGAGAGCGAGACCGAGCACAGGCAGACAGAGAGGCAGGCAGAGTCAGAGGGAGAAGCAGGCTCCCTGTGGAGCAACGAGCCCGATGTGGGACTTGACCCCAGGACGCTGGGATCATGACCTGAACCGAAGGCAGCTGCTTAACCAACTGAGCCACCCAGGCGTCCCAATAAATAGACATTTTTAATGTAGTTGAATTTGTCTTTCCTTTTGAATTGTGTTGCTTTTTTTTTTTTTTAACCTTGTGTAATATATCTTTTACTTCCTCAGGATCATAAAGATATTCTTTTAAATTATCTTCTAAAGTTTTAAAGTTTTAATTTCAAACGTTACATTTGGTCTTCAGTCCATTTTGGAATTTATTGCTGTGTATACTATGAAGAGCTTGTTGTCAGAGAATGCAATTACTTCTTCTGAAGCAGAAATGTGATTGAACTTAAAACAGTGAGATACAACTACACACCTATTAAAACAGTAAAAATCCAAAATACTGACAACACCAAATGCTGGTGAAGATGAAGAGTGACAGGAGCGTTCCTTCACTGCTGATGGGAATGCAAAATGATATAGCCACTTTGGAAGATAGTTGACAGTTTGTTGCCAAACTAAGTATGGACTTATCATATGATCCAGCAATAGAGCTCCTTGGAGTTTATCCAAATGAGTTAGAAACTTATGTCCAAACAAAAACCTGCACACAAACATTTATAGTAGCTTTTTTTCATAATGGCCCAAACCTGGAAGCAACCAAGATGTCCTTCAATAGGTGAATGGATTAACAAACTGTAGTACCTCCAGACAAGAGAATATTATTTAACAATAAAAAGAAATAGGTTATTAAGTCACCAAAAAAGACATGGAGGAATCTTAAATGCATTTTGCTAAGTGAAAGAAGCCAGTCTAAGAAGGCTACATACTTTGTGATTCCAACCATATGACATCCTGGAAAAGGCCAAACTGGATATAATGAAAAGATCAGTGGTTGCCAGAGGTTCTGGAGTTGCATGAATTTAAAAAAATATTATGGGAGAACTTTCAGAATCAGGCAAGGAGATTGAACTAGACTGAGTTAGAGGTCTTTTTTATTTGCTTTCATGGCACCTTGTTCTCACACAGAATGTGAGATTTATCTTATTGTATTGCTCTTCGTTACGGTGTAAGTTTCTTGTGGGGGGTTGCCCAGTTTTATTTATTATTTTACTATAAGTGATGGCAGAGAACTTGATACTTGTTGGTTGCTCAAAATATTTGTGAATTGATGTGTGACTCTAATGATGCGATGTCATAAACATTTTTAAGGGAGCTGGGAGAAGGCTAAGAAATGAAAAATAGAAAAATAATGCTCATTACGATGAAGAAATGGGATAAAAATGAAACAATAAAATACAAACCTTAAGTCTCAGGATATTTGCCACTGTCACATTTTATGTTTAGACATGAGGGTATTGCTTTCATGGGGTTCATCTATTCCCACAAAAATAAATTAGCAATATGAATATGCTGCCATGAATTTTTGTAAGTTTCTTCCAGAAACTTAAGTTTCTTCCAGTTTCTTCTTTCCTGAGGTACAGGAAAACATTCTTCCTTTAAAGGGTGCCTGGGTGGCTCAGTTGGTTGAGCATCTGCCTTCAGCTCAGTTCATGATCTCAGGTCCTGGGATGGAGTAGCGTTGGGCTCCCTGCTCAATGCAGAGTCTGCTTCTCCCTCTCTTCTGCCCCTCCCCTCATGCTCTCTCTCTCTTTCTCTCACATAAATAAATAAAATCTTAACTGACTGAGCCATCCAGATGCCCTTAAATAAAATCTTAAAAAATAAATTCTTCGTTTAATAAAAAATCCCTCCCCTAAAATAGCTAACTTGAAAATGTTAGTAAGCATTGCATTTAATGGGAATTAAATAATGTGTATTAGGCTTTTAGATGCAAACACGTAAGTATAATTTTTTTTCCTTCTTTGCTTATATTTAAATGCTGACTGGCTCAGATTATTCTAACTTTATGTAGAAATCGACTCTATTCTCTACAATGGCTTCTTATTCTAACCTCTCTTGATTTCTTTTTTTATTCCCCAATGAATCACTAACTCCCCACTCTTCACTCCTAACAAGGATCTCTCTCACTTACAGATATCAAAAAAGGGACAAGATAAACCAGTAACTGGAAAAAAATATTTTCAAAACCGTGGTTAACTAACAAGGGGTTAGGATCCAGAATATGTAAAGAACTCACAAGAATAAAAAAGAAGGCAGCCAAGTCAGTAGAGAAAATGATCAAAAGAATAGAAATGCTATTTAATATTGCAGAGAGATTCCAACAAATTGGCAGAAGTTAGAAAGACTGAGAATGCCGTAGAGCTGTGGGAACTGTTGTCTGCTGCTGGTGAGAACACAAATTGGTGTGACTGCTTTGGAAAACCACTGTGTATTACTTAGTAAAATTGAGTATGACCCAGTCTTTCTGCTACTCTGTATATACTCTCAGGAGTCTTTGGCACACATGCACTAGGAGACTGGTACCTGAATGTTAACAGCAACACTGTCTGTAACAGGAAAAAAACAAAACAAAACAAAACAAAAAAAACCTGAAAAAATCCAAGTGCCCATAAACAGTAAGATGAATAAATGGTTATCTAGTAAAATACTACCCTGCAGTGAAAATGAATCCGCTCTAGTACATACATCAACAGAAACTTGAATGAAAGAAGCTAGTTATTGAAGAGACACATTATCTTTCCATTATGAATGGTCAGACATAAGAACATGTAGGTTGTAATGAATGGGGGAAAAAGAAAGAATAATTTCCATTTCAGGATAATGGTTACCACCAAGAATGGTCAGGGGGATTTAATCAGGAAGAGCATAGAGTGGCTTTTAGGGATGGTACTATTCTATTTCTTGCCTGGGTGCTGGACATATAAGTGTTTATTGCTAGTCTTTAAATTGTACAAATGTATTCCGTACATACTTGTATACAAGATATTCTTTCTAATTTTAACAAAAGGCACCCATTAGGTAAAGTAGTAACTTCCCTCAGATTTTAAGTCAGCTTAACTTGATCTTGATGCCATTAATTTGCTCTACATATTTCAGACCTTCCCTTTCCACTTTATGGCCTCCAGCTTTATGCCTTTTTAGTTTTCTGTATTCCACAGTCTCCTTGACTTCTTACAACTTTGTTCTTAATGCCCCCCAACCAGTGAAACTTTCCCACTACTATCCCTCGTTGGACCTGGGAAGCAATAAAATGCTATAGTCTATAAGCAAAGAAATGGTTCATACCTAGGCAAGAACTGAATTCTAAGCCACTGAATTAGCGAAGCACATCTTTATTAAAGACCTGCTGTATGCCAAGATGCCTGCTAAGTTTTGGGGATAGTGGGGAGTCCCCTGCCCACCGCATTCTGGCAGGCAGGTTACACCCCTCCCACCCCCCAACCCCTCCACCTCGAGTCTTCCCAGTGCTACTGAATTGATGGTGTGTGCTGCTGGTAGGGCTGTGAGGGGAGGGATTTCTATGTCTGTGGTAGGGGAAGAGGTAGCTTCTGTATAATAGAAAGGTGAAAATGACAAGTATCTCTTCTACAGATGCTGTCTGAGTATATCAACATATACATGTCTGTTGAAAAAACAAAGCAGACCCTTTAACACCACACAGAAAAGAGAAAGTTCATTCAATAAACTCTTCCTATGGGATCTTTCTTCCATGTGCTTTTGTGGGGCCAGTTCCTACTTGTTTGGCATTAGGCATGACCTGCCTCCTTTCATCTTTGAGGTCTTTATTTTGTCTCTTCTGCTTAAGTGTTAGGAACAGAGAACTGGCATCTCTATACTGCATGGAAAAGAACAGAAAATCTTGCATCTTATATAGCTAAATAAGCATTTTTTGACTGTTTGTCTACATGGTTTTGGCACCAGGAACCAAATATTAGTACTATTTAGATAAAATCACTCATAGTGATCCAAATTTACCTTGGTTGTTTAATTTTCTAAGGGGAGTGGCTTGTATTTTTTTTTTTTAAATGAAACGGCCTCAGACTTTTAGATTGTAATTTGTTAATTACAGATTACAAATTACAATTACAATATCCTTAATTAAGGATAAATTTAATCACTTGGGTGAGACAAGAAATACTTAGTATCTGAATGGCTTTTTCTTAAAACAAAAAGGCTTTTTAAAAATTCAAAATAATGTAACATTGTACATTGTGCAATGCTCCTTGTACAAAAAGAAAAACATTCTTTTTATAGCACCCCACCTACATAGTGTAATTTAAGAGAAGCGTTTTATAGCATATTCCAAATATGGGCTGTCATCTTAATTATTGATCCTGCATTTTGTTGGAGAAATTTTTAGGTGTTTGCCTGCTGTAAGCCAACACCATAATAATATCCCTCTTCCATTTCAATAACATGTTCCTTTGGATGGAGCTATGTAAACAGGTGATAATCAGAATCAGCCATTGAGAAAGCTTGTCAGTCATTTTAATATATAATTAATTGTATTAGGCAATATTTCTGATATTTGATGGAAGATTAAGATGTTGGGGAAGCCCTGCATTTTGGAATGAAAGAGGAAAGGACAACCTGTAAATAAAACAGTGTATTTAGAAACGTGAGTCACTGGAAACTTTAACCAAAGTATGAGTTTTTCTGTGTTTTAAAAGTAAATTGGAGGGCGCCTGGGTGGCTCAGTGGGTTAAGCCGCTGCCTTCGGCTCAGGTCATGATCTCAGGGTCCTGGGATCGAGTCCCGCATCGGGCTCTCTGCTCAGCGGGGAGCCTGCTTCCTCCTCTCTCTCTGCCTGCCTCTCTGTCTACTGTGATCTTCTCTCTGTCAAATAAATAAAATCTTTAAAAAAAAAAAAATAAAAAAATAAAAAAAAAAATAAAAGTAAATTGGAGTACAAAAAGCCAAGTTTATGAAGGGCTGGTCTCATATGGTGCAAACATTCTATGGTTTCAGGTCTATCTGCATTGTTCTCTTGCTCTCTAACACCTTTCCGCACCTGCTGCTTGATACTATAAGCGTCTACAACAGTGGACAATCCATTCCTTGTACTTTTAGATTTAAGGTTTAAAGTGAAGTTACCCTGGGAGAATAGGACACATAATTTAAATTCAAACTAAAGCCTCTGTTGCTGGGACCAGATCCTTAATTGGAACAGAGTTCGGTAGACGGATGAGGGAAGAGTGTAGGAAAGATCACAGCTGGCATCAGAAATCCAAACTGAAAATGTAGTTGTATATCTGCTTTTTATTTAAGCAAGTGGCAGTTACTCCTTTAAAATGTCAGTGTTGTGGCACCTGGGTGGCTTAGTTGGCTAAGCGTCTGCCTTCAGCTCAGGTCATGATGCAGGTGTTCTGGGATCGACCCTGGCCTGGATTCCCTTCTCGGAGGGGAGCCTGCTTCTTCTTCTTCCTCTACCCCTTCCCCCACTCATGCTTGCTCTCTCTCAAAAAATGAAAAATTTTTAAAAAGTCCATGTTATAAGTAAAAATTTTGGGATGTGTGTGTGTGTGTATGTGTGTGTAATGTATCATACCTAAAGTATTTTAGGAAGAGCAACTTTGTTCCTGATACTGGCTAGGTCTCCAAATGGGAGACGAAAATACAGGACATCACACCTTACCTGACGGAGTCCGAGTGGAAACCAGAGCAGGAAACAGTGCTGGAACTGAGGAATTGATGGAGGTTCCGTGTAGATAGGTCCGAGAGGTAAACATTCCAGGGGGACCTCGTCACAGGGGACCTCCCCAGTATTATGAGATTTATCTTCAGGAGTTTGACCATGTTCCCAAAGTAAATAACAGAGGAAAATCTCTAGTGCTTCTAGCTGCAAGAAGGGGAAAGGTGCCATTTTGAAATCTGCCAAAGCACTCTGTTCTTTTCAACAAAGCCTGCCCACAGGGGAAACTAGTTAACCACAACCTAATTTACTGGAATATTAGCAAAGCCTGGGGAAAGGGAAATAGGCAACTCCAGCTCATGTTAGCCGTCCTGTACCATCCGAGTGGGGAGGAATAAATGGAGGAGGTCTTTTGAAGTTCATAGCCAAGAAGCCCAGGCTCATTAAGACTGAGACAGAATCACAGGACCACAGAATACTTCCCTTCCCCCACACCTCACCAGCACATTGCTAACAGTTTCTTTTCAGCACTTTTCCTTTAATCAGTATGTCATGTCTGGTTATCAAGAAAAAACTATAAGGCATACCAAATGGACCTTGGGGCACTGCTGAGGGGCTAAGGTGGGGTCCAGAAAAAAAGGAGAAGATCTGAAATGGCCATAGGCATAGAAATGGTCAGATGGGACATCTGCCAGCAGCATGCAATATATTTTGGTCTTTATAATGAGTGCGTCTTTGAGCTCAGAAAAGAGGCTTATGGTCATCATAGATGGAGCATTTGTCCTTCCAATATGCAAAACCATTATTTGTTATTACTTTTATTTTCATGATGAAAGGGAGAATCAGAACTGAGCATAATTCTGAAGACTTGATATACAGCATCTTAAAACAGAAATTTAAAGTGTTCCTGTTTCCCTCTAATAATCTCATGTTATTTAGATTGGATACCACTCTCTACATAAGGCTGTAAGCCTCCAGAATTTTTATTTTATTTTATTATTTTAGATTTGGTGAGTGACCCAGAACTTCTGTAGCTCGTTAATCTCCATGGCCACAATCTCAGTCGTGCTGCCCTTCAGAAGTGTGGGATAGGCATGAACTGCCCCCTTCTGTCTTTTGTGGTGCTCTGCTCAGCGGAGCTCCCAGCTGGGCTAGTACTAGGGCGGGCCCATGCGGCAGAACCCCAAGGGTTCAATGGGAGGCGATGCTCTAAAATGATCTCTAACCTTTGAGTGTGGGAAGGACCCGTAAATATAGTGGGTTCTCAATCTCATGATTAGGTGATGCTACATGTCTTTGAAAAGGGGAGATTATTCTATCGGACCTGACTTAACTAGGCGAGGCCTTAGAAGGAATAGTGCTCTTCCAAGGCTGGTAGGTGGCTCAGTCAATTAAGCATCCAACTCTTGATTTCAGCTCAGGTCATGATATCAGGGACTCGGGATCCAGCGGGGAGTCTGCTTGAGATTCTCTCCCTCCCTCCCTGCCCCTCTCCCATTCATGTGTGTGCACCATTCTCATTCTCTCTCTCTCTCAAAAATAAATAAATAAATAAAATCTTAAAAAAAAAAAAAAAAGGAATGGGGCTTTTCCTAGAGACAGGTGTTCAAAGTCTGGCGAGGTTGACCTGGGAGAGGGATCGAACACAAGAAAGATTCTTCATTGTAGGCTTTGAGCATTAAGTTTAAGTACATGGCGAGCAGTACAGGCAGCTTCCTGGAGCTGAGGCCAGAGGATGATCGGCAAGGAATTGGGGACTTCAGTGCTGGAACCTCATGGATCTGAATTCTGCTACAACCGCAGGAGCTCCAGGTAAAGATGCAGCTGGTGGAGACCTTTATTTCAGTCCTGTGAGAGCCTAAGCGAGGATCCCTCCCCCATGTTGTGCACGGACTTCCGACCTGCAGCTCTGAGAGCACTTAATACCCTCAGGAGTGGTTTTAAGCCACCACCTCTGTGGTTGTTTGTGGTTATGGCAATAGCAACTAAGGCAGATTCTACCCTGTGTTTAAGAAAAGCCAATAAATCACGTTCTTATAACTAACCAAATAATTATCTCGAAGACTGAGAGGAAGAAGGCTTTCTCCTCACAGGGTTGCTGTCACTGACGGGTGGTATGACGTCTCTGGATATCAGCTTCCTTCGCCATAAATGAAGCCATTAGTTGAGATCTTACCTGGTTTCTCTAGTTCAAACCCTTCTACAATTCCCTCCTGGCCACTTCTACCTATGACTGGCAAAAATGAAAGTTATTGCTATCTGCTTGCAGCATTGTGGGAGAATAAGGAAGTATAATTTCTGGAAATAATGCCATAGTGCTTGGGAAAAATATAGTTTTATCTTTCTGTTCCTACTTCCGGGTCACCTATGCTACACCCCTGGGGCACTCATGGAAACCTTTGGGTTCCACGTTCTGAGCAAACATGAAAACCTTGTTCCAGATGGCTTAGCCCTAGTTGAGGGATTTATTAATATAAGTTTTTTAAAAAGTTTAAAGTGTCTTATTTTTAGGTCTATCATCTTCAGGAGAATCAACCTCACCTTATTTTATTTAAAGCAAAGCAAATAAGGTCAAACCATTAAAAACAAGAAAACAAAAACAGATCAGTTGATCCTTTCAGGATACATTGTCTCTGCTGCATGGCAGACTGAATGCCCAATTTATTTTCAGGGTAAGACTCTTCTGCCACTGCCATAGGCACAAAAACATGTGAGATGCTCCTCATACCAACTCAGTGCCAAGAAAGAATAACGACGCCATGGTTATTGTATTGCTGTGGAAGCCAGGCTTCCTGACTTTCAATAAACTGGTTTTGTGCTACAACTTAATGGATACTCATCCTTCATTGCACTCAGCGATTCCAGGTTCCCTATAAATGAATAAAATTTCCTGATTAAAATCCTATATCATAACATCCCTAAGCCTATCACGCTGTGATTTGGGGCTTCTATTAATGTAACAATCTTAAGAAGAGTCTTAGTATTTGTTTCACATATTCCCCTTCTTATTCTTGGGGACTAGGAGGAAATTTTTTTCTTTTATAAATTATAGAAATAACTCAGGTTTATTGTGGATTTATTAATAATGAAGACAAACATGGAACTAGAGGGTATTATGCTAAATGAAATAAGTCAGCCAGAGAAAGACAAATACCATCTGATTTCATTCATTCGTGGAGTTTAAGAAACAAAACAGATGAACGTAGGGGAAGGGAATGAAAATTAAAATAAGATGAAAAGAGAGAGGAAGACAAACCATGAATGACTTTTTTAAAAAAGATTTTAAAAATTTATTTGACAGACAGAGATCACAAGTAGGCAGAGAGGCAGGCAGAGAGTGAGAGGAGGAAGCAGGCTCCCTGCTGAGCAGAGAGCCCAGTGCAGGGCTGTATCCCAGGACCCTGAGATCATGACCTGAGCCTAAGGCAGAGGCTTAAACCAATGAGCCACCCTGGCACCCCGAGAGACTCTTAACTATAGAAAACAAACTGAGGGTTGCTGGAGGGGAGGTTAGTGGGGGATGAAGTAACTGGGTGATGGGCTTCAGGGAAGGCATTTGAAATAATGAGCACTGGGTGTTATACGCAACTGATGAATCACTAAATTCTACCCTGAAACTAGTAACACAATATATGTTAACTAAATTGAATTTAAATAAAAAATTAAAAAATGATAAGGTAGACAAACAAAAATACATATATTCCATAGTCCAATTCACACATTCATTCAAGTGCAGTGAACTCTGATAGTGACTATCTCCGAAAATTTTCCACTCTGCACAATTTACTCACCTCTCCTAGGCTTGACCCTACTGCAGTGTGTGTATACTGTGTCACAAAGAAAAATTTTCTGTGGGTTAAAGAAGTTTGCAAAACAGTGGTATAGATCACTCAGTATTTTTAAATGAACATATAACCTATTATTTGTTTCAGGGGTACAGGTGTGTGATTCATCAGTCTTATGCAATTCATAGGGCTCACCATAACACATGCCTCCCCAGGGTCCATCCCCTAGCCACCCCATCCCTCCTATCCCCTTCAAAGATTCACACGGCCCCTGTGTATCTTGTTAAACTACAGGTTCCAATCCAGTAGTTCTGAGATGGGCATTAGATTGTGAATGTCTAACAATGCAGCTGATTCCCAGAGTACTGCAGAAATTAACAAGCCCTTTAAAGGATTGTGAGGTATGCTGTAAGTTCAGAATCACTGTAGTTCTGTTTAAACATTGATGCTGAACTAACTCCCAGAGTTACTGATTTAGTAGGTTTAGGAAGGGGCTTAGGAATTTGCATTTCTAACATGTTCCCAGGTGATGATGCTGCTGTTGGTCCAGGAACCACACTTTGAAAACCACTAGAGTGCTCTGGGCCACTGGACTGCAAACTTATTTCCCAGGCTGGAGTTCCTACTTTGTTACCAGCCTCACAAGACTTACCTTAATTTCTCGCAGCCTCATTCATTAATGTAAAAGCTTATTTAACCATTTTTCCTCTTAAAAATATTTTAAGATGGTTTGAGGCTAGATGATTTGGGGCTCTCTGGTATTCTAATAGCTAGAAATTGAAAAAAAAAAAACCACATTTTTTTCACTTGATGGTTCAGTGTTTGTCTCAGTTCATTTAATTGAGGAGCTGTATGGTTCATTTTTAATTTTTCTTGGTTAGGAAGGCAAGTTAGAATATCATAGTTATACTTAGAATATCCTCCCTTCCCTTAATTTCAGTAAGTTTTGGAGGCAGGGGGCGGGGGAAACACACTGTACATGCAAACCGCCATCTTTACCAAAAGCTTTGGCTTCATCTCTGATCCATCTTCTTAAAACCCAAGATTTTCTACCATCGTCTTTATAAGTGTTCAGTAAATGCATATTAAGTAAAATAGGGAAGATGTTCAGTAATTTTAAAAATCGCAGTGAATCTTGAATTAAGATAAAGAACACTTAATAATTTGTCATTTGTAGAAATCTAGCATAAAACAGCAATTCAGCATTCACAGGCATTCAGTGGATGATCAGTAAGAGACAGACCGAGCTCAGGGACTCGTTATTTGTCTCTATAAAAAGCCGGTGCCCATCACAGAGCCTGAAGCCTAGTGGACATTCAATAACTCTGTGGCACAAGAAGGGTGCTCAACTGAGGGAACTAACAAATGACAGAGAACAATATTAACAACTACAATAAAATATTGGTGTGTCTACAGCAGACGTGAAGCGAGTCATAACAAATTGCTGTTAATAGTAGTTAAAATTCTAAGGTCTTGAAACTTAAAAAGGAGAAAAGTTAAGGTACAAAGAAATAGCATCACTTTTGATTTACTTACCATCTTGCATACGTTGTTGAGTGCGAGGGAGCATTACTGGGAACTGTTTATAATTTCCGGCATGCCCTGTCTGTGTTGCGGCCCTTTATCTGGGTTCCTCTCGGCCGGGATGTTTTCTGAATGCCATGCATCATGGTCTCATGGTGCAGTTGTTTTTGAGAACCACTGAAATATATCATCCGCTTGTCTTCATGATTTATAACATGAATCACACAAGAAAATAGTTCCAGTCTATTTAAAAATGAGTGGTAATTATTTATCATTATTACATTAATGACTAATTGAAAGAAGATTTAAAGTTTTTTCCTTTTGAAAGTTTTTATTTAAATTCCGGTACAGTTAACAAACTGTGTAATATTGGTTTCAGGTGTAAAATATAGTGATTCAGCACTTCCATACATCACCTGGCGCTCATCACAAGTGCTCTCCTTCATCCTTACCGCCTGTTTCCCCCATCCTCCACCCACCACCCCTCCAGTAACCATGTTCTCTATAGTTAACAGTCTGTTATTTTGGTTTGCCTTTCAGCCAAAACATCATTTTTTTAAGTTTCACTAGTTTTTTTTTTTTAAGTTTCACTAGTTTTTAAAATGTTTGGACAAACATTTGATTGGCAATGTTTCTTCCTTAGTTTCTTCTATTAAGATCAAGAAAATGGCATCCACAAACCTGTAAAAAATTCTTATAACATTTTGGAAGAGTGAGGGGAAATGACATTATCTCATACATTATTATGGCAGCTTTGAGGAAAACCTTGACAATCTAAGATATAAAGTAAAGGGAAGATGAGAGGTACATTTTAAAATAAACAATAAAGGCTTTTAAATATTCTTTACACTATCGGTAGTTCATAGAACTTCCTGAAAGTATATTTTTTAAACTACCAAAATTTGAGATGTTCCACAGATTGATTTATTTTCTGGGTCAATGGTAAAGAGCACAGAGTTTCTTTGACTATTCCTGAATAATGGAAGAAGTCTATAGTTCACATAGAAAGAGGGCGTGGATAAAATAGTTTATCCTGGACATTAAGGGAAAGACATTGGCATATATTTTCTAATCTGTGACATTGCATTAATAATATATCGTATTGTTGATTCAAGGGAAAGTATACTAACCATCCAGAAGTACAGATAAATCCCTTTCTGAGCCATCTTACACTTTTTAAAAATAGTGTTCCTTTGTTTGTTGCATGGCATATGCTACTGGTGGGCATTATATTGGAGGGGCTCATCCGCTTTTTGAGATTTTGCAAGAATCTTTTCTTTTTCTTTTTCTCCTAAGATTTTATGTGTGTATGTATGTATGTATGTATGTATTTTAGAGAGACAGCAGGGGGAGGGGCAAAGGGAGAGGGATAAGGAGAGAGAATCTCTGGCAGATTCTGCAATGAGCATGGAGCCTGACATGGGGCTCAAGCCCCTGACCCAGATATCATGACCTGAGCTGAAACCAACAGCTGGACACCTAACTGACAGAACCATCCAGATGTCCTGCTAGGAAATTTTCTTTTCTTTTTTAAAGATTTTATTTATTTATTTGAGAGGGAGAGATCACAAGTAGGCAGAGAGGCAGACAGAGAGAGAGGAGGAAGCAGGCTACCCGCTAAGTAGAGAGACCAATGTGGGACTCCATCCCAAGACCCTGAGATCATGACATGAGCCAAAGGCAGAGGCTTAACCCACTGAGCCACCCAGGCGCCCAAGGACATTTTTCTATGGTTCAGAAGCACCTACATGTTTTCTATTAATAAAAAATTCTAGTTCTCCTGATGTGCTTGTTTGTCATAACATAACTCTTTAAAATAGTAAGATTTTTGAGTTTTAAGTCTGATCTTACTTCAAGCTCTTGATTGAATTGCTGGAAAGTCAGAAGTTTCAATGATTGGGTTGTTAGTACTTCAGTTCCACTGAGCTTTTTAGAAATACAACGTTACTAGTCTTTGCACACTGTTGGTCAGAATGCAAAATTGTGTAATACTATTGAAAAAAGTATCGAGATCCTCAAAAAATTAAAAATAGAACTGCCATAGGTTCAGGAATCCTATTGCTGGGTATTTATCCAAAAGAATTGAAATCAGACTCTCAAAGAGATATAAGCGCTCCTAGGTTCATGACAGAACTGTTCTCAGGAACTAAGATGTAGAAACAACTTAAATGTCTGTCAACAGACGAATGGATAAAGAAAATGTGGTATATTCACACAATGGATTACTGTCAAGCTTTACAAAAGAAGAAAATCCTGTAATGTGCTACAACATGGATGAAGCTTGAGGATAAGTACAGTAAGTGAAATAAGCCAGTCATAGAAAGACAAACACTCCATGATTTCACTTACAGGAGATACTTAAAATAGTCAAATTTAGGGGCACCTGGATCACTCAGTTGTTTAGGCATCTGACTCTTGATTTTTTGTCATGATCTGGTCATCATCTCAGGGTGGTAAGATTGAGCCCTAGTCCGCCGAGGCTCTTCTGCTGAACTGGAAAAGAACTGAAGTAGAGCAATCCAAGTAAGACTCACCAGGGTGACCTTGGTAATTGAAACCTACCTTTTTTGTCTTGCCTTAGCCAGATCTTTCTATCACTGAAGACTATATGCTGTGCCACTGTCTCTTCTGTTCCTTCCTTCCCCCTCCCCCATTCAGCAAACTCGAGCACTTAGCCAGCACTGTTTGAGGTACAAGGGATTACCAGAAAGCCAAAGCAAGATGGCGTCTGCCATCACATTTAGCCACACTTTATCTGTATTTTTCTATGGCAATTGCTATACTTTAGTCATTTGAGCTTATCTCAGCCTCCTACAAGAGGTGCTTTGATGTCAGTGCCATTGTCTAATTCACTTATCCCAAGGTTTTACAACCAAAAGTCAATTGACATGGGATGAATGAATGAAGGGAAAAGTGAGTGAATAAATGAGCGAATGAATGAATCAAACTTTCTAATGTCCAAGTAATGTAACTTAATTTTCACCTTTCTGAAATGTTACAACACAAACCCAACTTCCATCATGATATGTGGGAGTCACATAAAATACTTGGATGTCAACAGAGCCACTGGAGTGGAATTAAAAAAAAAATCAAAAAATATTTCTGTGGAATTACGGAATACATATTTATAGCCTAACATAGTTGAATCATAATTGAGATGGGGAGGGGGTACTGCAAATGCAGAATGATATATTTACCTAACAGACTTCACACCTACTTGTAAGAGGCTGTTAATGTATATTATGAAGGAATACCATTTTACAAATAGCAGTAGAGGAAGTTTTTTTTTTTTAACTTCCTTAAATATTTCTTTATTCCAAATAATGATTCAATAAAGCAATGATTAGAAATTATATCTCTGCTTTTATTTTAGAAGATAATTTTTTGCATGTGTCTAAACCAGCTTGGAGGAAAGCAATTGTAAAGGTAAGTCTTTCAAAGAATTCAGATTAGTACACATGAAGTTTGCAGGAGGAGAAAGGATGTCTGCTGGAAATGTCTGAGGAGCTGTCACTTTTAGTCAGGTTTATTTTTCTCTTTCTTCACATTTTAACTTCTTCCTGTACTTTTTGTCCCAGCAACTGACTTCTTTTCTATTTTTAAAGATTTTATTTATTTATTTATTTGAGAGAGAGAGAGAGAGAGAGAGAATGAGGAGGGGGAGGGGCAAGCAGACACCCCCTGAGCAGGAAGCCTGACATGGGACTCAATACCAGGACCCCAGGATCATGACCTGAGCTGAAGGCAGATGCTTAACCAATTGAGCCACCTCAGTGTCCCCCAAGAGATGACTTCTTTTCTTTCTTACAAAGCTGAACTATTTTACTGTAAATCATTTTGGTCATAGAGAGATTTTATTTAACTTTTTTTTTTTTTTTTTTGAAAGAGAGAGAGAGAGAAAATGAATAGGGGAGGGGCAGAGAGAGGGAAAGAGAATATCAAGCAGGCACAGCAGAGAGCCCCATTTCATGACCCTGAGATTATGACCTGAGTCAAAATAAGAGTGGGGTGCATATCTGACTGAGCCACGCAGGTGTCCTGGTATTTCATTTGACTCTTAATGTAAAATGTTTTTTCTGTTTCAAGGACATGGGCCAAAAGGAGGAGAATTTATTTTAATTTTATGGGTTTGCCCAGGAATTTGTGAGCTGTTAGCCAATACTCGTGAAATGGACTTAGAGCTCTCAACCTATTCACACACATTTGCTTCATTCTTCTTTTGAAGGACAGGTTGCTCATTAGAAGGGGAAGACAAACATTGGTCATATCACTCTGCTGTTAATTTGCAAGATTGGTGTCTGGTGGAGAGTTTCCCATGATGAAGCCATAGAGATTTGTCTTGAATTCAGTAACTTTTTAACAACTGTGTGTGTGTGTGTGTGTGTGTGTGTGTGTGTGTGTATGAAATGATCAAAAGTAGCATACATAATGCATATACATATGGTTTGAAGAATAATTATAAGACAAAAAGCAATTTACCCCCATCCGTTATAAAATAGAATATGTTCAGTACTTAAGAAATGTTCTGTGTGCCCCTCAGCAAAAGAAATCACTATTCTGTCTTTGTGTGAATCAATTCCTTGTTCTTCATTACAGTTTTGATACTTGCTTATGTATCTCTAATATGTTGCTTCATTTTAGTTTTCTCTCTCTCTCTCTCTCTTTTTTAACTCAGTACCAAGAATGAATGCAAGTGTGCAAGGAAAGGGGGAACATTGCCCAGGTTAGATGAAGGCTTCAGGAGAAGGAGCCTTCTAAACCAAGCACAATTTTTGGGTCAGGGGCTGGTCTCAGCTTCCTTTGGAGTTTATATTGCTATTTCTAGAAAACCCATAGGCAAATCTGTGAATTAGTCCTGGAAACATTAAGAAATTTGGCAGAACATTAGGATAGACCCAGAAGGTAGGAAGAAATACGGTCAGGGGGATGGGCTGATCTCTGCTTTTGCTCTGCAGCTCACTGAGGCCTAACCCCACACCTCAGGAGTATGTCAAAGCAGAAACTGCCCTTGGCCCAATGAGACATCATGACTTGGAAGAGAAGATACTTGAGCCAGTTTTCTTGAATGTTCCATCCTTGTGTTTGAAAGATGTTTGAAAGAAGTCCTTGTGTTTACATTGGTGGCAGGGGATGACAACTTGCATCATAGTCTGCGTGTTGACTAACACTTCTCCAACCCAGAGAGAAGCTCGCTCTTTGTAGTCACCTACACCCAGAGACCTACCTTTGCAATTCACTGGGAAATCCCTTTCACTTCTTTGCTGTGTCCAAAGCTTGTTTTTCATATTTCTTATTGTTTTTTGTTACCTCTTTTTTATAAAAGATTTTTAAAAAAAATTCTTCCTTCCTTTCTTTCTCTCTTTTTTCTTCCTTTCTTTCTCTCTTCTTTTTTTCTCTCTCTCTTTGTTTGTTTGTTTGTTTCTTTCTTTCTTTGAGAGAGAGAGAGAAAGAGAGAGCAGGGGAAGGAGCAGAGGGAGAGGGATAAGCAGACTCCAAGCTGAGCCCAGAGCCTGAGGTGGGGCTCAATCTTAGGACCCTATGATTATGACCTGAGCTGAAATCAAGAGCTGGAGGCTTAACCAACTAAGCCACCCAGACACTCCTTTTTTGTTAACTCTTTTTTTTTATCAAGCATAACCACTAAGATATTTGACAAAGTGTCTGTGCAAGACACACTTTTTAAAAAAACTTGGAATGTTAAAAAACATCTTTAGTCTACCATTAAGTGTAAGTGATAGTACGGCTAGTGTTTCAGTCTGCGTTCTCCTGCAAACAGAAACACAGTATGGTGCCACCCCAGCTTTGTTCCAAGGGTACAAACCACTCAGAGTATAGTCAGACTAGGTTCTAATGTGTGCAAAACTGCTGACATTGTGGCAGTGACATCTAATCAGACAGTAGCTTTAGAAACTATAGAACTGACTACTGTCAGGTCCTAAGCCAGATGCCGAGTTTCCGCCTAGTCCCATGGTGAGATGCGAACCAGCCCTACTGAGGACCATCTCCAGAGTGCTTTTGATTTTCTGATTCATTAGCAGAAAATTCTTTCTTCCTCTTTCTACAGTTTATTCTTCCTTGTGGTTCTAGAAAGATTGTCAGTGAAATACCTATTCTTTAGGGAGAAATTCAGGAAAGGGAGATGGCGGGCAAATCTCCTACTCCAACCCAAAGATTCCATGGCTCAGAAAAGCACGACAGGCAGCCCTTGTTCTCCCGTCTGGCTTGTTTTGTAAAGAATGAGACAGGTGGGAGAACAAACCAGTTCGCGTTATGCCCAAAACAGGCCAGTTCCTCTTCATAGTCTTTGCGGTCAAGGTGAAGACACAAACACAGGAACTTCCTGTGAACAAGCATCTGAGGAGAAGAATGCACGTGGGTTCAGGAGCAGGTGGTACTTTCCAGGCCCAGGGCGGTCAGAGTCGTGGAGAAATTCTAGGGGCAAAAAAAATGCTAACCCTGCAAGGACATAGTTCTGCTTAAGGTGTATTTAATCTGCCTTATTAGAACACAGCTTCTTAGTTTGAAACATCTAAATGTGTGTTAGTGGTGACTTCATAGCTGTGGTATAAAAGCAGATCTAGTCTGCTTAAGAAACAGGGAAAGAAAAAAGGGAGGGATGAGGGAGAGAGGAAAAAAAGTCAATTTCTTGTTATTAAAGTGTTAGCAGCTGTATTTAAAGGCTAAGAAAATGTCTAAAGACTACATATATATATGTGTGTGTATATATATACACACACATATATATATATTTTTTTTTAACCAAACTTACTCTTCCCCTGCCTCTGATTACCAAGAAAAACATAAAGCACAATCTCATTTACTATATCCTCAGAGTCACATTATTTATTTATTATTCCAAGTGTTTCAAAAGATCACTTACACAGATTGCTGAAATTGTCAAAACAGTGCTTATTGTGAAAATTATTAGTGGCTCATATATTGAAACAGCAGATGTAAATATTCGATGGCATGCTTGTGAAGTTTTCTCAAAGACGCATTGTATCCAAAGTCCCCCAAAACCTTAACTCCTGTTATATTTGTATGGTGTTGAGAGCTAAGCCACTGCATTAGTTTTTCTTTTTTTAAATAGTTTTTTTTTTTTTTAATTTGACAGAGAGAAAGAGATCACAAGTAGGCAGAGAGGCAGGCAGAGATGCAGTTGTTTTTCTTAATACGGTGATTGGTTCCTGATTTCCCTTGGAAAACTCAAATAGTCTAAGAAGCTTTTTCTTTGATAACAGTATTTATTCTTTCACTTGACTTTGTCCAAGTCTGGAGCATCCTGAATATTTTGGTGATAAATGACCCACTTGGTTTTGTTTATGAAACAAAGCAAATCTTCGGGTGCCTGGGTGGCTCAGCCGGTTAAGCGTCTGCCTTTGGATGGGGTCATGATCCCGGGGTTCCTGGGATCAAGTCTCACATTGGGCTCCCTGCCCCACAGGGAGCTTGTTTCTCCCTCTGCCTCTGCTTCTCTCCATCTTTTATGAATAAATACATAAATTCTTTTTTTTTAAAAGATTTTATTTATTCTTCAGAGAGAGAGGGAGAGAGAGCGAGCACAGGCAGACAGAATGGCAGGCAGAGGCTGAGGGAGAAGCAGGCTCCCTGCCGAGCAAGTAGCCCGATGCGGGACTCGATCCCGGGACGCTGGGATCATGACCTGAGCCGAAGGCAGCTGCCCAACCAACTGAGCCACCCAGGCGTCCCAAATACATAAATTCTTAAAAAAAAAAAAAAAAAAAAAAAAAAAAAGGAACCAGGGACCTGTCTTCTCTTAAAAAAACAAAACAAAACAAAACAAACAAATAAAAAAAGCAAATTTTCTCCCAGGCTGCACTGAACTCTTCATCTCTAGAAAGAGAAATCTACTTGTAACTCTTCAGTGACATTTCTCTACCACTGAAAATAATTAAAAATTAACCAGATATTCCATTAGCGCTAGTATGGAAGCAAGAAGATCCTCTGTGAGCTCATGTGAGCCTCTCTCTCCAGACTTGTCTCTTCCCACTTGTTCTGTGCTGTGATCAGACTCTATTATTTGTACTCCTTGGAGCACATCCCTTTCTTTTACACCTACTTGTGATGTGGTTTGGAGTGGGGGGCTCAGAGCTGATGGCCAAGAAAGAATTCTTGAGACGTCTTCAGTGCAAAAAAGTGGTCTTGTTAAAGCACAGGGATAGGACCTGCGTGCAGAAAGAGCACTCTGGGGTTATGACGGTGACTTTATATACTTTCTGACTTTATATACTTTCAAGTTGGGAGTGTGTTGGGGATAGTGGATGTTTCTAAGGAATTTTGGAAGCAAGGTTTCTAGGACCTTGAGGGGGACTAGCTGTTGTTAAGAAACAGTCATTTATTACTGTCTAGTAAAACCCTAGTCACGAGACCCTTTAGATGTATACCGGTGGGTCATATGCTCAGGGAATGGTTGCCCACATGCATCTTGGTGGGAGAGTAGAGATAAAGGAAGTTTCCAAAGGAATTTTTTATATATAAAAGTAGACTCACAGGATCCTGGGGGGTTGGGATAATGTTAAGCTAAGATGCCTTTTGCCTTTAGCAAAGTATTATATTTTGAAGCAGCTGAGATCCTAGAGGAATGTCACTCTGCCTCTTTCAAGGACTTGTCGATGGACTGGAAGTTGTAAGGAAATTTAATTTTTTCTTTTGCCTTTGTTTCCCACGTCACTTGCCTCTGTTCACATTTATTCCTTGCTTCCAAACTCTCTTCCTCCCGAATTCCCCTGGCGAACTTCCTGTTTTTTTTTTTTTTAAAGATTATTTATTTATTTATTTGACAGAGATCACAAGTAGGCAGAGAGGCAGGCAGAGAGAGAGAGGGGGAAGCAGGCTCCCTGCTGAGCAGAGATCCTGATGTGGGGCTGGGTCCCCGGACCCTGGAATCATGACCTGAGAGGAAGGCAGAGGCTTTAACCCACTGAGCCACCGAGGCACCCCACTTCTTGTTTTTTAAGGCTCCCCTCTCTCAAACCTCCCAGGTGATACCCTTTCTGCAATTCTAGGATACTTTTCACTTCTCACTGTGATTGCCTTCTTGCATTTCAATCATTGTTCTGCCTGTGTATCCCCCCCACCCCCAACCCCCCCCCCAAGCTGTGAGCCTTTAGAAGTTGAGGACTGTGATTCATATATTGTTTAACCATAACTGAACATAATGATCACACCTAAATATTAATTATAATTTTTTATTGTCATCAAATATCCATTGTTCAAACTTCTGTGATTGTTTCATAATTTTTTAAAAGTTTATTTCTGTCTATAAGATCCAGCTGGTTGATGTGACTCTTAAGTCTCATCTACAAATATCTCTTTATTTTCTTTAATTTTTTTAAAGATTTTATTTATTTATTTGACAGAGAGAGATCACAGTAGGAGAGAGGAAGGGAAGAGATCACAGAGAGAGAGGAAGGGAAGCAGGCCCCCTGCTGAGCAGAGAGCCCGATGTGGGACTCGATCCCAGGACCCTGAGATCATGACCTGAGCCGAAGGCAGCGGATTAACCCACTGAGCCACCCAGGCGCCCTATTTTCTTTAATTTTTAAATGTATCTGTCAAGGAGCTGAATGGTGTCCTTTAAAGATCCGCACGGTCATGGTCTGTTCAAGCTGCTATAACAGAATTCCACAGATTGGCTCAAACAACGAAATTTTATTTCTCATAGTTCCGGAGGCTGGGAAGTCCAAGATCACAGTGCCAGCTGATTGGGTGTCCATGTCTGAAGGATGAACAATAGTCCACTATTTATATGCATATCATATTTTCTTCATCCATTCTTCTGTAAACAAACCTCAGGTTGTTTCTGTATCTTAGCTACTCTGAATAATGCTGCAATGAACACAGAAGTGCAAATATCTCTTTGAGATCCTGGTTTTATTCCCTTTGGGTGTAGACCCAGAAGGGTGATGGCTGGATCATATGATAGTTCACCTTTTAATTTTTTGAGGCACTTCCAGCTGTTTTCCAGAGTGGCTACACCAATTTACATATCTATCAACAGTACACAGGGTTTCCTTTTCTTTACATCTTGGCCAATACTTGCTATCTCTTGTCTTTTTTTCTTTTTTTAAATTAATTTATTTTTTTTAAATAAACATATAATGTATTTTTATCCCCAGGGGTACAGGTCTGGGAATCGCCAGGTTTACACCTTTCACAGCACTCATCATAGCACACACCCTCCCCAATGTCCACATCCCCACCACCCTCTCCCGTCCCCACTCCCTCCAGCAACCCTCAGTCTGTTTTTTGAGATTGAGTCTTTTATGGTTTATCTATCTCTTGTCTTTTTGATGATAGCCATTCTAGGTGAGTTATGGTTTCTCACTGTGGTTTTGATTTACATTTCCCTGATGGTTGGTGATGTTGAACTTCTTTTTGTGTCCCCCTTGGCCCTTTGTATGCCTTATTTTTGTAAAACGTCTATTTAGGTCTTCTGTTCATTTTTAAATCATTTTTTTTCCTCTTTATCCGAATGAGTTACTTATATATTTTGAATATTAACCCCTTTTGAGATGTATGACTTGCAAATATTTTCTCCCATTCTGTAAGTCGCTTTTTCATTTTATTGTTTCTTTTGCTATGCAGACACTTTTTAGTTTGATGTAGTCCCACGTGTTGATTTTTGCTTTTATTCCTTGTGCTTTTGGTATCATATCCAAAAAAAAAAAAAAAAAAAAAAAAAAAAATCATTGCCAAGACCGATACTAAGGAGACTTTTCCCCATGTTTTTTTCCTAGGAGTTTTCCAATATCAGGTTTTATATTTAAAACTTTAATGCATTACAAGTAATTTTGTGAGCTGTGTAAGACAGAATCTTATTCTTTCGCGTGTGACTATCCAATTTTCCCAGCACAATTTATTGAAGGAAGTATTGTTTCCTTATGGAGTATTCTTAGCTTCCTTGTCAAGTATTAGTTGATGGCATATGTGTGGATTTATTTCTGGGCTCTTTATTCACTTCCATAGGTCTATGTGTCTGTTTTGGTCCCACTATCACACTGTTTTGATTACTATAACTTTGTAAGATAGTTATAAGAGTCAGGAAGTATGATGCCTCCAACTTTATTTTTCTTTCTCCAGATTGTTTTGGCTCTTCTGAAGTCTTTGTGGTTTCAAACAAATTTTAGGATTGTTTTTCTATTTCTGTAAAAAATACCATTAGAATTTTGATAGGAATTTCCCTGAATCTATTAGATCACCTTGGGTAGTATAGACATTTTTAAAATATTAATTTTTCCAATCCATGAGCATGGAATATCTTTCCATTTATTTGTGTCTTCTTTAATTTCTTTCATTGATGTCTTATTAGTTTTTCTTGTACAGATTGTTCACCTGCTTGGTCGAATTTCTTCTTAAATAGTTTATTGTATTTCATGCTATTATAAATGGGGTTATTTTTAAAAATTTCTTTTTTTAGATACTTCATTGTTGGTGTATACAAACAGAACTTATTTATGTATGTTGATTTTGTATCCTGCAACTTCACTGAACTCATTTGTTAGTTCTAAGAGTTTTAGGGGGGAGTCTTTAGAATTAGGTTGGTATTACCGAGTAAGTTGAGTCATTTCTTTAAAGATTAGACTAAACTTGTTAATTGTGTTGGATCATTAACCTGACCTGTTTGCCAAGTTTTGAAACAGTTTGTAAAAGTTTGAAAAATTTCACTCCTCTATTCCTGGAGTTTTAGTTGATATTCTACTTAGTTGATATTTGTTGATACACTATAGTCCTTTGAGTATCGCTGTGTTGTGGGGGCAGTTAATGAGTTTAGTTATAAATTCTTTCACAGTTACTAATTTATTTTAACGAATTTCAATATTTATAATTTGTAATATCCAAAAATATCCTTTTGTGGATATTTTTGCATTCATTGGTACAGAATTTTATACAGTATTATCTTAAAAATTTGCAAACGCCTGTGTACCCACAGTTGTTTTCCTGTCAATGTCAAGCTTTACCTTTTGTTTCTTTTTTCTTAATTGTAGATTTCCAAAGTTTTATCTTAAAAATTTTTTTCTTTTGAAGAACTAGGTTATATGGTATTGATCAAACCTATTACTTTGTGTTTGTTCTTATTGTCTTTGTCTTATTAATATCTGGCTTAATGTTAATTTCTTCATTCTGCTTTCATTGGACTTATTTTGTTGTTCTTTTCAGTGTCTTTTGGTGAAATCTTTTTCATTAAATTTCATCCCCTTTTATTTGAGGGGAAATTCACTTATGGCTATAAATTTCTTCCTCAGAATTTCTCTGATTCCATATCCAGGTTTTGATACAGAGGTCATATATACGTCCCACACATATTGCCGCATTTTTGTTATTGGGAGAAGAGTGTACCATCTGTGACCCCTCATGGGGGAGAGCAGGCATAGGAAACCCACACATAGATTCCTCCTGACACCACCTATATATTTTTTCCCTTTTGACCTACAGTGTATCTTTACGAGATTGTAGTAGTAAGTCTTTGCCATGGGTGCAGCTGTCTGCTGAGTCCTGTGAGTCTTCCTAGCAGAACTTCAAATGTAGGGATAGTCTTGGAAACCCATGACCCACATGGTTATTCCGTTCAAAGTATTTTTTAAGCCGTCTCTTTGTTTTTTCCTTTATCCCAAGAATTATTTGGGAGTGAGTCTCTCTCAAACTTTTCTGCCATATGGATTTTCTGGCAACATGTTGATTTTTTTATTCTTATGGCAGTGTTATATGTGATTATGGCTTATATGAGAGGGATATTTTAGGTTTTTTTGAGTTCAGTTGTGTCATGTTGCTCAATTTTCTAATGTCCCACATGTATTTTTTTTAAAGTATGTCCATTTATGAAGATTCTTAATTATGTGTGTCTACTTGTCTTAATTCTCTATTCCTATTTGAGGAAGACTCCTGATTATGTTATTGAATTCTCCTTAACCTTGTTTACTTTTTGACTAATCTGTTGTTTACCAAAAGACTGTGATGTCTGTTATGATTATTAAAGATGTGTACCTTTTTAATACTTTTAAATATTTCTGTTAGTTTTTGTTTTATGTATTTTGAACATAGCTCATATTTATAAAGGTTCACCATTGTTATATCGGATTACGCCTTTTGAAGTGCCATCTGTACCCCAATGTTTATAGCAGCAATGGCCACAGTCACCAAACTGTGGAAAGAACTAAGATGCCCTTCAACGGATGAATGGATAAGGAAGATGTGGTCCATATACACTATGGAGTATTATGCCTCCATCAGAAAGGATGAATACCCAAGTTTTGTAGCAACATGGACGGGACTGGAAGAGATTATGCTGGATGAAATAAGTCAAGCAGAGAGAGTCAATTATCATATGGTTTCACTTATTTGTGGAGCATAACAAAGAGCATGGAGAACAAGGGGAGATGGAGAGGAGAAGGGAGTTGAGGGAAATTGGAAGGGAAAGTGAACCATGAGAGACTATGGACTCTGAAAAACAATCTGAGGGTTTTGAAGGGGCGGGGGGTGGGAGGTTGGGGGAACCAGGTGGTGGGTATTGGAGAGGGCACGGATTGCATGGAGCACTGGGTGTGGTGCAAAAACAATTAATACTGTTACGCTGAAAAAAAAAAAAACATGGGTGGGACGCGTGGGTGGCTCAGTGGGTTAAAACCTCTGCCTTCGGCTCAGGTCATGGTCCCAGGGTCCTGAAATCAAGCCCCGCATCGGGTTCTCTGCTCAGCAGGGAGCCTGCTTCCTCCTCTCTCTCTGCCTGTCTCTCTGCCTGCTTGTGATCTCTGTCTATCAAATAAATAAATAAAATCTTAAAAAAAAAATCGTGAGAAAAAAAAGAAAAAAAAAAACCAGAAAACAAAACAAAACAAACAAACAAACTAAACCAGAAAAAGAAAAAAAAGTATCCTTCTTGATCCCCTGGCAATTTTCACCTTGAGTTCTGTTTTGTCTGTTGGTAATATTGCTTTAAAATCATTGTGTTAGTACTTTTGCAGGTTATTTTTAGTATCTCTTTACTTTCAACAATTCTACATTATTTTTTTCAGGTTTGATTCTCATAAATAATAATTGCTGGATTTTTTTTAACTGTGTTATGTTAGTCACCATGCAATGCATCATTAGTTTTTGATGTAGTGTTTCAAGATTCGTTTTTTACATATAACACGAAGTGCCCCATGCAATCCGTGCCCTCCTTGATGCCCAACACCAGGCTCACCCATCCCCTCCCCCCTCTAAACCCTCAGTTTGTTTCTCAGAGTCCACAGTCTCTCATACTTCATCTCCTCCTCCAATTTCCTCTTCTTCACTTTTCCTTTCCTTCTCCTAATGTCCTCCATGTTATTCCTTATGCTCCACAAGTAAGTGAAACCATATGATAATTGACTTTCTCTGCTCGACTTATTTCACTCAGCATACTTTTTTTTTTTTACCAACTTCATAGTCTTTGTCTTTAGAAGTCTCATAAAACTGCTCATATTTATCGTAAATATGGATAGGTTTTTAATTTATTCTTACGATAGTTTTTTCTGTTTTTTTTATTTGCTAAAAAATGTTTTAAACATTTTTTTAAAGATTTTATTTATTTATTTGACAGACAGAGATCACAAGGAGGCAGAGAGAAGGGGGAAGCAGGCTTCTCACTAAGCAGAGAGCCCAATGCAGGGTTTGATCCCAGGACCCTGAGATCATGACCTGAGCTGAAGGCAGAGGCTTTAACCCACTGAGCCACCCAGGCACCTTTGTTTTAAACATCTTTAAAAAAGACTTATACCCATTCTAGACAGAGAGGGAGAGTGAGCGTGCGTGGATGTGTGCACAAGCCGGGGAACCAGGCAGAGGCAGAGGAAGAATCCTCAAGCAGACTCCTGGCTGAGCACTTAACCGGATGCGGGGCTCAATCCCAGGACTCCGAGACCATGACCTGAGCTGAAACCAAAAGTCGGTCACTTAACAGGTGGAGCCAGGCACTCCGCTAAAAAATCTTTTAAGGCTTTCTTGCCTCTTTTAGTTAGATTTTGTTTTGCAAAAATTCTTGTTTTTTGTTTTGAGATTTATACATTCATTTATTCTTTTTTGTTCAGCTTGTGCACATTTTTAGCTCATATAAGAAACTTATGTTTCCTTTTTCAAAAGTCTAGAGTCAAATACATCTATGTTCTACCCTTCACTTCAACAAGACAAGAAACTTAACATGCATTTATTTCCTTTTACACTCTCCTTTTCCCCCAGACTAACTCTCATGTTGACATCTTACGGAGTTTTATTTCCAGATGGTTTAACACATACTAATTTCAATTCAGCAGTGTTTCAAATGATTACTTTGTTGTCATGTTTCTTACTCATTACCCTCTCCCAGATTTATTTTTCTTCTTGCTAAAATAATATCTTACAGTAATTCTTGCTGAATTCCTTAAAAGAATGAGGATGGTAAACTTTCTGAGGTCCTATATGTTTGAGAATGTCCTTAATTCATGAAAGAAGCTGAATGGCTGAATTTATTCTACTGACCAAGCAAGATCTGGTCCTCTCCTCTTCCTCCTCACCAGTTCTACTAAATCCAAACTAAAAGCTACTAAAGCTTTAGCTTCACTCATGCAAGCCCTGAATCCTGTCTCCTGACTAATGCAGCCTAAGTTCCCCAGACATTCCGAGAATCAGAACAGTGAATAATTCTCAGAATACAGCAAAACTTTGACCTTCATCAATTTTCCAAAGCAATTCCTGAGGCTGTCTGCTCTCCAGTAGAATAGCTTTCTTGAGTTGTTCTGTTGTGATGATTTTAATAAAGGCTTACGTTAACAGGATTTGGTTGGTTTTTCTTCTTTCACAAATTCATGCTTATTGTTAAAGGATAGTTTGGCTAAATATTTATTTCCTTAAGAATTTTTAGATTTTGTTCCCTTACTTTACAGCACCCAGGGTTGCTGATGAGAAGTCTGTGTCCTGCAGCTGTCAGTTCCCTATTCTGGGGTTGGCACCTTTTCCTGCATCCTTTGTGATTCCTTGGGGCCATGGCTTACCACTGTGGTTCTCTGAGTCCTTTCTTTCTTAAGGATCTGCACAATCTCTGGTCCACCAAAAGTCCTTACTCTGTTCACAAATTCCAGTGTACTTACTAATTTCTTTTAAAAAATAACTTAACAAATCATAATGACTTGGTGTTAAAAGAGGAGATTTCAGCATGTGCTCAAACTAAAATGTTCTTTTGTGTGTGTGTTTGGATGGGTCCATATGAAACTATGTTCTAGGGCAATAGAACGGAGTGTCCAGAGGAAGTCTTATTTTTACTTTATAATTTTCTTATTTGAATTTCAGCATCTTAGTCTTCATTCAAAATAATGGCATACACAATCCATTGGACATCTTTCTTTTCTTTTTTTAAAGGTTTTATTTATTTATTTGAGAGACAGAGAGAGCAAGAGTGGAGGTGAGGAGGCAGAGGAAGAGGTAGAAGCAGACTCCTTGCTGAAGTGGGAGCCAGACAGTCTCCATCCTAAGATCTCAAGATCATGATCTGAGATGAAGAGAGACACTTAACCAACTGAGCCACCCAGGCACCCCAGACATCTTCCTTTTCTACCTCCCAATGCACCCAGCAGCTTTCCCTACCTGCTCTGGTGCCTATCTATGCCGCTTACTGGTGTGGACAGCATCAAGGGCTCCAAGCCCTCTGTTTGCTGTTGGGTTTGCCCAGTAGGAGGTAAGTGAGGGTGAGATATTTATTCCCTGGCCTTTCCAACCACTCCTTGCCCCCCTGACATACCTGACCATCCTGTGTTGGTTCTGTCTTCCTACTGAAGACTACGCCAGGTCTCTGCACACAGAGACCTTCTCTTCCTCCTCTTGGGCCTTCAGGCCTGGGGTAGCAGTAGCTCCCAGGGGAGCCAGGCTGGAGCCCCACATTCCATTGCTGGCTTCTGTACAACCTGCCTACATCTTTGTAATTCCTCCCTTTATACAATTCTCCTCAAATTACTCAGTGTCATCTGTTTTTGCCCTCATCCCTGACCCAACCAAAGCAAAATGAGAAAAGAGACGAAAAGCCAAAGCGATAGCAAGTATTTAGGTAACTTAATTATATAGATTCATCTTTTGCTGTTTCATAACAGAATAAAATACTCAAGCAAGAATAAAGGCGAAGAAAGCTTATTTTTGTTGAAGGAACCATGCTACAGAGGGGGAAGTAGGAGTAAATATTTCCTGAGCACACTCGTTAAGAGGAGTTCCTCTCCCTCTCTTTATTGACACGGTCGCAAGGTTTCTGGGCTGCAGGGCAAGGAGGCATGAATGAAGTCTCGCTGATGGGGGAGAGGGGGTGTTAATGCAGCACTGTGGGCTCTTGCGGCAGAAATTTATAAAATCTCCAAGACAGAAGGGACCGCGGGGACTCTCTAACGCAGCAGCGCCCGGCTCAGAACATAACCGTTTGTCATACAAGCCTAGATTTAATTTGTGTAGCAACTATATAAAAACCACCCCATGCTGCTGTTTCTTCAGTGTGCTTATTAAAAAAGATTCCCGTTGCTAAAAAACAGTGCTGATTTTCTCACGGGTGTTTGGGAGAGTAGCTGGCAATGGCAAAGGGAACATTCACGGAGTACTGGCTGTGTGCTGGGGACTAATCCCCAAGCTTTACATGTATCATGGTCCGCAGCCCTCAGCTAGGCTCTGTAGTGGATCCCCTCCATGGTAGCGTAGGGCCGTGGTGACTACTATCATTAATCCACTTTACGGATGAGGATAATGAGGCAGAAAGAAGTTAAGGGACTTGCCCTTCATCGCACGGCCGTTCAAGTGATGGAGCCAGGATTCAAATCCATGCAAGTCGACTCTGAACCCCACACTCATCCATTACATTGTTTCTTCTTGTTATAACACCTATGCAGAAATATATACTGTAGGAATATTGCTTTGTGCCTAACGACACACTATACATGTTGTTGTATGTCACTAAACACATAATGCTATTTTAAATGATGGCAAAATATTCAATTGTATCAGTAGGTCAGTTTGCTTAATCAATCTTATTGTTAGATATTAATTTGTTCTGCTATTTCCCTCAATAATCTCTTTCTGTATTGACTCCTCTCACATACTTGCGTTAGAACTTCTGATACTGGTTTATTAAATTATATAGTTGATATATTGCAATTATTATTATTATTATTTTTTCTTTAAAGACTTTATTTATCTACCCAACAGAGAGAGATCACAAGCAGGTAGAGAGGCAGGCAGAGAGAGAGGAGGAAGCAGGCTTCCCGCCGAGCAGAGAGCCCAATGCGGGGCTTGATCTCAGGACTGTGAGACCACGACCAGAGCTGAAGGCAGCGGCCCAACCCACTGAGCCACCCAGGCGCCCCACAGTTATTATTATTCTTAAATAGAGTATTAAGCATTACTATTAGGGAGTGGGGCTCTAGATGACTCTGACTTTCTCCATTTTGCTTATCATTTATAATTTGTAACATTTCAATGTATTGTATAATAAGGAAATGAGATTGTTAGAGGTTTTATTCTTTAAGGTTTATTTTTAAAGTAATTTTTACACCTACTGTAAGGCTCAAACTCACAACCCCAAGATTAAGAGACAGTCCTTCAACTACACCAGCCATGTACACTGGTTAGATTTTTTTTTAAAACTATTTAGAAATATAAAGCTTAAAATATGCTTGAGCAATTCTGTCCCACAGTGGTTTCAACCACTGTTGATCAACATATTGATCAAACTATTGATCAACAATAATCAACCAATCCAGGCTAAGGTCATGGAGTTTTAGTTCATTAAACAATATTTGTCCTGAGCCTTTGTAGCACTTGTCAGTGTTCCACACCCTCTATGTAACCCCAAAACATTTCCAAGGACACTTATCAATCCTTCTCCTTAAACAAATAAATGAAAGCCTCCCCGATTGTTCTGTATTTATTCCTGAAGCACATGCTTCAGCTGGGGAGCAATGGGTGTTAACAATTCATAGGCCTCCTTAGAAATGCTAGAAAGCTAGAAAGGCACTCTTGTCTTCATTATAGGGGTGACGCCCTATTAACAATAAGGCGTTATCTGCATCATCTTTTGTGAGAGTTTGGTATCTTAAATCTAGTGTGAATCACACACAGGAGCATTTATACCTGGGCTCCAAGCAGGGCTTCAATTGTAGTGCACTGATGTTTTATCCAACAATAACCAGGCGAATGCATCTCTAAGACAGATTATTATCCTATTTGTAAAAGGGAATCTTGGGCATGCATCAACAGAACTTACCCTCTCTTCTTGGGATTCCAAAATGTAATTGTTTTCCTCATGAAGGATCTCATGCAAAATGACTGACTCCGCCAGCCCCAAAAGTGTGTGTGTGTGTGTGTGTGTGTGTGTGTGTAGAGAGAGAGAGAGAGAAAGGAACTGAGATTCCACTGTAGTCATTTTCCTTAAGAAGGAGAAATTTAGTAGCTCTATGTTTCACTGTTAAGCAGCCAAAATAGCTTCGAACATATTTCATCTACTAAAAGAACGTGTGTTGGTGTGACAGAAATATTAATGAAAGAATAACACCCAATTCTCAAGATATTTTTTCTTTTATTTAAAATGTTAACTATCACAACACATTATACAATGAAATGAAGACCATAGAATCACGTGAAAACTTGTAGAACATCTGTATATAAGTCACAACACGTGACACATGCTGCAGGGATACCCTCTGACACCAAATCTTAGCACATTTCCACCACAAAAACAGAGAAAGCACAACCCTGTCTGTGAGGTTCCTCTCCTTCAGCTGTGGCTGACGCGACTGCTTCCAGGAAACGAAGATGATTTCTTTCTTTGAAGAGCATATTTCTGTTTCACTGAACACTGTGCTTTGTTGAGAAATGACCACTGATTTCTACGTCTGAGGGGGTCATATTAGAATTATAACATACTTTCACAGCACGTATTGGCACAATATGAAAAATAAAGTTTTTTTGAGTTTTCCACTCAAAACAATGATTATTAAATAAATAATTATTCCTCATGGTGCAGGTGTCATGTTACCTTTCATTGGCCACTGACCCACATGAGGCTCAATAAATTACACATGAGGTGATTTATTTGCGTCTTCGTTCGTAATTCTGCATCGCGCTCCTGTCATAAGCCACTGAGAACAAAGAGAAGGCAGAGGGGTTCTTAAGAGGACTCACTGAGAGAGTTAAATAAGCTTCAAGACACACTGTAATTTATTAAAAACTCGTGAATGACTCTTCCCACCTCCACTGAAGTATTTCTAAGATTTTTCTTTGCATACCCTCCAGTCTTGCCTATCTCTGTCCTGACTGGAAGTGATCTAACCACAGAATCCTTGGTTACTGAGGCCACCTGCCAGATACTTGGGCCCCCCAAAGCATAGTTCCACAATCTACTGCAGTGTTAATTTTTTCACAATTTTCTCAAGCAGTGGCAGAAACCCTAACCCTTCACCCCCATGGTGATTTATAGAAAGGATAATGCCTGAAGTATAGGAGTACTAATAGTAGTAGGATGAAGGCAAAATGTGAACATTTTATTCTAGGACAGAGTCAATAGACTACAGACCATGGGCCAAATCCAGTCCACCACCTTTTCTTGAAAATCTAATGTTTTATTGGAATGTGGCCATACCCATTCATTTATGTATTGTCTATGGTTATGTAGAGAGACGGCATGGCTCACAAAATCCAAAATATTTGTTATCTGGCTGGTTCCTTTATAGGAGTCCCGAATGGTGTAGGGGTCTCCTCCTATCTTGGGGATACCTTGCAATAATGGATTGTCATTGAAGCTAAAAACAACTTCATTTTCAGTAGGTAGGGCAATGGTGCCATCCACATACGACAGTATAACTTACCTCCCAGCACCCTAATGGCCAGTGAAAGATTAATCACTGCCTGTAAAAGCACTTAACATATAGCTAACAAGTAATTTAAGTGCTTTGACTGTCTGGAATGTTTAAAAAAGCCAAAATTATATTATATTATATTATATTATATTATAATTATATTATATTATTATATGCAATTTCGAAGAGGTATATAACCACAAAAGGGTAAGGATTAGACCACTGTGATCAGAATACTTAAGTATATTATTCATCATTTTAGTTAATTTATATACTTAGATTTACATTTTAGCGAAACGATGCGACTTTTAAAAATTCATATATCCTGTATAAAATACTGAATTTAACAGAAAGAGTAGAAAGCACTGTGGAAAGTATGTAGGAATCATAGATGCCTCTCTAAACAGTTTTCTCAGTGGGAACGATCTGTTGAGAGAGGAGGTAGGTGAGGGCCGTAGGGTGCTCGCTCTCCCTTTCCCGTCCTGAGCAGAGGCCCCGTTAGCGTCCAGCACTGGGTTCAGGACACACTGAATGCTTTACGTCAATCACCCATGCGCTTCCGCGGTTGAACCGCCTGAGCCCCAAAGCGGGCGGTTCCCAAGGAGGGAAACAGTCCATTTCTCATCCTGTTCTGTTTGTATCAGGAGGAGGACGACTAGCACAAGCTCAGTTCCTGACCAGCTTTCGCTTAACATGATTCCGTTCCCCAGAGAAGTGAGGTGAATGAGAATGTACAGTAACCACAGTGGGATTCCTGTTAGCTGGAACAGAATATCCTTTTCATGGGAAGTAGAGTTTGGTTATCGGGTCCCTGAACCATCTGAAACTGTATGTACGTTTTTGTGTTTATAAAACCAATGAGGGTTTCTCTACAAAGCAGGTTTCTAGATTTCTCAGACTGTCAAAGGGGCCTGTGGCCACAAAAAGTTAAACCAGATGGCTGCAGGACACAATCGTTCCATTGCCTCCGTTGATCCTGTGACTCAGTGTTTGTCCAGTTTTTTCCTTTTATATTTTCTTAAAACGGAGGAGTGAAGATTGTGTTATAAACGGATCCCGATTCATTATAGTGATTCTATTTAGAACTACATTATGGCTTGGCACATATTAATGGCATTTAATCTGTATAAATTGCACAGTATCTGGATTATTTGTAAAGTTAGCCATGTTCTGAAACCTGTATCAGTTCTGGAAATAAAAAGTTGATGACTAACGTGATTATCAAGAAAACCGCAGTTATAGAAGGCTAGTTGTACCCTTCTGCTACAAGTAAAACCAGTGTGGTTTAAATTTACATTCCATTTCCAAAAGCTGGAGGATTATACATATTAATAAAATAATTTAAAGTTTTTCATAAGACGTACTGGTAACTTTTTTTAAAATTTAAATTGAGCAGCCCCAAGTTACTGAAAAAGAAATACAAACGTAGTGTCTAAATTTGGAACGTAGAGGGACAATGATAGGATACATCATTTTTTGCATGAATTTTCCAGATAATTAAGCCAGCACTTCTTAATTACAGATTTTCTAGAAACTTGAAATACCCTAAACAGATAAGGCAGCTAGTTACTTTCTAATTAGTTACTTGATTAATACTGTAATTCTATTTTCACTAAAGGTAAAATAGAGTTTGAATAGCTTTCCTGAGGAACCCAAGCTAATTGCTATAAAGGCCTGAATGTGCTTTACAGAAAAAATCAGTCTCTGTGAAAATGATACAGGGGATATTTAACCTTGAAAATGGTATGATGAATGGGTTTTCAGATATAGGTATGTGGCATTTTTACACAAGATGGGAACTACAGAGAGGAAAGGAAATAGGCAGGGTTTAGGCCAGGGGAAAGACTTGTTGAAGATTAAGATGGGTTATGAGGCTTGTGCCCCCCGCCCCTTCTCTGTGAGGGTTTACAGCCAGAACTGATCATAATCCCCCAGGATGACTTGATCCTGTTCCTTTCTGAAAGCACTGGCATGCACTGGGTTATTCCCATACTCTCATCCATCAGGATGTTTCGAGTTTGAGCTTTTATAACTTCATAAAGTATAAACGCATTTATTAGTTTTGTTTACTTTTGTGCTGGGAGACTGCCAGATATAATGTCATATAAGCTTTTCAAATGATCTTGGTAGTAAGTGAAAATTGGTCTTATTTCCCACATATCCCTCCCTGCTTAGTTCTGGAAAGTTCAGTGTGGCTTCTGTAAAAAATATAAGGGAAAAAGTACTAGACTAGCCCAAGGATTCAGGTTAGGTAATGATTAAACAGGCAGACACTGGTAGGGCTGCTGGTTTGAGAAAGAAAGGTGCATCCTGGGTGAGATTAGCTTAATCAGTTACAAATTCATTCTTGGATTTGTTTATTGCAATTAGATTTTTTTTTTCACCATAAGTACTCATTTTAAGTTTATCATTCCTTTTTAGTACTTTGAAAACTATGCCTTAGAAAGAAAATAAGATATTTAAGAAACTGTCTATTTTCAGTCATGGTTTTATACATACCAGAATTTAAAGCTCTTTTGCCCATTAGTCCAACAAAGGAATCTGTTTTATGCCCTGGAAAAATACATTTAGGGGTATTTTAATATGTATGTCTTTGAGGAAATAAACTGTTATAACTAGTACTGAAGAAAAGCAAGCTTTCGAATATATGCCCACGTAATAAATATATAACCATTTCAAGTTTTGGTGAGCCTGAAGAAATGAAGATTTCTAATAAGTCTTACATTTGACATTAAAACAATACAATGAAAGCACTTTTCTTAATTCTATATCTAAATATTAGCAAGTATAGTTTATTACATTTTACCTGTTTATATACAATGCTTTAAATATTGCTGCTATTTATGCTAGTTTTGGTTTTTAGGGAGTCAGTTTCACAGTTGGGTGACAGAAATATCCAGTGTATGTCCTTGTGTACTATGTTGTATTTCTCAGGAACTGAACCTTAGTTAAATCAGATCTGTGCACCTGATGATTATAAACTTCTAACAGGTCACTATTTTAATTTTACTGCATTTTTTAAAAAGATTTTATTTATTTATTTGACAGACAGAGATTACAAGTAGGCAGAGAGGCAGGCAGAGAGAGATGAGGAAGCAGGCTCCCCAGTGAGCAGAGAGCCCAGATCATGACCTGAGCTGAAGGCAGAGGTGTTAACCCACTGAGCCACCCAGGTGCCCCTTAATTTTACTGCATTTTTAATACTACCAGAAAGGTGTGTTAATTTAGACATTAATGGAGTGCATTTATTTTCATTACATAGAAGTTTGCTATATATAATCTTGGAAATAAAATCTTTAGAACACAAATATAAATAAGATTTATATTTTTTCCAAATATGAAGCCTTATGAGAAAGGTTACTATTTCAACTCTAGGGGGGAAAGGTCCCTTGCTTTATACTGTATTATTTGAGAATTGGACTGCTGTTTGAATGTGACCTTCTTTGCCAACCAGTGGACCAAAATCTAAGTGGAGTTGTGGGTGGACCCTGGGGTAAATGCATATGGGTAAACATATGCATGGCCTTGTGGGACTTCCCATGAATCTGAGTTCCATTAACTGGGATACTGGGTTCTAATGAACGTCAAGTGCCATAACTCTGCCATCTCTACTGCCCAAAGAAGTGTTTCATTGTACTTTAATAGATTGAGGGTCCCCATTCAAAGATGGGATCAAAAAAACTGCATTTCTATCTATCTTTACCTCTACTATGGATTCTGTACTCATTTACTTAATCTTCTTAACTGGCTGCTGGATTACCCTAGATATTGTTATGAGATCTGGCATACTGAAATGTTAAGAGATGCCTATAAATGCTTGGTTTTTGTTTGTTTTGTTTTTATTTTTCAAGTGGAAGTGGTGGGAGGTAGGAGAGGATGAGGGGTGAAAAAGGAGAGGAATCTCCGGTTGGATTTTGACCCCTGGACTGAAATTCTTATCTAAAACTAACAGTTTGTAGGAGTTAAAGGATTTCTTCTGGCTTTCTTTCACAGCTTAAAACAACAAATATTTATTATCTCACAGTTTCTGTGGGTCAGGAATTCAGCAACTGTTTAGCTAGGAATTAAAGGATTTTTAACATAATGCATCATTTGGTAAGTATCTAGCTCTAAGAAACAGAGTTTTAAAAAACATGCTCTGGATGTGATTAATATGAGTTTCCTCCATTCTTATATTGCCTTAATTAAACATGTTAAGTCCTGAGTTACAACGGAAAAGAAGATATAAAATGAAATTCAATCTAATTTGCATTTGGTAAATGCCAAAATAATTTGAAACTTACTTTTATGAGAGATCTGGCCATGTCCTAGAAGAAAGAAAAAGTTAGTAAGGGCAATAGATTTATTTTAAAGATGCTATACTATATTTTCAGAAGAGAATTATAAAATAAGTTGATTTTTAACACATGTAACATTTCCCATTCATGTACTATTCTGAGAAATATAGCAGAGCCATAAATGTTAACCAAATTATTAATGATAAAAACAAAATAGCAACCAAAAGGAATATTTTTAAGTGCTTTCTATGGGCCACAAATTCAAACTCAGGACTTTGAGACCCCTGAGGCCTAACATAGTAACTGTTAGGCCACTCCACCTGTTTTCTTACAAGAAACACATCTCCAAGCTTGGACCCCCAGGAGAGAGGGATACAAATCTACTTTTACTAAAGAGGCATTATCAAGAATCTGTATTTCACCTCGTAAAAGACTTTCTTCACTTTTCCTACATGTGCATTCACAGTAGTAAAATAAAGATTTATAGAAATGTTTACCATAAAGAGCCTTTAACAGGGCCACTTGTTTTTCAATTGAGGAATCTGACAAAAGATGAATTGGTATTAACTGTTTACACATTCCATTGATGGTGTGATGAATTCAAGGAAATTGAGTATTTCTATCATGAGACAGTAGGGAGCTAAATCTAATCTAAATCTAATCTAACCCCGAAGGTCTAAAATGGATTTCTGCAGGCGCTTAGACCATTCTGAGTACTACCCCTGGAGGCCCCACGCCTCCCCCCCCCCCCCATTTGTCAGTTTGGATCTTGCATCAAGGGAGCACTCAGCTAAGGTTGCTTCCTGCTCTTGACTGGGGTCATTCTAATTGTGTGGGGCTGGCACAGAAGAGCTCACCCTCCCTCAGCGGGCATGGGCGTTTGTTAGTGGGGTGAGGGCCAGAGTCGCTCCCCGGGGGTATATCCATTTTAGGATGGAAATTTCTACTCAAAGAGCAAAAGAGACAGGGCGCTCTGAGAAGCCGTGAGTGAGGACACTGGGCAGGTTGCTCAGAGAGAGAGAGGGAGGGATGGCTGCCCATCTCACCAGCATCCCGTTTGCCCATTAATCCGAAGAACTGCTGAGGCTTGGGTCTCCGGGCGATTCTCTGCAGAAGATGCTCAAAAGGCTCCGGCAGCTCCTCCTGGGGGACAGACGCACAGAGAGACGGGCGTGTAGGCCATCAGCACGCGGCGCCAGCCCTGGGCGAAGCTCAGAGGCGGGCGGTGTTGGTGCCAGGGCCGGACAACCGGCCCGACAGGGAGGCGGGAGAAAGCCGGGTTTCCCAACGCGAGGGCTGAGTGGGGTCCTAGCCCTGGAACTCTCTTCTTCCACCCCTCCCAGCAGAACTCGTGTCCCCGGGCTCCGCTTTCGCGGGTTAGCGGGAGACGCGGCGTCCCCCAGCCCCGCGCGCTCCCGGCTCTTGGCAGAGCCTGGAGACCCCCGCCCCCACCCCCACTGCTCTGCCGCGCCGCCACCTGACTTTCTCTCGATTCTGGCGCGGGCATTGAAGACGCCTCGCCGCCCTAAATGCACACAGCTGTGTGTCGCGAGTGGGGAAGGAATGCTTTTACTAGGGACCTGCACCGCGCCACTTACACTGTTCCCTCGAGGCGCGCTCCCTTGGGCCAATAGCCTGAGAGCCTTGTAAAGGAGTAAAATAAAAGTCAAGGCAGGAAGTTAGCTTCCCACCCACCTCGCCCCTCGAAGCCCCCAGCAGCTTGCCCTCCCCCCCCGCTTCTCCCGGCGTCCGGCGGCCCCCCCCCCCCCACATTCTGCCCCTGCCCAGCGTTTCCAAATGCCCGGTCCTTGCAACTAGACTGGGGTCTCCGAAATCCACCTTATCCCGGGGTGAAACCTTGTGAGATTTCCAACCTTGTGAGGACCTCGGGCACATCAGGGAGGGCATCATTCCTCCAGGGAGTTCCCAAGACCCGACGGTGCAGCCCCGGGGAGGAAACTTGGATCATGGGCACAAAATCTCGTGAGGGGACCCAGGGAATGGCGTTCCTTTACATCCGCACCCCCCCCCCACCTGCACTCCGCGCTCCTCCACCGCCTCTGGTCGCGGTCGCGGTGCCTGACAGGCTAACTAGAATGCTAGCGTAGGGGAAGTGACAGCTCCCAGGGCCTGGAAGAACGGCGCGGGCTGGGTCTCACCTTGATCTGGTCGCTGTCCGACCAGTCGGACCAATAATTCAGATCATCGCTGGTTCCGATTTCTTCGGCAAACAGTTGAGTGGAAACGAGAAAAAAGACGGCCAAGGCCACGAGGATTTTCATGCTGGATTTCTGGGAAGAACAGGGAAGAGACATTGGGGATGGCTATCCAAGAGTTGGGGCAGCATATTTTTTGGTCCCACAACGCAAGTCGGGGCCGATTGAACCAAGATAAAAAGCCCAAGGGATAACAAACTCAAAGCATACCTTGTACCCTTTAGGAAAGAGAATCATGCCCCCAAGCTTCTTAAAGCCCCTTCTCCCTGGATCCCAGCTCCGTCAGCCTCCAACCCAGCGGTCTACACCTTCAAGCCGGGAGGCTCTGCAGGTCCCTCCGCTGTCCTCCCACTGTCCCTCGCCCCAGCGGCCAGCCGCCACCTCGGAGCGATGGTCGGTGCAGGCACTTACTGCGGCGGGCAGGCCCGCAGGGTTCCTCCGGCAGCTCTGAGCGCACGCGGGGCGCTCAGTACTCGAGGTGGCCGCGGCGGTGGAGGGAGCGGTTGCGGCGCGCTCTTTTGCCGGCTCGGTGCCGCGCGGTATTTATCCAAGGCTCGACGAGCCTCAAGGACCACGTGACACGCTCCCCACGCGACTTTCTGCTCAATATTTAATTAACCGCCTCTTCTCCTTTCGCTTGCGTCTGATTGAGAGTTTCCGAGACGGTAACCCGTCGGTGCCCAAAACATCTGGACCCAATTGGGTTTGAAATGACGCAATTTTAGGAAAATGAAGATCTCTCCATCCAATCCTGAGCGTCCAGTCTTCTTCCGTGTGCTGATCTGACGCCCCCTCCCCTCTCCTTCTTCGGAACGCGGTTCCATGACACCTGAAATTACTCATCAAAATTGAACAAAGTGACTCATTCCTCGGACTTCCGCAACTTTTTCGTCCCTTGAGACGTCAGGATAAATTGCACTTTTAAGGATGGCCAAATGACTTCAGGTATTAAGATATTGTCGTCGATAATCATGCTAAGAAGATCATTTGCAAAAGGGGGGTGCTTTTCTCTCCCTTTCTATTTCATCTGCAGAGTGTCTTTAAGTGTTTTTGAGATAAAGTATCTTCTATGAGCAGAGGATCGTTCTCCCAAATCAACTACAATACCTGGCGTTTCTCTGAATTGCAAAAGGATTTTCAGTCCTATAGCATTTCAGACGATGGGAGCAGATTTATTTTACATTTTGGAGGAAGAAGAATTTAAACGTGGCAATACACGTAGAACTTTTATATCAGTGCCATTCTAGGGTATCTTTTGTTGCAAGCTAGCAAAATCCTCTTCCTTCTCGATTCCAGGAGCAGGGGTTGGAAGAGGATGTTTTCTCTTCTCTCCAACCCTTTCTCCCTGAAGACTAAGAAACTGGCAAGACAGTGTACAGGATCCTTCCTGGCTGTCATAAAGGACTTTACAGATCATTCATAGATTTTTCCTGTCAATGAAAATAAGTTTAGTGAAGATGCTACCTGGACGGTCATTGACAATTTGAAACTATTAGACAAATAGCATCTGTACAGAAATCAGAGCTTTGCATGAGCCCATGGTTTCACCTTGCAGACACATTTCTTTCATCTGTAAATGAATTAGATGACTTATCTTGAGTACAGTTGTTTTCTTCTCTTTACTAAGTAAGTACTATGTTTTTCAATTAATTCTGATGTTTTTAGCATACTGCATAAAGGAAAAAAAGTGTTTTTTTTTTTTTACAATTCAGTTAAACTAGTAAATTTTTGCTCTAATATCTGTTGTTTCTTAAACAATCCTGAATTTTGAAATGCCTGTATCTCTACCTCATTTATTTAGGCCCAGTCTTACAAGGTGAGGCATTCCATTTTTGTTTTTCTAACTTTTTATGTGGAAAATTAAATACAAAAGTAGAGAGACTTGTTCACTTGAAACAATGTGCAAGTTTTACCTATAAACCCTTCCTATTTTCCCTCCACTCAGATTATTTTGAAGCAAATCCTAGATATCATTTCAACTGTAAATATTTTTGTCGTCTATATAAATGGGAAGGGTTTTAAAAAATAAAAACAGAACCCTGTCATTATTACACCTAAAAACAACATAAAATAAGTCCTTACAATATTTGCTATCCATTTCATCTTCAAATACTCCTCGTTGTTTCATAAACCCCTCCATCACAGAGTTTAATAGTTGAAATCAGAATTGTAATGAAGTCGATACCCTTCACTGGTTCATATATTTCTTTTCTTCTTCTTCTCCTTCTTCCTCCTCCTCTTCTTCTTCTTTTTCTCCTCCTCCTCCTCCTCCTTTTTATATTATATTTTTTTGAGGTGAGGGGAGAGAATGAGAGAGTGAGCAGTCAGGAGAGGAAGAGAGAATCTGAAGCAGATTCCATGCTGAGCACAGAGCCCCACCTGGGGCTTGATCTCAGAACCCAAGATCATGACCTGAGCCCAAACCAAGAGTCGGGCACTTAACAATGGAGCCAGCCAGGTTCATATATTTCTTAGATGTTCCCTAATCCACAGTTCTTCCCTCTCTCTCCTCCCTGCCCTCTTGAAGTTTATGGATAAAACTGATCAGTAGAGTGTACTACATTCTAGAGTTTGCTGACTGCTTCCTAATGGTTTCTTTACTTTTTCCCTGTCTTGTTCCGTTAATTGATAGTTGTACCTAGAAGCTTGATCCCATGTAGGTTCAGTTTTTCTGACAAGACCATAAGTTGTTATGAAGTGCATGATATCTGATTGTCTCTCCTTTTGAGATGTTAGCAGATGTTGATGATCATTTTCTGGATCCACTAATTCATTAGGACTTTCAAAATAGTGTTATTCTGATTTTGTCATTTATTCTTTATTTATTAGCTAGACTATTTCTTCCATATAAAGAGAAACTTTTTTCTCAACAGCTGTTTAGTTATTCCAAAACATAGTCAATTTAGGAAAGATAGGATAACTGCTTGGTTACCTCCCTTTACCAATTTTTAAAATAATGATTTTTAAGTTAGCACATTCAAATATGGGCTCCTCTCCCCAAATTTAGGATTTTTATAACCTCATAGATTGAATTACATTTGAAGTATTTTACTCCTCAGAGAAGGATAGAAGGAAGCTTTCTAATTGTTGCTCAGTTTGTTCAGGTGACTTTTCAAACTGGTTCCTGAAATTTTTTATATGATTTAAATGGGCTTTAATGACTCTCTTGTTATTTGGTCTGACAAGATATTTCAGGTTTAAGTTGTATATATTCTTTCTCAGACCTGCAATTTGCATTTTAGGAGATTTTGTTTCTTTTGAATTAGAAATGATAATTAGAGATTATAATCTGGGCATTGTGGGTGCGTATTGCCACTGAGTTCTTCATTGTTTCAAGACCTTTCCAATGAATAGAGCTGAAAATGTGTATGAGTGTGTGGGTGTGTATAAAATTGTGAATGAATGTATACTGACACTTTCTATTCAAATCAGGACACAGTATGATCTTCACCTTGTACCTGTCCTTCTGTTTTGCTCCTTTTCTTCCATGCCAAAAAATCCCAGTTCCTGGTGACATCAACATGATTACTCATTTGCTTTATCTCAATACACAATGTTAACTAATTAACTAATGCTAACATAATTAGCAACACAGTTATTAGAAACAGATTAAGAGATTCTCTTTGCAATTTTTTTTTTTTTTTTTTTTTTTTGGTCTTTAGGATGTACCACATGAGGTCTCATCATCAACTTACTGTGTTTTAAGTCACTTAAATTTTTTTTTGTGTATGGTTACACTACCAACTTTTATGCACATGGTTCATTTTGCTCTTGAGTTTTAGGGATTGATTTTGATATTTAATTTAACTTTAACATCATGTACCATAGAGTTCCAAATGCAAAACATTCAAAACGTAATGTATTCCAAGGAATGTAGTGTCATTCCCTGTCCCTCTCTTTTCTTCTCTCTTGTCACTATTGTTTTTTAGGTTCTTAGCTTATCCTTCTATTATTATTGTTATGGTATTCTTTTAATATAAGCCAATATGTATTTATATCCTTCTCCAGGTTGTAAAACTCTGTACCTAAAGTGGAGAATTAAGATTAATTTTTGTTTCTTGGTTGCTGATGTGCTGTATGAGGTAACAATAAACTCAGCTATTTCACAATTTCTTCCTTGTTGGCTCTTTTATAGTATTGAATAGCAAACAATAATGAGATAAACAATTGGCCAAATAATTCATTTCCCACTTTTTCTATGTCATTCATTAATTGCTAACTTAGTGTTCCTAGTAAGGTCATGCACTTACTGACACACTTTCTCTTTGAGCATTGCAGGGTTTCAGATATTTTTCTTCTTTGTTTTATTTGGGATATCTATGCTCTTTGTTTTATTTCCCAGAACATCAGATTTGTGAAAATGCACATACAAATAAAATATATATGTATAGGAAGTAGAATGGTGAAAAAGTAAGTAGTTAATGTTTATTTGTGTTTGTACATTAAAAACTTGCAAGAAAATACAAAGAAAAATTACAATCATCCATTTTATCATAACCCAGAATAGAATAAACCATTGTTGACATCTTCATAAGCTGCTTACAATTTTTAAGGGGAAGAAAGTTATGTAAAATAAGATATATTCTTTATGTAAAATAAGATATATTCTTTATAAGAAATAAAGCAATGAAGAAAGGTTCAATAATATATTTTTTAAAAAATTACTCTGAACTTAGACATTGCCACCCTGAGCATTAAACGAACATCATTGTGAATATCTTTCTATGCATATTTTATTGTTAGAAGAAAAGAGCAATAGCAGAAAAATAATAATTATGAAAATAGGATGAGACCCTTGGAAGTATTTTTTTTAAATAAAGATTTTGTTTATTTATTTGACAGACAGAGATCACAAGTAGGCAGAGAGGCAGGCAGAGGGAGAGAAAGTGGGAAGCAGACTCCCTACTGAGCAGAGAGCCCAATGTGGGACTCTATCCCAGGACCCTGAGATCAAGACCTGAGCCAAAGACAGAGGCTTAACCCACTGAGCCACCTGGCGCTCTGGAAGTATTTTTAATGAAAGTTAGTTTATTTGTATTTTATTTGACTTCAGTAGAAGTAAAAAGAAAAGTGAAAAGTATTTCTTCACCACAAGATATTTTTTCTATAAAAGTACCTATTGTTTCATCACCACTTCCTCATATCAGGGAGATCATATGATAGTTGTCTTTCTCTGCTTGACTTATTTCGCTAAGCATGATACGCTCTATAAAAAATAAAAAATTATAAAAAAAGTACCTATTGTTAAAGAACAAATTTTAGGAATAAACATTAGAGACTAGCATATAACATTTAAAACAATAGATACTTAGACAATGTCTATTTTTTTTAATTTTTAATTTTTTATAAACATATATTTTTATCCCCAGGGGTACAGGTCTGTGAATCACCAGGTTTACACACTTCACAGCACTCACCAAAGCACAATGTCTATTTATTCTTTGTTTTGAAAGATGAGGATAATAAACTTGCTGCCATTTCCCCTTCCTGGCTACTTCCCATTTTTTGTAGTTATACAATTATTTGAACATTTTTGAGGTTTATAGCATTCTCATTTAGTTTTACTACTATGCTTTCATTAGTGTCTACTGTTCATTCTATACTTAAGCAAATTCATTGTTCACCACCAGCCTTTTAACCTACCTTTGCCATTCTCGAGTTTATTTTTAGTCATCTCTTATTGGCTGGATATCATTGTCAAACACATTTTTTTCCCTCAGGAAGAAATAAAACATACTGCATTTCCTGAGTTCTTTCATGCGGTGAATGTCTGGCAGGGGCTTCTAAGCTCGAATGATGTCTTGATTAGTTACAATGTTTTAAAATTACATTTTATTTTCCCAGGACTTTGTGGACAGTGTGCCACCGTCTTGTGGAATTTGATGTTATGGAGATTACTGAGATAGGACAGTTTTTCCCCTTACTTGTATGTATTTTGCTTTTTTGCTTGAATATCTGAGGGCTTCTTTGCTTTATACCTGACATTCAATAGTTCAATTAGGTTATGTCTTGTTGATGATCTTACATCTAATTTTCTTGGGGTGTCGTGAACTGCTTTTGTTTTGCAGATTATTCTCTTTCTTCATTTTAGGGAAATTCTATTATCTCTTTGAATATATTGTTGAAGTGGAGATTCCACTCCAAGAATATTATGCGGTTTTTTTCTTTGCATCCTGATATATATTTATATAATATTATAATATGAATAATATTTCATGCCTTTACCGTTCCTCCAAATTGCTTTAATTCTTTGCCCTTTTCATCTGCATTCACTTAGATTATCTTAACCCTTTCTTCTTTGTGCCAGTAGTTCACTTTTGTCTACTCTGTACTTGCTGTTTCTAATTTACTTACTATTTCCATAATTATGTTGCATAGACTCCAGTTTCTTCTCAGGGACTAGTAGTTTCCTTTTTAATGTCATTTGATGGCTTTATTATTTTATGGGTATGCTCTTATTTTATTGTATTCAACTTCTTATTAAGATGTTCTTAGTATAAAGTAATTGAGGGAATATCCTTTTGTGTCCTGAGTTATATTTTCTTCTACTTCAGTGACACAATGCATGGGTTTTGAGTGAGTGCTACCAATTTTAATGCTGGCTTAGCCCCCTTGCTAGCCATGTGGCCTCAGACAAGTTAACTTAAGCACACTCCCTCAATTTTCTAGTCTGTCAAATAGGATAATAAATAGTGCTTAACTCATAAGGTTGATGTGGGAAGTAAATGAGTAAATACATGTCAGCTGTAAAGACCAGTGTCCAATACATATGCAATGAATATTAACTACTAGTAGTATTCTAGGTGGCTGTGTATGTGTGTGTGTGTGTGTGTGTGTGTGTGTGTGTGTGTGTGTATGTGTTTAGTGATAGTTAATTTTGTGTTTCAACTTTGCCAGGCTATGTTGCACAGTTGTTTGGTCAAACACCACTTCAGATGTTGCCATGAAGGTATTTTTAGGTGTGATTAACGTTTAAATCTGTAAGCCTTGGGTATAACCAGTACAGTCTCCATTACATGGGTGGGCTTCATCCAAGCAGTTGATGGTTTTAAAAGAAAAAGCCTGAGACCCCCAAGGAGGCAGGAATTCTTGCCTCCATTTGGACTCGAGACATCAATTTCTTGCTGTATTTCCAGCCTGCCACGCTACCTTGCAGATTTCAGATTTGCCAACCCCCACAATTATGTGAGCTAATTCCTTAAAATCCTTAATTGATTCTTTAAAATTAATCTCTCTGTCTCTTTCTCCTCTCCTCCCCACAAGCACATACTCCACCCCATCCGCCACCTCCTATTAGTTCTGTTTCTCTAGAGAATCCAAAAATAGTGTATAATATATTTGCAGTTTCTGTGGCATTCTCTCCCTTTTGATGTGGTTTGGGTGGCTCGGGGCAGACAAAGTGAAAGTGGAGTGACTTCTTAACTCTCTTCTTCTACTATTGCAGATATCTGTCCTGCTGAGGACTAGGAATTTTTTGTTCTGCTCACTTTTCTTAGTCCGAGGGAACGACAAAGGATGGGGAGCTTAGGTAAGGTGGAGTGCAGTCTGAATACCTACATGGCTCTTTCCCCTGAGACTTTGTGTAGTGTCTTATTCTACATCAGTTCCCTGGTTGGAGGGTCGGTTCCTCTTTTGTGAGGAATCCTCTGGATTTTGACCTCCTTTTGACTCAAGAACCCCCGGGCAGCACTCCTCTTAAAGAGTCAACTCTGTTGTTCTCTTACTTGGCTTCAATTTCTCTCAGCCACTTGAATGCCACACATTTTGGAAGAAAATAATGATCTGCTCACTTAGTTTTCCTTTCTCCATGCATTGCATCATTGAGAATTCTCAGAATTTTGTCATTTTACCAACACTGGGGAGATGTTGGTGAGGTGAGAAGGAAGGGGACTGTGTGGCTCTGATTTGCTCCAGAATTTTCAGTCTCTTTCACTGGCTAGAGATTCTTGAAGATACTATAATAATTAGATTGCGACTCTTGGTTTGTTTGATTGCTGAGGGTGGATTTTTCTTTCTTTTCCAGGAATTAACAATTCTCACTTTATTTTGTAGGTGTTAGAGTAAGTCTAGAATAGTACACGTTCATATTATCTAACTAGCGTTTGTGGAGTTGTTGAGTATTGTCTTACACCCAGTGGATGTGTCAGTTCTTTGCTGTTTTGTTGCCCCAGACTCCAGTACTTTGGAAAATCCTCTGAAACACAGCTGTTCCTGCAGGTGTTACATTGGAAGAATCTGTTATCTGCAGGGAAAGGTCCTTCCCTTCTCCCTGAGCATTCACTTACTTTCTACATGTTATTTACTTGGGAAATCTTGCTGTCATGATCACTTCTCTTTTCATATTGCCTTGTGCAAGTTCTAAATTGCTTTATTAATTTTAGTCAAATATTTTTATTTGAGAACACTCATGTAATCACTCTTTAGAATCCTTCCAGTCTACAGTTACCAGGCTCTGAGTTATTAAGCATTGGCCAGTGAATGAGAAGAGACACCACTATAGAGGCAAAGGTAGGGTTATAAGGTTCTGCACCATCTGAGGTAAGATAGAAGGAGTTTTAAGCAGTTCTGCTTCAGACCAGCTAATATAATCGTGGTTTCACCAGGGAACCCTAATCCCCTCTGTCTGATTCTATTGTTAACTTCTATGTTTCATGATGCTCCTTGTTTTAGAGCTTAGTCTTTGTGTTGCTGTCCCTTTGTGTAGAAAGCCACTCCTTATGGGACACTAATTTTAGTTCCTGGTATAGTGAAGTCAAAAGTAGGCATGCTACTGGAAGAAAGACATATCGTTTCAACCCTCCAACCTTCTTTTTGTGTCATAAGGAGAATTAATTCAATAAAGATGTATTTAATGTTTGCTCTCCACCAAACAAATACAATGCTAGGGATACAGAGATGAATGAGTCACACTTTTTGCCCCAGCAGGGCTCAAGAAAGGAAGGAAGGGTTTATAATAGAGGCTGTAACAGAGGAGTGAACACTTCATTATGAGACATGAAGTAAAATTTTCTCAGATTGGAGAGGGTGGGTAGGGAAACCCTTGTCTAGAAAGAGAACACCTCCAGCAGAGGCAGAAAGTTTAAGAATATTCATTGGATGTCCACGGAGAAGCCAAGAATCAAGATAGCAAATGTTGGAGGGGGGCAGGGATTGGAAGGGCTAAAACAAGATGAAGTCAATTGACATTAACCCTTTGTTCAATCTAAATATCAGCAAATTCTACTGGCAAAAAAAGAGAGCTTGTTCTGGAAGAAGTACAAAAGTCACAGCTGTTGTTTTTCACCTAATAAACTCCTAGTCCCTGGTGGTTCTAGAATCAAAAGAATAGGAGATGGTGGTTTTTTGAACTACTGACATATAGTCAAAATATCAATCTTTAAAAATATTTAATAAATGTGTTTTCCTTCCATTGCCTCTGGGTGCAATTAAGAAATTCACATTGAATACACTTGCCAAAAGACTGAAGATAATCTCCTTATTCAGCTTGACTCTATGCTCTTAAAACAAGCCAGACTAAGAAGTCTCCTGAAAATACTCCTAACCAGTTTGACTAACCTCAATCCTGAAAGGTCAAAAATTCAGTTAAAATTAGGTGCAGCCAGCTCAATTGTCTTAGCAGAATGATAAGTTCTAAGACATCATAGAAACACTAGCTCAAAATCAAGAAATAAATTGTTTTAGACTGATTCATAATGAAAATATTCACATTTAGATTCATTGGACACCCTGAAACAGGGAAGTATATTTTTCAAAGTCAAACTGAGAAATCCAGTTGTGGAGCCATACCTTATTCATTTCTTCCCCCAGGCAGTAGTTTAATAGTTAATGTAGCAGACAATTGACTTTGAACTCTTTGCCAGCTGAAAGTACAATCCGTACTGGAACTTTTCTAGTCCTGTGAACACCTTACCACTTGGTATCAATAGTCACTCTGATGACACTGCTTCCATTAATGTGTCTGGTAAATGGGTTTTGAACTCAGGCTGTCTGGTTCCACAGTCCATGCCACTAACTCTTACCCACCATGTTGTCTGTACTGCTGTAGAGTTGATGTCACTAAGGTACTTTGTGTTTGAGTGGGGGATGTCTCAGGGAACTGCTAACCATCTCCTCATATTTTCCAAGCTTTATTTTTTAATCAAATCAAATCACTGTGAAACTCATTATTTGAATTCCATTGCTCCTACGTTCTGTAGAAAATACCATGACAGGTGTACAGTATAATAATGTCCTCAAACTTAATTAGGTGTCTGGATGTAAGATTTAAGGTTTTGTTATGAAAAATTGCTTACAAAGAATATGTATTTTTATTAAGTAGCTATTATGGCACAGCTTCTATCAGTCTTTAATTGTTCTTTACATAAAAGCCTGGGAAATATATTTTATAATTCAAGGTTATGATTTTATACATGTATATTCAGTGTATCTCCCCTGGAAGATATTCTCCTTATTTAGTTGGAAACTATGTAATCCAACCTTTTCACCTCTTTCCATTTTTTTCATTCTACTTATCGTGGCTATCAGAAAATTTAGAGTTAATCTTTGGACTCAGTTGTACTAACTTCCAGTCTAGCCTAATTACTCAACATTTCCCTTAAAAACGTGGCTCTTATTTTTATGTTTTAATGTTTAAGAGTATTTTATATTGTTTATATTATTTACTTACTGTAAATAGTCTCAAATTACATATATATGGACTATATTTATTTAAATATAAAGATAAATAAATAAAATATGTATCTCTAACCAAAAGACCCATTGACTTTACTTTTTCAACCTTTTTTTTTTTCCGTTTCTTCCATTTCTAATACCAATATAACTCTGGACTGACCCTGTATTACCTCTTTTTATATGACTTCAAAAATTTATTGACAATTTCTTCCAGCTTCTGAAATACTTCTCTACTTTGTCCAAAGCAACACAGTTTATAGTGCACCACTACTTATGTTATTCTGCTCTTCAAAATTCTTTAGTAACTTTCTATTTTTTACTAAGACAAAAGTGATCTCTAGCTCATTACTTAAAATACTCCATAATATGGCTTAAACTTATCTTGCAACACTTTTCTCTGTCTAGTCTTCCTTTTGAAACTTATAATTTAGCTCACCTTGACTGCCTCTGGTCAATCCGAGAGCCGTAACCTAAAACTTGAACATCAAACTTAATTTTCCCCTCTCTTTAATCATCGTGTCCCCACCCCAGTACAATCCATCAGTTAGGATCCTCACTGTTAGAGACTTTATTTATTTGTCTGTCAGAAAGAGAGAGCACAGACAGGGAAAATAGAAGCCAGAGAGAGATGCAGCCTCCCCATTAGCAAGGAGCCAGATGTGGGATTCAATCTCAGGACCCTGAGATCATGACCTGATCTTCCAGTCCATTCTCCATACAGGAATTATAACGAGCTTTTAAAACACAAAGAGCACTATATTATCACCCTGCTTAAAACTGTAAGTTGCTTAAATAAAATCCAATCCTGGCCTCCAAAGCCGTGCATGACCTGGGCCCTGCTTATCCCTTCGAGCTCATTTCATGCCACTTTTCTCCCAGTTATTCTACGTTAGTTATACCAGTGTCCTATAAATTCCTTGAACACAGCACAGCAATACCTCTTCTGTCTTTGCCCAGGTCATATGTGTGACTAGAGCAGGAGTTGGCAAATTATAGCCCATCAGCCAAATCTGTCCCACAGCCTGTTTTTGTCAATAAAGTTTTATTGGAACACAACTGTGCCCATTTGTTTTGGTATTGTCAATGGCAGGGTTGAGTAGTTGCAATATGGAACAAATGGCCCTCAAAACATGAAATATTTACTCTTTGTCCCATTACAAAATGTTTGTTGATCTCCAGGCTAAAGTATTCGTCTCCCTGCACTTTGCTTAGCTACTCTTTTCTCTTTGTACAATTCTCAAGTATCAGGCTATCCTGATCACCATTTCTAAGCAGGTTATCTCCTAAATTTCTATTATTGTACCAACTTTATGATGCCATTACACCTACCACAAAGTTGTGTTTATGTATTGCTTGCCTATAACTGTATCTTTAATTAAGATATAAATTTCTTGAGAAAACATCAGTTTTGTTCTTCACTTTTTGTTTTTTTGTTCTTCACTTTATAATCAGTTCCTAAAATAATACCTGATCATAGTAAGTAATAAATGTTAGCTGAACAAATGAATGAACAGTCCTAGTTCCCACTTCCGTTTTTAAAAATCATATTCCTTTTCCTTAGTGTCTTTTGTGAGATCTTTTAAGCAGCCTCTTTCCTAATTTATCTTTCACTGAAAATACCTTTCGTATATAACTGCCTTGTGTACTGTGTCTGTGATTTAATCTAGTCTCATGGGTGAGATCAGACAATAGTCCTTAAGTCTTTAGTTTGTCTTCAATTGTTGCGACAATGCATTTACCTGAGGAGAATAAAGTGGAAGTTCAGAAAGACACTTCCCTTATTGAACAGTTATATCAAAACTAAAATAAAGTAACTGATAGAAGAAAAACAATGGAGAATTTCTGGTCAAAGCCATACAAACTATATTTGCTTAGAGATGATTTTCTTGTTAAAGAGCACAGAAACATCCAATCTTTAAAACAATAAGAAATACATGTATAGATAAATGTCCTAATGTATATTACCTATATTACAAGTAGAGATAAAATACATTATATGTTAACATATTATAAATTTACATATATACACAAATTCTGTAATAGAGCATGCCTTTAGTAATGAAATTTCTGATCAGATCATGTTCACTGGAAGACTCCCGAGAGGCTTTAATTGTTCTAAAATCATGTGTCCCTATTTACACTGACAGTTTTGATGTTTGAGAACCATTTATAAGCCTAATTAATTGATTGATTAATTGTGAAATCTGAGTCCAGCTCCATGATGTTTTTAGTAGATACATCTGAAAGGAACCAAGAGCAAGGAATACTCAAAGGATGGAATACCAAGATACCCTAGTAAAGTAACTGGTGAAAACTTCAGGAAAAAGTTGAATTGAAGGACAAGGAGGTGGTCAAGTTATTCGTGGGAAGGAGTTTTGCCCCAAATCTTGAATATTAGAGGAGATCTGGTTCATAATCTGGAAGAAAGCCTGGGAGTCGTCACTAAACTTGGACAGTGGTTTTCATAGTCTTTAATAGGATTTAAAGGAAATTGTTAGCACTATTTGGCTGTGATCAGCTTTGGAGTTTAAGGAAAACCCGAAGCCAGTAAAGCATCAGCTATGGAGAAGTCTGGTATTTCAGCCTAGATACTCATTCTGTAAACAGAAAGTACAAAGGCCTGCAGCCTGCATTTTGTCTGCTTTATATAGGCCATGAATCATTGTTAGTGACACGTAAAAATCTGTCATAAAGCTTTCCCAGTAATAGAGTTATCCTGGATGCTATTACCTGGATTAACAATTGTATATAAAATAATAATTTATTATTCTATGTCTTTATTAGCCACAAGAATCAATAGAATTATGGATAAATGAATTTTTAATTATAAGGAAGTAATTTAAGCTGAGGCCCAATAATTTCCCTTCCTCTCTTCTAGCCAACTGAATATAAGAGATTTGGAATTGATTCTTCTAAAATTAGCAAATAGCATTATCAGTAACTAGGGATTTAGAGAGACATTTAAAACTTTATTGTCCGTCCCTTTTCCACTTACTTCATTTTTGATTCTGCTATCATCTTTGTAAGGTACTTTATCAGTTAGCAGATTTCATGGAGGGGAAGGAAGTCCAGTAATTTTTTATTTTTGTTACAGTAGCAGAGTCACTTTAACTTTGCTCTATCAATGTTTCTGAAGTATGTGCTAAACCTACAAAGAAAAATCATTTAAATTACTCCATCCATTCTAGTTTAATGGGGTTTTATTACTTTAAGCCCTGCGATGCGCAGCTATTTTAAAATTCTGAGATTCAGAGGTGACTAATACACATATACTTAGATTCAATTAGAGTTTATAAGAACATAGATAATGAAATGAAACATAGATATTACAGTAAGACGGACCTGCCTTATAGTCTGGTTTTTATCATATTCTAGCTGTTTGATTTGGGGCATATAATTTAATACAGGATTGTCTGTGTGTGTATGCGTGTGTGTTTAATATGCTTACATCATAAGGTTTGGAAAACACATAGTGTAGTGCTTGGGAGATTGTAGACAGTAAATTACAAATATGATTATATGATTATTATGCACTCTAAATATAGTATTCAGGTGTTTTAAGGGAAACATAATACTTCACTGAGAGATGTGTCTTGTTATGAAGAATATTTCCGGGGAGCAGATAGCTCTATACATATAAATGAAATCAGCTTACTCAATACTCACTTTATGTAAATACAATTGGTGTATCTTTATTTTTCTTATTCCATATCTAAGCCTACAACACTAGTCTGTATTTTATAAACACAGCCTTCATGAGTTTAGATAATATAATTAAGGCATCGCTCACTTTAAGCACACCAGGATTTAAAGATGACAGCCCAGGAAGGCTGGACTGTATAAGAATATAAAGAATAGTGAGAATGATGATAGTGATTTTTTACTGTGTGCTTACCAAATGCCAGATTTGTGTTAAGTGTTTTATTTCTTTTAATTATTGCAGTACCTCTGTGACATGAATACTGTCATTATCTGTGTCTTGTTGACAAGGCAACTGAGGCTTTGAGAGATTAATTTGACCAAAGCTTCACAAAGACAGTGGGTTAGGGGGATAGGCTCCATCTAGAATCCTTTTATGCATTTATAAGGCAGGATCTTCTCGGACTCTGGAACCACGGCCACACCTGTTCTGTAATCTTATCAATAATGATTTATCTTTGCATCAATATCAATCCTTTGAGGAATGCTGAAGCGTGAAGTAGTGATGCACAGATGTGAAGCCGGGGTTGACTTTTTCTTCAAACTTTTAAAAAAGAGATCTTATTTATTAATTTGAGAGGGGGGGGGAGAGAGAGTGAGCATGAGTGGGGGGAGGGTCAGAGGGACAAGCCGACTCTGTACTGAGTGGAGGACATGAGCTTGATCCCAGGACCCTGAGATCATGACCTGAGCAGAAGACAGATGCTTAACTAACTGAGCCACCCAGGCACCCATTCATGTTTTAAACTTTTATTCCTGTTTTAGTTGCATATTTAAAGATAAAGCATTCCAGGTTGCCTGGGTGGCTCAAATCAGTTAAGTGTCTGCTGTTGGCTCAGATCATAATCCCAGGGTCCTGGGATCCAATTCCGCATTGGGCTCACGGCTCCCGGGGATGTCTGCTTCTCCCTCTACCCTTCCCCACTGCTTGTGGTCTCTCTCTCTGGGATAAATAAATAAAATCTTTAAAATTAAAAAAAAAGCATTTCAATAATTAAAATCATTTGAACCAACAACAAATGGTAGCCAGATTAAATTGCATTTTATAGGCTGCAGGACACCTTGGACCAGCTTGGTTTCTACTTGAAATTCACTGTGGTCCCACCCAGCTCCTGCTAAACCAACATTCAAGTACTTCCTACTCTGCCAGCCAGACTTGCCTGGAAGAGACAGGCCTGCCTTGTCAGTAGTTTTTGATTCTTTGATGTGGAAAGGAGTGGCCCCATCCTTTAAAATCTGACCCAACCTCTTTGCATCTTAACAAAGTGAACTGGTTAAAAGTAGACAACACTTGTGGAATGTTCAGTGTGTATTGGCCACATGTGTTTCTTGGATTCCTGTGTTCACTTATTTAGTTCAATTGCTCCCTTGGAAGATGTTGGACTTAACTCTTGGATTTCTGCCTTCAGTTTTGGCTTATTGAATTTCTCAGTCTTATCATGATTGGGTTTGTCAGATGTGGTTGCAGAGGAAGTGGAGGAGATGGACTAGGTGAGCAGAGTCTAGTTGGTGATTCCTGTTTGACCTTTAAGCTCTTGCTGTCCAGCTGAAAAACTGGAGAGAATAGATATAAGCAATCTTCGGCTGTTTAAGACATTGGCTGTTTAAGACATTTACTGCCTTCCTTACTGGTATGTCCTGACTCTACGTGGTGAGGCAGGAATATGTTGTTGAATAATGATCTTTGTTTTCTTTTTCTTTTTTTTTTTTTTAAAGATTTTATTTATTTATTTGACAGTGAGAGATCACAAGTAGGCAGAGAGGCAGGCAGTGAGAGAGGAAGGGAAGGAAGCAGGCTCCCTGCCGAGCAGAGAGCCCGATGCGGGACTCGATCCCAGGACCTGAGCCGAAGGCAGCGGCTTAACCCACTGAGCCACCCAGGTGCCCCTGTTTTCTTTTTCTTAACACTTGCTCATCTCTTGATTGTCACATTCATAGTGGGGGTTTTTAGCCCAACCAATATTTCTCAGTCACAAAGTCGAGAGCATGTACTCTTGTTCTCAGCCTGGAGCATGACTAATAGAAACATGGTTAGCAGATCTTCTGCATGGCCCAGGATCAGCAGTCCTCTCCACTTATCCCCAGTTCAGATAGGCAGATACCAGAGAGGAAAGGTGGCATTGAATCCTAACCTCCTGGGCTTTGGTGATTTAAAAGCAACACTCAAAAGCAAGCCCTTATGCTGTATCCCTTAAACTTATATAGTGTTAAGTACATACCTCAATAAGACTGAAAGGGGAAAAAAAACAAAAAACAAAACCAAAAACCCCCAAAACCAAAAAACTAACACTCTTTGCCAAAGGTTTGCAAAGTTAGTAACATTAAAATCCAAAATAAATGTATGAATAGTCTTTCCTGTGAAAGAAAAAAAAAAACTTCAAGGGCACTTAGAATCTCACATGACAAAGGAAGATATCCCTCCCATTTATTTATTTATTTTAAAATTTAATTTAATTTTTTTCAGTGTTCCAAAATTCATTTGTTATGCACCACACCAAGTGCTCCCTGCAATACATGTCCTCCGTAATACCCACCACTAGGCTCACCCAATCTCCCACCCTCTACCTCTCCCAAACCCTCAGTTTGTTTTTCAGAGTCCACAGTCTCTCATGGTTTGTCTCCCCCTCTGATTTCCCCCAACTCACTTCTCCTCTCCATCTCCCAATGTCTTCCATGTTATTCCTTATACTCCACAAGTAAGTGAAACCATATGATACTTAACTCTCTCTGCTTGACTTATTTCACTCAGCATAATCTCTTCTAGTCCTGTCCGTGTTGATACAAAAGTTGGGTATTCATCCTTTCTGATGAAGGCATAATACTCCATTGTATATATGGACCATATATCTTCTTTATCCATTCTTCCATTGAAGGGCATCTTGTTTCTTTCCACAGTTTGGTAACTGTGACCATTGCTGCTATGAATATTGGGGTACAGATGGGGTACATCTGTATCTTTGGGATACCCAGTAGTGCAATTGCAGGGTCATAGGGTAGCCCTATTTTTAATTTCTTTTTTTTTAAATTTATTTATTTATTTGACAGAGATCACAAGTAGGCAGAGAGGCAGGCAGAGAGAGAGGAAGGGAAGCAGCTAAGCAGAGAGCCTGATGCGGGGCTCAATCCCAGGACTCTGGGATCATGACCTGAGCCGAAAGCAGAGGCTTTAACCCACGGAGCCACCCAGCTGCCCCTCTATTTTTAATTTCTTAAGGGATCTCCACACTGTTTTCCAAAGTGGCTGCACCAACCTGCATTCCCACCAACAGTTAAGAGGGTTCCCCTTTCTCCACAACCTCTCCAACATTTGTTGTTTACTGTCTTGTTAATTTTGGCCATTCTAATGGGTGTAGGGTGGTATCTCAGTGTGGTTTTGATTTGAATCTCCCTGATGGCTAATGATGATGAGCATTTTTTCATGTGTCTGTTAGCCTTTTTTATATCTTCTTTGGACAAGGGTCTGTTCATGTCTTCTGCCCATTTTTTGATGTGATAATCTGTTTTGTGTGTATTGAGTTTGAGGAGTTCTTTATAGATCTTGGCTATCAGCCCTTTGTCTATAGTGTCATTTGCAAATATCTTCTCCCATTCGATGGGTTGCCTCTTTGTTTTGTTGACTGTTTCCTTTGCTGTGCAGAAGCTTTTGATCTTGATGAAGTCCTAAAAGTTCATTTTTGCTTTTGTTTCCTTTGCCTTTGGAGACATATCTTGAAAGAAGTTGCTGTGGCCAATGTCGAGGAGGTTACTGCCTATGTTCTCCTCTAGGATTTTCATAGATTCTTGCCTCACGTTGAAAAAGAAAAACAACTGGGGTTATCACGTTGCCTGATTTCAAGCTTTACTACAAAGCTGTGATCACCAAGACAGCATGGTACTGGCACAAAAAGAGACATATAGACCAGTGGAACAGAGTAGAGAGCCCAGATATAGACCCTCAACTCTATGGTCAAATAATCTTCAACAAAGCAGGAAAAAATATGCAATGAAAAAAGACAGACTCTTCAATAAATGGTGCTGGAAAAATTATACAGCTATGTGTAGAAGAATGAAACTGGACCATTCTCTTACACCATACACAAAGATAAACTCGAAATGGATTTTCTTTTTTAAATGAAGATATTTTTCTTAAAAAAAAAAAAAAAAGAGCAAACAATAAAGCAAATCAACTCTAGGATAAACAGAAAAGAACCAGAAAAGAAATGTTATCTTAAGAATTGTTCTGCATTGGAAAACTATGTATCTAGTTATAATAGTATAAACTCTTGGGTTTTGTGCCTTCTAGAACAATGTATTGACAGAACACGGAAGACCAGATGATGGTTACAGAGCAGCATCCATGCTATCAATTTTCTCATACTCAGTTAAGCTATGGATGACAGAAGATGGTGAAGGTGGGGTGGGGGAGAGTTTAGTATGTTAAGCCAATAGCTTAACATACTAAAGGGCAAGTAAACAACGTTCTGTATGGTGGAGAGAACAAGGAGTCCAGGTTGTATCAGTAGGCAATAAAGATAAAAGAAAGACTTGCAAACTGGAACAATGAGAGAAGGCAGGGTGGGTGGTGGGTACTGTGGAGTGAGGTTAATAGTGAAGTTCATGGGAAATGTCAGGAGTGGGTGAGGAGCTCCTGGAATATCTTGGCTGGAGAACTATCAGGAGAATGGGAACAAACAGTCAGAGGTTGAGTCTGTTGGCAGAAGCGGCTAGGGCTGGGGACTAGCGTGACTGCATGTATGGCTTTGATAAACAGATCTCAAAAGTTAGCATTGAAAAAGAAATGCTGTAGAAAACATTCTCTAGTTATATTCCTTTAAATCCCTCCACACCTGTTTTTTGTTGTTGTTTTTTTGTTTTCGCTGGTGGTGTTTTTAGTATATATGGGCTTGGAAAGAGAGTGTCTAAGTATGCATAACAGGAGCAAGGTTGTCATTTTTTAAAATGATGATACCAAAATGACCAGGACAATGCCACTTTGACTTCAGAGAGCCAGAAGAGACTCTCAACAACACTGAGGGCCGCCATATCTGGAGGTGTGGTGAGGAGGGTGGGGGCTGCTGAGTTGGAGGGAGGGGCTCAGCTTGCACCAGCAGGACCAGCACCTGGAATAGGAGATGAGTTGAATTATTTCTTAGAATATGTGGTGGAGGAGGAGTGGGGGAGTGTGGTTACAACTACTGGCAACCCCACCACCCTCCCCCAACATAGATGCAAAGCAGTCATATTCTGGAGGGGGAGGCGGAGAGCCCCAAATTGATTGAGAAAACCTGGAATTGATTAGATCACTTCTGAATCAGATGGAATGAGGAACTGAAACAGAGCTTAAGTTGAGTTAAAGAAAATTACGTTCCTTACGCCGCTCACGGAAAGATTCATACGAGCACATGTTGCTGGTGGGTCGGGGAGGCTGGGCATTGTAGCCCTAGAGTACTTCTTATATCCAAACCCCACACAGGGGAGGGCAGGGGGTTGATTCACTTAAATAATCAGGAACATAGATGGCACAAGGAGGTAGGTACCAGAAGGCCCAGGGGGAGTAATTTTTGAAATTTTAAGAAGGGTATCCGTGGATTACTTGGGAGTGTGGGAAGGGGAAAGTTTACCTGGAAGAGATGCTAGTTGAGCTTGGCCTTGAAAAAAGGGTCTAATTAACCCTGTTCTAGTTTTATTGTATGTTTTATTGTGTGTATATAGATAAATGATGGAAGCCTGGTTAACATGTGCAGTTTATTATTAGGATTAACAAGAGAAAAATTTAAATTTAGGTACAAGAATACTTTTTTTCTTAGTCATGTTATTAAATAATATAGGTTCCTTCCAAAGAAATTGTGAAGATCATTCTTACCAGAAATATTTAAAATTCAGAAATTGGAAATGTTTGTAGCCTACATAGGCGGAAAGCTTTTGTCCTTGGTGGCAAATCAGCACATTAATAAGTCTCTGAAGTTTCTATAATCAAAACAAGCTGGAAGTTTGTTTTGACCTCAGAGAGTTCTTAAAATTGATATTCTGTGTTCCTGTTTGTGTCTGTTGTAAAATTTGTGTGTGTCGAAGCAGAATTTTCGAGATAAGAAATGACTATTTCCTTTTATTTGGGAGAGGAAAGTGGCTTTTATTCCATGGTCGAGACAAGAAAAGATAAAACTGTTCTTCTACTTTCCATTTGGTGCACTATCTTCTAATTCACAAAAGACAGAAAGGGAGAAAGTTAATGGAGATTACAGAGTAGGGGGCAGTTTCTGTACTTTTTCTGGGCGGCTTCTGCTTGAAGTCCCTGGGTAATTTTAACTAATGTAGCGAAATTATGGGCTAATGAAGCCTTTGTATTATTAGTCTTCCATCTTAGCCTCTAGTCTTATGTAGTGTAAATTGGTGACTTCTCTGAGGGTGAAGAGTGGCTGGGTCTATCTGTAACTAAAATTATCTGGTTTAGAAGTTGCAGTACTAACCAAACTAGTATGAGAGTATGCCCTTAACTTTCCAGGCCTATTTGTAATTTGGATAACTATTTTAAGCTTTTGAAGATCTACCCAAATAGATTTGGGTAGGTAGATGCAGCTGTGATTTTGCATGCTCTTTTGATTTCTCTCTGTGTTTCTTTTCACTCAAGGGATAATTTGAGTTCCTGTAATGGCCAGGTGCTAGGGATATTACAAGTGGGCAAACAGATTTGCCATTATCTTGATGGGGCTTGTATTTTAGTGAGGAAACAATATGAATATAGATAAACTAAAGAAACAAAAATGATTACAAATTGTGATAAGGTGCTTTGTTTTAGGAAATAAAAAGTTTTGGGATGATTCAGTACTCAAGTAACGTTTCCTTGAGGTTATTTAGGCTGGCCTGTGAAAAGTCGAAAGGAAAATGTGTGTGAAGAGTTAAATGAAGAATCTTCTAGAAGCAAAGGTAGCAGATGCAAAGGTCCTGTGGTTAGTGAGCTGCCAGTTCATAGGAAGCAAGGGAATAGTGGTATAAGATGTGGATTGCATTGTCAACAGAGGTCAAATTATGTGGAGTCTTAGGCCATGACATGGAGTTGGGCATGATTTTAGGCAGTAAGAGAATCATGGAAGGACCACAGTAGTACACATGTTAGTGCTCTCCCTCCACTCCAAAGGCTTCATACCTTATGGTGTGCTTTCCCCCTCTAAGCCCTAACTGTAACCAGGCTATTGGAACAACTTCTTTGCCATTATGCACAGAGAATTGGAAGGAAGCACTTCAGACTGTACACCTTCTCCCATCTCCCAGCCCCTGATTAATAACTGCCTAGTGATGGACCATTAAGCCCAGATCCTTGCTTTGAGTCTCCTAGAACTCCTCTGAGTCAAGGTGTGACTTATATTCCAGAGGTACCCTGTGGGACCAGGCAGAAACTATACTCTTCAGGACTGCCTGACATCACACCTTCTTGACTCCCTCCTCTTTGCTGCCAGTTCCCCCACTCCCTTATGGATTCCTCCTGGGAATATTGCCCTAATATAATACTTGCATATACATCTTGGTGTCAGGGTCTGCTTCTGAGAAACTCAGCCTTAGATACTCCTCTATTATTTAGAGGTAGATTAAGCAGAGATGGTTTAATTCCCACTTCTTTCCACTGTATGTCCTTAAACAAATTTCTTAACCTCTCTGTATGTCATTTTCTTCCATACAGTCATTCAGTGAATATTTACTTAGTGTCTACTATGTTCCAGGCACTGTTCTAACATTAGGAGTTCAAGGGAACAAAACACAAAAACACTGATCCTGGCAGAGCTTAAATTCCAGAGTGAGGGAGACAAAACAATAAATAAAACCCAATAAAGAAGCAAGCCCACAAACAAAAAATTAATACAGTGTCTAAGATATTGATAACTTCTAGGGTAAAACAAATCAAGGAGAATTAAGGAAATAGGGAATACTGTAGGGGTAGAAATGGGTGTTGCAATTTCTTTTTATTTTTTAAATTTTTTTTAATTAATTTTTTATTTTTTATAAACATATATTTTTATCCCCAGGGGTACAGGTCTGTGAATCACCAGGTTTACACATTTCACAGCACTCACCAAAGCACATACCCTCCCCAATGTCCATAATACCACCCCCTTCTCCCAAACCCCCTCCCCCCAGCAACCCTCAGTTTGTTTTGTGAGATTAAGAGTCACTTGTGGTTTGTCTCCCTCCCAATCCCATCTTGTTTCATTTATTCTTCTCGTACCCACTTAAGCCCCCATGTTGCATCACCACTTCCTCATATCAGGGAGATCATATGATAGTTGTCTTTCTCTGCTTGACTTATTTCTCTAAGCATGATACGCTCTAGTTCCATCCATGTTGTCGCAAATGGCAAGATTTCATTTCTTTTGATGGCTGCATAGTATTCCATTGTGTATATATACCACATCTTCTTGATCCATTCATCTGTTGATGGACATCTAGGTTCTTTCCATAGTTTGGCTATTGTGGACATTGCTGCTATAAACATTCGGGTGCACGTGCCCCTTTGGATCACTACGTTTGTATCTTTAGGGTAAATACCCAATAGTGCAATTGCTGGGTCATAGGGCAGTTCTATTTTCAACATTTTGAGGAACCTCCATGCTGTTTTCCAGAGTGGCTGCACCAGCTTGCATTCCCACCAACAGTGTAGGAGGGTTCCCCTTTCTCCACATCCTCACCAGCATCTGTCATTTCCTGACTTGTTGATTTTAGCCATTCTGACTGGTGTGAGGTGATATCTCATTGTGGTTTTGATTTGTATTTCCCTGATGCCGAGTGATATGGAGCACTTTTTCATGTGTCTGTTGGCCATCTGGATGTCTTCTTGGCAGAAATGTCTGTTCATGTCCTCTGCCCATTTATTTTTTTTTATTTATTTTTTTATTTTTTATAAGCATATATTTTTATCCCCAGGGGTACAGGTCTGTGAATCACCAGGTTTACAGACTTCACAGCACTCACCAAAGCACATACCCTCCCCAATGTCCATAATCCCACCCCCTTCTCTCAAACCCCCTCCCCCCAGCAACCCTCAGTTTGTTTTGTGAGATTAAGAGTCACTTATGGTTTGTCTCCCTCCCAATCCCATCTTGTTTCATTTATTCTTCTCCTACCCGCTTAAGCCCCCATGTTGCATCACCCTGATATAAGGAAGTGGTATTTTTTAAATTTTTAAATTTTATATTTTTAAAATTTAATTTAACTTTTTCAATGTTCCAAGATTCATTGTTTATGTACCACACCCAGTGCTCCCTGCAATATGTGCCCTCTTTAATACCCACCACCAGACTCATGCAACCTCCCACCCCCTTCTCTCCTCCAAAATCCTCAGTTTGTTTCTCAGAGTCCACAGTATCTCATGGTTCATCTCCCCCTCTGATTTCCCCTAGTTGACTTTTCTTTTCCTTCTCCTAATGTCCTCCATGTTATTCCTTATGCTCCACAAGTAAGTGAAACCATATGACAATTCACTCTCTCCACTTGACTTATTTCACTCAGCATAATCTCTTCTAGTCCTGCCCATGTTGATACAAAAAGTTGAGTATTCATCCTTTCTGATGGAGGCATAATACTCCATTGTATATATGGACCACATCTTCCTTATCCATTTGTCTATTGAAGGGTGTCTTGATTCTTTTTACAGTTTGGCAACAGTGGCCTTTGCTGCTATGAACATTGGGGTACAGATGGCCCTTCTTTTCACTACATCTGTATCTTTGGGGTAAATACCTAGTAGTGCAATTCCAGGGTCATAGGGTAGCACTATTTTTAATTTCTTAAGGAATCTCCACACTGTTTTCCAAAGTGGCTGCATCAACTTGCATTCCCACCAACAGTGTAAGAGGGTTCCCCTTTCTCCGCATCCTCTCCAACACTGTTGCAATTTCAAAATTATGGTCTCTTTGGGAAGAGGTCACTGGAGCCTATGCAATAAAGCAAGGACCTGGGAGGGAGAGGTGCTTGCTGTGTTTGAAGATGGGCCAAAAGGCACAGATGGTTGGAATGGAGCGGGGAAACAAAAAGTAGTAGGAAATGAAGTTAGAGAAGGGTGTGCCAGAGCTTGGAGGATCTTGAAGGCCATTGTAAACATTTTGGCTTTCATTAGCAGAGAGACTAAGTACCACTAAGGGTTTTGAACAGAGTGGTGACAGTCTCACTTAGGATATTAAAAAGTCACTCTGGTTGTTGTGCTGTGAACAGCCTGGGGTTGTGTGGGGCTAGAGTGGACAGATATTGAAAGTATGATTTGCATATAAGGTTCAAGAGGATTAAATGAGCTATCAAATGCAAAGGTTTAAATAATCTTATCTATTATTGTTCTTTAATGTTACCTTCAATAAGAAATATTGATTTCATTGGAAATATTCTTCCTAAGGTCACTGCAATGAAGATATGAACATTTATTCACCATAATCCAGAAAAAAAAATTGCTAATTAACTTGGGGCCTGGCAAAGAGAAGGGGATCTCTCCTGATCCTTGGCTCAAGACTACATTCAGGAGAGTGAATTAGTTTCCCTGATTTTGACATCAGATATTTGTTCTACTTTGACATCACTGGGAAGAAAAAGTAACTTAAAAGTCTGGGTGAAAAAGGAAAGGTAAGATGTATTGCAGGCAAGTTTTTTTTATTTCATAATTTCTGAGGGTGGGTTTAGTTTGAATAATTCAATAATTAAGTTAAATCCTGCTTAGAACAAGGACAGATGACCTTGAACAAGGGAGGATAGCGGACCCTTCACCTTTTAGGTTCTGTATTTCCTTGTGTTTTAACCAGTTGGGGACTCACTTTCCTTCTAAAACTTAGGCATGTGTTGGGTGAAGTGTTTCTGTGCTATAACATTTTAGCGACCGATTAAAACAGTTGCTGGTCTTCAGAAAACAAAAACTGTCAATATTTGGCCAAGGATCAAAATGTGGAGTACAAACAAAAATGCTCTTGGAGTTCAAAGAGGAACCATTGTTAACCTGACCAGGCCTCAGATCCTGGGTCCATGGGGAGAAGTGTTTGAGTTAGACCTTGAAGGAAGAGGTGACATGGAATGTGTGGAGAGGGAGGGGTAGCTCTCTCCAAATGCTGGGAGGAACATGGGAAAAGATGAAGAGGTGGTGAGAGGGGAAACCTATGTAATGAATGACAAAGTACCATGTTATGGCTGTGAAAACTGGTTGGATAGATGACTGGAAACCAACTAAAGCTAGGAGTGAGAGTGTTTATACAGATACTGCATTTGTTTTCACTGCTGGAATTTCTGAGTAAAGAAGCACCAATGAGCACTATCTGGCTTTAGATTTTAAGCTTCACTTGGCAGACAGAATGATCTGTGGGTTAGGTTCATTGGATTTTATGGCAATAAACTCTCAATAAAACCTAAAAGAGGGGCGCCTGGGTGGCTCAGTGGGTTAAGCCGCTGCCTTCGGCTCAGGTCATGATCTCAGAGTCCTGGGATTGAGCCCTGCATCCGGCTCTCTGCTCAGCAGGGAGCCTGCTTCCTCCTCTCTCTCTGCCTGCCTCTCTGCCTAACTTGTGATCTCTCTCTCTGTCAAATAAATAAATAAATAAATCTTAAAAAAAAAAAAAAAACCTAAAAGAGGTGTATGAGACTGAAAATCAGTTTGAGAGGAAGTGTGGCGGAAAGCAGTAGGTAAAGGATGACATGACAACCTGGGTATTTGTAAAGCATATTCGTGTTTTTGCTTGTTTAGGACTTTTAAAAGACTTCCTCAGGTTTCCACTTAGTTTGAAACCCAACATTTAAAATGTAAAATCCTTAGAGACAGAGAGCAAAGTTTGGTAATTCTTTGTCACCATTAACATTCCTGTGAATGATTTGCTTGAGACCGAATAGAAAATGAGTCCTTTTATACATCTTTTAGTTTAAAAAATTTTGTTTTCCAAAATTCTGTTCCTTTTTTCTCCTTTTCCCACTAAAGAATGGTTTCTGAAATATTTATGAGAGAGGCAAGTTATAATTAATGGCAGTATACTCTATTACATCAATTTGTCACATTCCTAGTGACACAAAGTCCAATTAACATCCCTGAGGGGTTCATCAAGAAATAAATGCCGTATTCTGCCATCTAATGACAAAACCAAAATATATTATCTCTCCATAATCTCTCCTGGAGCAAAAGCAAAACCCTACTATGCAATGAAAAACATATATCCTGTCAACTCTGTTTGCTTTATTCAGCACAGTATCTCCAGGACCTGGCACGTAGAAGGCATTCAATAAATACTTGTTGAATGAGTGAAGAGAAGGTTACATGAATTAATGGATAAGTTAATTAAAGGCTCTCTCCCAACTCTAGATTATTTCAAACATCAAGTTGTATTCATTGCCTTTCAACTACAGAGCTTTGCTAATTTTTTTTTTTTTTTTAATGTCTCCCATTTCCAAGTTTTCTGGAATGCTAGACCTCTTTGGATGGAGTGCTACATTTTCAGTGCTTCTTGATGTAGTGGGAAACCTGACCCTTTTTCAGCTTTTCCAAAGCAGGAGGTTTGCCATCACCACAGGTGCAACTTGTATTTGAAAAATTTGTAGCCTTTTTCAGGGACAATTCAACCAGTTCAAAATAATTATTAATATGACAGATGTATGTCTAAAACATAGGAATTCTTGATCCTCTAAGTATTTTAAATGCTTGAAGATACTCTAGGGTCTTTCTTTCCTCTTCCCTTTTTCCTCTTTTATTTCCCTCCTCCTCCCCTGACTCCCAGTTCTCTCCTTTCTTCTTTGTACAATTAACTACCTTTATCTTGTCATTGGGTCTGGTAGCTTTAATTTTAGAATGTGCATATTTCCCCCAAAGACAAATGTCTGGATTGAAATTAGCATATTTCTTAGGAATGGGATTTTTTTCAAATGTAGTCTCTTCTGTGTGGTAACGTGATACCATATGCTATGCTGTTGGAATCTTGAGGATTTTATTTTCCCAAGTTAAGTGATCTACTCTTTGGCAGTAATTTCTTATCACATCATTTTCCACAACCAGGAAAACCATGATTCAGTAGCCTCTTGGATATGGTCTTGCTAGGTAACAGAAATGGTGAGGAATAATTTGGTACTTTCTATAGCACTTGTTTTTCCACCTTGTCATTTTGTTCATTCTTTTCCTTGCTGTCTCCCCACCCACGTCCCCCCAATGTTGAGATGCCTGTCTGCCAGGTGGAGAAGAGGAACTTTACTGCTTGTGGGAGAGGCCAGGGAATCCAAATATAATTTCATTCACTGCCTAATTCCAGAGTGGTTTTTGTGCAGGAAGCTAGAGGGTACTCTGAAAAACCTGCTAGCCCCACCAGGCTTTATTCATAGAACTGATACAATTCAGTGAGTCATTGCAGGATGTTTGGGGGATATCAAATTTGTGGTGGCTTCCCTCCCATATTTTATAATCTGAGAATGGAGATTGACATGTTCATAAATTTTATAACCTAAGATAAAAAAAAAGTCACTTTCAAGTGAGATAATAAAGATAATAAGTGGAAAAAGTTCATCCTGAGGAATAAAGGAAGACCATATAGAAATTTAGGCATTTCCTTTTCAGATGCAGCTATCCTAGAGAAGTAATTTACTAGAGCATTATTTGTGACAAATAATTGATCTCTCATTAATGTATTATTTTATCCACTGTTCTAGAAGAGCAGAGAGAAAGGCCCAAAGGGAGCAGTTCTAAAAACAGAAAGTTTGGGGGGCACCTGGGTGGTTCATTTGGTTGAGGGTCTCACTCTTGATTTCAGCACAGGTCATGATCTCAGGGGCTTGGGATTGAACCCCACATAGGGCTTCTTGTTCAGTAGGGAGTCTGCTTGTCACTTTCCCTTTGCCCCTCCATCTAGCTAGTGTACAAGTGTGTGCTCTCTCTCTCTCAGATAAATAAGTAAAATCCTAAAAAAATAAAAAAATAAAAAATACAGAAAGAGAAGGGAAGAGTGTTTCTAGAGGAGCTGACAAGGGAGCAGGTGAGTCAGGATCTAAGGTGGAACCTAGGAGGAAGGATCTGAGTAGGTCAAGGGTATCATGTGGGATGAAGTTAGGAGAAGGGGAGGCTGGAGATAGAAGAATGTGGTGAGAAGCAAGATGTGAAAAGAATAGGTGGCACATCCTGTTCTGCTGAGGTCATCATTTTTACATGACCAGTGTGTCTGGGAGGTGGGAAGCAGCTATGTATAGAGCTGCTCCCCCAGGAAGACAGAAAATGAATGTACTTCTTGCCTCTTTAAGTGCTCCCCTGAAATTATTTAGGCTGCCCCCTCATCCCTCCTAGAGGAGGCAGACTGATAAGCAGTAATGGGGATGTTCTCAGGGTATCCAAGTGTTGTTTCTTGAGTCACATGATGCTCTCAGTGACTTGGGAGTCCTGTTTTAGTGTTTTGATAATCCCTTGAGTTTTAAATTAATTAGTGATTTTTGGAATGGGTATGAAAACATTTTCTTATAGATAATACACTACCTGCTTTTTAATGTAAGGTCTGTAAAATTCAAGTGGGTACAGAAATTGACCATGTCCTAGAGGGAACCCTTGCTGCTCCTTTTGAGGCAGAGTACCAAGTTGGTCTGATTCAGTAGCATTCTTTATGAAGCCTTACAATAAAACAAGAATTTTCCCATTTTTGTGTTTTGGGTTTCTTTAATGTGCATATATTTACTGGTAAACACATCTAAACATTTTGGTTTTTCTGTTATTTCTTGTGAAGTGTGATTTTTCCCTACGACTTTATTCACCAGTTGCAAAGGTGTTAAAACGTAGTCTAAAAACCTTAATTTGGGGTTGTCTATGTCTAAAAACCTTAATTTGAGGCCTATTTCTATTAATATAGATTTGAAGAGAACATGAACATGTGGATAATATTTTGGAATGTAATACATCGCGCCCTGGGAAGTCATTTAAACCTAAATTTAGACCAACATTCTGAGAATCCGAGAAGCGTGGAGGAGATGGAATCTCCATGGGAAAGAGAGAGAATCCTTTTTTCTTGTTCAAAAGGCATATGGGTTGATGTATTTTTATCTTTTTTCTTTTTTTGTCTATGACAGTGTTGGCTTGGTGGATTGGTGAATGTTAATAAAACACACGTATTTCTATGTGTTAGTAAAAATATGGACAGTAGACCTATTTTGTGAAGTTAAGGGCATAAATAAATGTAGATTCATCAGAGTAAGATTTAGATACTTCTTTAGAACACACTTTCCTTGCTTAATTTAACTGCTGGGAATGACCATTACTGCTAGTATTTCATGTGTATCTCTACATACATGCAAGACAGTGTTATGTGCTGTATGGAAGACTTTTGCCATTCTTCCTGGACACTTGTGCTCTTCTTATATTTCATGAATTCTAACTCCAGTGAGCCTCCACCTCCCACTATAGAAAGAGAAATCTTTCTCTGTTCCTCCATTTCACTGGAGTTCAGGGATTTGACCATTGTACTTGGGCTCTCCCCATCAGAAGGTAGTGATGAAACAAAACATGCCAAAGAAAATTCATTCTGCTTGTGTGTTAGTAGATATTGCCACCTCTGCATATCCCAGGGCTTTCAGTGCCCAGTGTGGTGCTGGCTTTGCTCTTCCTGCTTAATGGGGGTAGATGGAGTGACTTCACATTCAAGGGGCTGCATGATGGAGTGATTAAAAGTATTAGACCCTGTGGGTACCTGGGTGGCCCAGTCGGTTAAGCATCTGTCTTTGGCCAGGATCCTGGGATCAAGTCCCATGTCAGGCTCCCTGCCTGGTGGGGGATTCTGCTTCTCAGCCCATACCCTGGCTCATGTTCTCACTCACTTGCTCTCTCTCAAATAAAATCTTAAAAAAAAAAAAAAAAAGTGTTAGACTTTGGAACCAAATGACTACATGGGATTGAATCCCATATTGGCCACTTGGCAGCTTTGTTGATCTTGGGCCACCTAACTGCTCCTGGATCCAGTTTCATCCTCTGTAAATTGGGAATAAGAGTCACTACTACCTTGAATTATAAAGATTGACTCAGTTAATATTTGTAACATGCTTAGAATGGTGTCTGAATCCTAGTAAACTCTAGTAATGGGGTAAAAATTTCTCCAGAAAGTCAATTTCAAATGAATCAGTGAGAGAAAATAAGATGGAGTTGTGTTTACACCCGTGAGACTTGCCTATTTAATAAGATAATGCATTTTAAGTTGGCACATTAACTGGGAGAGAGTGGAACCTGGAAGATTGAGATGAGGACATCTGGTCTTATTTCAAATTCTTCTGAGCCTTTCTTCCTGGAAGAAATATCCTTTTTCTCTTGTCCGAGGAAGTTAGCCTTCCCTTACTTGAAGAATCCATAAAGAATTCTTAGGTCTTCTAGAGAAATGCAGATTGTTCTCAACTCACCTTCCCTATCTCTGAGTTTGTAAACCTGTAACAGAATTTAATATTAACTGGTTCCAAGGAGAGAGGTTCAAAAATGATCCGAGAGGAGCATCATAGATATCAAGCTGCAAGATTTTGAAAATTTGTATTGGCTAAAACATAAATAATATGTATGGAAATGAATCCTAACTTTGGTAGGCCAATGTGGAAAGAATACTAGGTTGGTCTAGTCTGAATGTATTGACATGCATGTACCAACTAGAAACTCTGGTGTCAGTGTATTAACTTCAGCAGCACATGTGGCCTTAAAAACCTGCTTGGCTCTTTGACTGAAAGGTAGATCCAACAGTTTCACCCATTAAATGAAAATGTGATGCCAGAACATCCTCCGTGGACTGTAGGGAAAGGCATGCAAAAGCTTTGGGGGATAGGAATTATTGTGTACACACTGCTCAGATACCCCTTAACTATGAATCCTTTGCCATGCACCAAGGCTTTGAAAATATGTCCATGTGGGGAAAACCGGATCCTTCAAGGGCTTTGTAGTGGCTGTTCTCTACCACGGTGGTTCTTCAGTAGTGGCTATTGGAGCTTGGGTAATTAATGACATTTTGGCTCTCACATGGGTCCAGTGAATCCATAAACCTACCTGTTGGTTAATTTCCCAGGTTCAGAAGCCAGATCTGGAATAGAAATATTCAGCAATTAGCAGAATACCATAGTGGCTTATTGACCTATGGGGTGAGAGCTAACATTGTAGGAAAGGATAAGTAGAAGTCCATAGAGCCCATGCCACAATAGTAAAGTAATTTCACATTTCTGAAAGGACCACAGACATGAGTGCCCTCATTGATAACTTGCAGCTGACCAAGCAATTATTCCATCATATTGCCATTCAATTCACCTATTGGGCCTAGCAGAGGACTAGTGAATTTTAAGAATGTGAGTAGATTATTATACACTTAATTAGATAATGATGCTCATTGAAGCTGCAGCTTCAGCTGTGGTTTCTTTACTTGGAAAAAACCAACACAACACTTATCTTTCCTGCTAGTGTGCTAATAGACAAACTATACATTATATTATAGCAGGGCTAATTGGTTTGGATTACCTGAGGGCAATAGGGTTGCCATTAATCACTGAAGGCAGAGGGGAAAGGACAGAGAATGGGTATAACCAAACATCCTGAGGTGTGCATTGAAGTCCTCCCATGCACAGTGGTAACTGGTGACGGCTGGCTGGCATAGCTTCATTCAGGCAGGACTCAGATCCCTCGGGGACGGTTTCGTGACCTCAGATGAAGGCAACAGCAAGTTGTGTTACTGGCTTAGGAACAAAAATGTGCAATGTACATTGTAAAAGAAAAATCATAAGTATCACCTATAGTTTTGGGACTCAGAGAAAAAAATGGACTGATGTATAAAATATATGTATTTAAGGATACATGCTTTCCTCTGGTGCCCTGTAATTGTATAGAGAGTTATGGAGATGGAAATTTTTGTAATCCACAGTTTATATCTTATTTGCTATGAGACTGTAAAGTAAAGGAGGAATAAACTTATCCCAGAGATCCTGACTTAGAGCTGAATTGCTTGAAAGTTTCTATACAAGGAGGAGGAATGTATGAGACAGTTGAGACACCACCTTCTCTGTCTTTTTTTCTTTACATCCTTTTTAAGTTAGGGTCATTGCAACTCAATGAGCAGGCCTCTCCTTGTGGAAAGCAGAAACTGATTTCTCCCACTTCACCATAGCCAGGTACAGATAGGTGTCCCAGGGGTGGCCAGTGGGGTGCACTCCTGCCGGTCTTTGAAGCTAGCTGTGTAGAAGAAGAGATCCGACAATATCCTTCCTGGTTTGGATGATAGGATATATACCCGGTTTCTCAGAGGTAGCAGTGACAGAGTCTCCAATGATCGCTTCCTGTGCCCAGCGAGCGATTCTGATGTGAGTGCAAGCATGGTGCTGCAGAGCAGTGGGAATGGCCGTGGGGCCCGGGCTGCTCTCCAGTCTGACGCGGGGCCCTGCCTCTGACTAGAGGGCCTCTGTGGTGGTTGTTCTGGTTTTCTTATAGTTCATGTAGTCACTTAAAAAATAAAACTATTTTTTTTCTTTTCTGCTTCAACTAGATGGAGTTGGCTTTTGTTTTTGTTTTTGCTTTTTTTTTTTTTTTGCCTTTTTTTTTTTTTTAACAACTAAGAATACAGTGATTTTTCGTGGATTGTCTTTGTTTTACAGGTAACTTAGATAACTTACTCCAATCACTATGCTTGTTGATAAGACTAAGTTGTGTGCTTGTATTTAGTTTTTTATAATTCATATTTATTTTCATTTCTAACTGATTATATAAATATTATATACAAAATCAGGATTTCTTTCCCTATGTTTTATTTGCATCTCTTTTTTTTTTCTTAGACAAAAGTACAACATAACTGTGAAGCTGAACACATTTGGGAGATAGCTGCCTTTGTATAGCAGGAGGCAATAGGGAAGTGTTAAAAATAACGTAAAGTCTAATGGAGTGACAAAACAAGGCCACAAATGTACTTACTCTAAGTCAGACGCTGACAACTTCATTCACAGTCAGTTGCTTTGGGTATAGACATGATTTCAAAATTTAGAATTCTGCTTTGTGGTGTCAGTTATGATAGTAGTCATTTAAAGAGGCATAATGATAGTCCTAAATATATCCTCAGAAGGGAAGATAACTTTAAATCAATAAAATTGTTTCTGTATTACTTCATTAATATTTATGTTCTCAGATCCAATATTGTGATGAATATTTCACATGGATAAATACAATGTGACCTATTGGGCAGAGAGATACATTTCTTTCTTTTTTTTTTTTAAGATTTTATTTTATTTATCTGACAGAGAGAGAGGTAGAATCACAAGCAGGCAGAGCAGCAGGCAGAGAGAGCGAGAAGCAGGCTCCCCACTGAGCAGAGAGCCAGATCTGAGGCTAGATCCCAGGACCCTTAGATCATGACCTGAGCCGAAGGCAGAGGCTTAACCCACTGAGCCACCAGGTGCCCTTGAGAGATACATTTCTGATGAGGGTTTAAGAGAATTAGAATGTTCTTTTTAAAAACCCAATATAGCAGAATTATTATTTACCCAAACAACCTTTTTTAGGTCAAGCAATCAAACTTTCAAGTTGTATGGAAAAAAAGACTATGTTTGTTATAAAAGACCTCTTTCTAACACATTCTAGCATTGTTGTTTGTCTGTCCTATATTGACAGTGTTTGAGAATAAAACTCTGAAGATAATTTATCTTATTTACCATTGAAATGCACTTTTAAAATTCATGAGATGACTCTGAAGACCAAGTATACTTCAGATCCATCATTCTTTTTGGCATCTTCTGTACATAAGGCACTAAGTCAACCACCACTGAGTGAATCAGGCAGCAGGCACATGACTCTCTGCCCCACATTGAGCCAAAACAGGCTGATACTTCTTCTAGTCGTACTCTAGCACGGAAGTGCACTCTCTCGGCCCAAGTCTGTAAAATGGGTTTAGCTTTTTATTTCTTTTCTTTTCTTTTTTTAAGATTTTATTTATTTATTTATTTATTTACCAGAGAGAAAGCATATGCAAGCACAAGCATGGGGAGAAGCGGGCAGGGGGAGAAGCAGGCTCCCTGCTTAGTAGAGAGCCCAATGCCAGACCCTATCCTAGGACCCTGGGATCGTGACCTGAACTGAAGGCAGATGCTTAACTGATGTCCAGGTGTCCCTTAGCTTTTATTTCTGACATACACTTGGTGGAAGAAATTTAGCAATGCACTAGGATCCATTCGAAGGCAGGCACCAGTCACATGTTCTGGTTTTTGTTTTGATAGAATATGCCCTGACCTGAACATGAGACGCTAACTGAAGCATCCTTGAGTCTCGTGAATCAGCACAGCCCTGGATATAATCCTTTATGGAAGCCAAATGAAAGGAATGGTTTTCTTCTCTTAGAACTTCAGTGATGATCCCCAGGTAGATCACTCCTAGGCTTGTATTTCTATCTTTGGTCTCTCTCATGAGGTTCTTATATACACTTCCAACAGACAGAGTAGAAGTCTCTTTGTTGAGTTGTGTCTTCCTTCTTCAGGAAGTGTAATAGTCGTTGGAGGGAGTGGAGGTTTGGGGTCTGCTGAGAGGGGTAGGTGGCAACAGGAGGAAAGGTTTACTGCTTTATCTTTCATAACTATTAACTTCATCTCTTCTGTAACACAATTCAGATACTTAGTGAGCACTTACATGTTAGAAGAGGATAAATGTTCTGGTGACAAATATGGACCGAAGGCATTCCCTTGTTAAAAACAAACCTGGGCATGAGAGAGGTCAGTTCCATGACTGTGGTTTGAAGGTCTTCAGTGCTCCACGGTGAGAGGGCATGTGACAGAGGATGGGAAGTTTCAAAAAGCTTTGAGAGACAGAGTGCTATTGCACCATGATAAATGATTGTTACCAAATGGAGGGAATGGGGCGCATCAGCTGTTTATTCTGTTCCCTCCCTTCCCATTCTCGTCAGGTGCTGTAGGATCCTATGTATTTGCATTGCTCACCACGGAAATGCTTTCTGGAATAGGATGGTGCTGCTGTGAAGGGAAGAGCACAGTGTCCTCACCACACAGTGTTCCTCTCGTAAGTAAAGCTCTTGGTTGATCTTAATGGGTCAGAGCTCTTAAAGCAGAAGGAGCTTCAACTCTTAAAGGCACAGGGAGGGGACCAATGATCAAATACCTTCAAGATTTTTCAGTTACTGTGGCCAAGATGAGTGTAAATGATGCCCTTTTTGAATAATAACAATTTAAGTCTGGCATCTCTTATTAAATGTATTTATTAACCATGAGAACATTTTATTACATGGCTACCGCATGCGATGCTATTTTCATCAGGTGCCCATGGTTAGGTGTTTGCAGATAGTTGTCTTCAGGAAACCACTGAAAGTTAATCCCCCAAAATCCAGTCTCCTTGGCTTCATAGCCAAATTTGCAGGAAATTTAAAGCATAATACACATTTTGGAATGGCAGTGCTGTATTTCAGAAGGTTAGAAAGCCAAGATGTTCATTGAAATAGCTTTGTTGTTAATATACTGTATATGGAAACTGTTAGGCATAATATATTCAGTAGCCAAAGAACTCTGTTTTCTCCCAATAATTTGAAACCAAAGAGTTAAGAACACAGAATGCACCTAGAGGCAAGAAAGAATGGTACTTTGTTGCTACTGAATTCACAAATCTATTAGGAAACTTCAGTTTAGTCCTGTTTATCAGGAGTGAAACTTTTCTGTTTCTACAGTAGAAAAATGACATCAATTTAGCTCTGTACTTTGCCAACCCCCGCCTGTCACATTTTTTGAATTATCACAGTTGTCCATCAATTGTGTCACGGTGGAGTAGAAGATTGGGCCGTGGGTTGTGTCCTGTTAAGGATATATACAGCTTTCCATAAAACATTCATAAGGATATTGCTCTCATTCTTTTCTGTAGGATAACTTTTTTGTTTGCTTTATTTTTGTTGTTCTTTAACTTTTAGAGCAACGTGAACAGTTTCCTAGTCACGAAGACCTTCATGAAGACCTTTTAGAACGTTCTTACTTTCAGAGACTTCACAATCTTGGAATGAGGCCCTGTTCCTCCCACAGTTCAGCCTGTATTCCTTAAACCGAGCTAATTCTCTGAGGTCACAGGACTCTATTGATGGTTTTGCATGTCCAAATAGTTATTGTGAATTCTGCCCAGAGTAATGGATCAAAATAGGCAGTTAATTCAAGGTTTGAAAAATTAATGTAATCTGCAATTTTAATGGTGCAAGGAAATTTAAAGGTCTCTTAGTTCAACACATTTATTTTGCAGATGAGAAAACAAATGTCCAGGAAGGCTTTACATTTTGCCAGGGGTCATGTAGGCTGTTAATGGCAGAGCTGGTGTCAGAGAAAAGATTTTTACCTCGTAATTCAAAGCTCTTTCTTTTAAATTATGAAATGTTAAGCCACAGTGAAAAGCCCAGAGAATAACCTGACCCACACTTATGTATCCACCCAGTTTTGTCAAATCTTACCCTTTTTGTTAGACTTCCTTTATTTTTTTTGAAGAAACAGCCAGATTCAATAAAGCCCCTTGTATAATTTATACTATAATATTTCTCATACTGACTTCTAAATTTGCTATTGTTATGAGAAGATGCATAGATACTACTTCTCTTTATAGTATATGGTTGTTTGACATGGGTTAGAACAGTATCTAAGTAGTATCTTACTTTTTATATTCTTCTGAAGCTTTTTATTGCCTACCATTGTTTTTGAGATTTTCTTTTTTATAGTTATTAATTTTTAAATTTTTTTTATAAACATATAATGTATTTTTATTCCCAGGGGTACAGGTCTGTGAATCGCCAGGTTTACACATTTCACATCACTGTTTTTGAGATTTTCTTAATGCTGAAGTACATAGCTATGGTTTATTCATATGGTAAAATATATTGCAATGTTCTCCTTTTGAGGTATATTTAGATTTTAGAAAAAGGACTATCATAAGCCATGCTTTAGTAATAAATGTTTTTGGTATGTGTCTTCTCATGCACAAATGCATAGATTTGTTGATTCTATATTTAGAAGTTGTAATGTTTCAACATTACGCAGTATTGTCAAATGACTCTCCACAGCGCTGTACAGCGGTGTTACATAATTCTAACAGCAGTGTTACGTAATGCTAATCTGATGGCTAGATCATGGTTCTTCATGGGTTTCTTTCATCTGTATTTCCCATATTAACTGTAAAGTTGATTATCTCTCTCCCTCTCTCTCTCTCTCTCTCTCTACATATAGGTAGGTAGATATAGATATAGATAGATATTTATCCATTGACTATTGCTGAAACAATATAGGGCAACCAACCAAGCCAGAACTCAGAGGCAGTCATTTATTTCTGTGGGTCTGCAGGCCACCTGGTACGGCTCTGCTTCAGGACTAGGTCTGTGGCTCCACATTTGTTCCATGTGTCTCTTATCCTCCTTGGGCCAGTGAGCCAGCTAGTGATTCTCTTCTTGCACCAAAGTCAGGAGCACTGGAGTGCAAAATCCATTAGTCAAAGCATTTCAGGTTTTTCTTGGGACACTCTGCTTATGTCCCTTTCACCAAAGCAAAGCCCTTAGCTGAATCTGACATCCAAAACGAGTGGGGAATACTCCTCCCTTGTGAGACTATGGCATAGGCACATAACTACTGCAGGGGAGGGAAGAATTGTCACCAACACATTTATTGGTCATTTGGTTTGATCTTCTGTGAATTGCTGGTTCATAATCTTTGCTCATTTTGTCTGGGGTTGCTTATTACATTTTTACTTATTGCTTTGTAGTTATTCTTTTTTTTTTTAATATAATTTTTTATTTTTTATAAACATATATTTTTATCCCCAGGGGTACAGGTCTGTGAATCACCAGGTTTACACACTTCACAGCACTCACCAAAGCACATACCCTCCCCAATGTCCATAATCCCACCCTCTTCTCCCAAACCCCCTCCCCGCAGCAACCCTCAGTTTGTTTTGTGAGATTAAGAGTCACTTATGGTTTGTCTCCCTCCCAATCCCATCTTGTTTCATTTATTCTTCTCCTACCCACTTAAGCCCCCATGTTGCATCACCACTTCCTCATATCAGGGAGATCATATGATAGTTGTCTTTCTCCGCTTGACTTATTTCGCTAAGCATGATACGCTCTAGCTCCATCCATGTTGTCGCAAATGGCAAGATTTCATTTCTTTTGATGGCTGCATAGTATTCCATTGTGTATATATACCACAACTTCTTGATCCATTCATCTGTTGATGGACATCTAGGTTCTTTCCATAGTTTGGCTATTGTGGACATTGCTGCTATAAACATTCGGGTGCACGTGCCCCTTTGGATCACTACGTTTGTATCTTTAGGGTAAATACCCAGTAGTGCAATTGCTGGGTCATAGGGCAGTTCTATTTTCAACATTTTGAGGAACCTCCATGCTGTTTTCCAGAGAGGTTGCACCAGCTTGCATTCCCACCAACAGTGTACAAGGGTTCTTCTTTCTCCATATCTTCACCAACACCTGTCATTTCTTGTGTTGTTGATTTTAGCCACTCTGACAGGTATGAGATGATGTCTCATTATAGTTTTGATGTGCATTTCCATGATGATCAGTGATGATGAACATATTTTCATGTGTTTGTTGGTCATTGTATGTGTTCTTTGGAGAAATGTTCATTCATGTCTTCTACCCATTTTTTATTTGGATTATTTGTTTTTAGAGTGTTGAGTTTCATAAGTTCTTGATGTATTTTGGATACCAACCCCTTATCAGATATGTCATTTGTGACTATCTTCTCCCATTCAGTAGGTTGCCTTTTAGTTTTGTTGGTTGTTTCCTTCATTGTGCAGAAGCTTTTTATTTTGATGAAGTCCCAGTTAGTTTGTTTGTTTATTTATTTTTAGTCACTAAAGAAGCTCAAAAGCAAATTTGAACTCTTATTTTATTATTTGCATGGGGTATCCACATTACCCACAGCCTATGTTTATGGGTTCATTGGTTTTATTTCAGAAACTAAAGTAACAGTACCCCAGGTTGAGGAAGGAGGGAAGACTAAGGATTTAAACAATAAAGCATGGCTTTCATAGAAAAAGTATATAGATTTTAGTGTAAATGATAAGGAATTCAAAATTTTATTGAAATAAATCTTAGAGATTTTGTCTCATTCAGTATAAAACTGGTAACCATAATAAATTCCACCCACAAATGGAAAAGTGAGTACAAAAAAAATGAGGAAATAAAATTCAATGAACCTGTTAAAACAGAGGGTTTTTTTCTGACATCATAAAATTTCAATATTTTTTCAGAATTAAATTGCTTTGTCCCTTAAAGAGAAAACTCAATTTCAGACATTACAAATGAGACTCTTTTCTCCTCTCTACATTCTGCTACAGCTGTTTGTAGGTCATTCAGTAACATTTGCTCCTGCTGTTTGCAGTTCTCTCCACTTGCTCATCAGTTTTCAACTGATGTAAGAGCAGGAAAATGTCTATAGATATTATAATTATTATAAATGTGTATAATCTTGAAAGATGAAATACAACCTATGCCTAGAATTCTCTAGTTTTGGGGGGACAAATGGGCACATAATAATGAAACATGGCCTAGATATTCCCCACATCAAAGGTTATGCAAGAGATTGTTGAATAGAATTAGAATTTCTGGCATTACAATTAGCTCAGGGTGAGGGGTGCAATAGAGTCTCTTCAAAATACTGTTGAGCACTTCTCTTTAACAAAGTCATTCAGGTACTAAAAGGTTGAACATTTAAATTTGGTTTACAGTAATATTGGTGATTCTCTGTTCTTCAGCAGTCCTATTTCTGCACTGATATCATTGGGAGTTGATGAGTTAACATGTGGAAACTGAATTCACATATTTGGAGTCAGCTGTCCACATTAAGTTCTGCTTCTTCCCTTCATGGCCATTCTCCTCTCCGTCTCCCAGTGTCCTCCATGTTATTCCTTATGCTCCACAAGTAAGTGAAACCATATGATAATTGACTACCAGTAGTTTTTTTTTTTTTAAGATTTTATTTATTTATTTTACAGAGAGAGATCACAAGTAGACAGAGAGGCAGGCAGAGAGAGAGAGAGGGAAGCAGGCTCCCTGCTGAGCAGAGAGCCCGATGTGGGACTCGATCCCAGGACCCTGAGATCATGACCTGAGCCTAAGGCAGAGGTTTAACCCACGGAGCCACCCAGGCACCCAGTTTATTTTTGCTTCTGTTTCGTTTGCCTTAGGAGACAAACCTGGAAAGAAGTTGCTATGGCAATGTGGAAGAGGTTACTACCTGTGTTTGCCTCTAGCATTTTTATGCTTTTGGGTCTCACGTTTAGGTTTTTAGACCATTTTGAATTTATTTTGGTGAATGGTATAAGAAAGTGGTTTGGTTTCTTTTGTTGACATGTTGCTGTCCAGTTTTCCCAGCACCATTTTTTGAAAAGATGGTCTTTTCCCATTGAATATTCTTTCAAATATTTGTTGAAAGATTAATAAATGTTAATCTAAAATTCTATATAAAATGTCAAACTAAAATATTAAGGAATACGGACAAAACAAAAAAGAAGCTTGTATCAGTTGCATACTCTTACTAATGGCAAAACTAAAGAAGAAAATGGAAATAAAATCTCTAAAGGAAGGATTAAAATGCAAGAAAGAATATTAACATAAATCGATATCTATGTAAGTAAAATAAGCACTGATTGAGTAAATTAGCAATAACAATAATGACTAATGATTGAAATGTCAAAACAGGGTAGAACAAAATATTGAACAATAATAATACTGCAGACAAGGAAACGATCTAAATTAAAGCTCCAAGGCCCTCAAATGCTTTTGATTGAGAGTAAAGATGTTGATAAAATTTAGACTCTAAGCAATTTTACATGAGGAATTTTAAGAATATTTACTAAAAGAAAACATTGAATCTATAACATTAACCAGTAGAGAGGGATGGGATAAAGACTTGATCAATCTAGAAGAAATTTGGAAATGAAAATAAACAAAAAGGCAAATCATGATAAAGCGGAATCAAACAAAAACATAGAAAAATCCCAAAATAGAAGATCAAGGAGTTTTTTCGTTTTTGTTTTTGGAGAATGAGAAAGGATAAACCAAGTACGCAATTACTAGCAAAGGTTAATGTAATTATATTAAGGTCTGAAAAAATTAAAACAAAAACTAAGATTTAATAAGACAATGACAACAAAAAGACAACTGAGAACAACATAAAGCCAAGAAATAACGTAACAAAATGTTAGATCTTCGGAAGAATAAATAATGATCCAAACTGGGAAAGTTAAGACTAAAGAAGATTCTAATAAACATTATTAGAAATGAAAAAGGTAAAAAGTCAAATACAGCTACGAATGGAAAATAACAAAAGAATACAATGGAAAACTTTATGCAAATACATTTGAAAACTTAGACAAAATGATCTTCTTTTGAGCGAAATCTGCCTGAACAAAACTGACCCTAAAAGAAGTGAATCAGATTAGATCTATAATCATTAAATAAATTAAATGAAGAGTTGAATATATATCTTGCCAAAGCAAATAGCGATTTAGAAAGTTTTATAGGTTATGAACTAATATAGGCTATACTTATATAGGAATTGATAATTCCTCTCTTCTGCAAAAAACAAGGAATAGCAAGATTGAGGTGACTCACCAAATCATTTTACAAGGCTAGAACCTTAATTCTAAAACAGAGAAAAATAGTAAAAGAAAAGAATATCATCAGTTAATCTTGTTTATTTATCTTTTATCTCTTTAATATTTGCCATGTTAATTTCTTCATTGGGGTGTTGGTTAAACAGATAAAAAATAATGAAACTTAAATATGTGTATGGTGTTAATTTGTGATATTCTTTAAAAGGAGAGAAGTGTTAAGTAGGAAGAATTTAAAATTATTGTATATGTCAATTCTAAAGTTTATTTTAGATTTTAACTATACTCTTCACTCCCTTAAGAAGTAGAGAGTTGATAGGCAATCAGTACCTTTTTATGTGAATATTGTGTGATTTCAGTAGGGCTCATAAATAATGTCGTCTAAGAGTTTGCCTGCAGCAGATGCTGTCAGAACCCTGATGTGTCCTGCGTACTTCCCCTATGCATGCTGACCTTTTGGCTTCTCATGTAAGCATGAACAACTCTGGCCTGAAGGGTTCTCAGACCTTTGGTACGAGCTCAGCCCATAGGCAGGGAAGACCAGAAGTTCTGGGGCAGTCAAAATCCTCCAGAAGAGGTCTTCAACCAATGACTATTGGGAACTGGTGGATAAATAACCCTAGCTCCACAGTTGGCATAACTGAGGTATGACATATATAGCTTTCTAGAGTTCACTACCAGGATTCAACCCAATTTCCCAGGTGGAAAACCCACTTGGTAATTTACTTTTCACTGGTTCCCTTCCCTTCCCCAACCCACTCTAATCCTCCACTGCTGTATTCTGGAATCATCTCTCAAATAAACTGGTTTGTAATAAACTTGTCTTGGGATCTTCTGGGGAAATTCAGCCAAAGACATTGTACCATTTGCCCATAGTAATTACCCTGTGAGGGGAAATAATGTCCTGTAGCCAAATTTGAGAAATTTTATTATTTGCTTCCTTCTTGCAGCTTATGGATTTAAGAAATTGAATGGTAAAAAATAATGTATCACTTTTTAAAAAATCCAGCATTATAAAAATTGAACACCCCTAATAGTATTTTCTTCTAACACTTAAAATTTCTTTGAATTAGTGTTGTGCAATATCACTTTGGGAAATAGAAGGATGAAATAGAAGTAGAAACTAGAAAATTATTCATTCTATTTGTCATTTATTGAATACCTACTTTAAGCCAGGTAGTAAGAATAAAAAGATAAATAAGACAATGTCTTTGCCCTTAAAATCCTGCCATCTAGTAAAATTTAACCCATATATTATTTTCCTAACAGATCTTGAAAACTTTTCATTTCAGGCAGTATTTGTGAGAAAATTAAAAAGCTTATGTATTTGGCTTGTTAGCATAATTTTGTCTTATTTTTAATGTGCATGCTGATCTGTCATAATTTACCGGATGGAAAGAACAATACACCTGGCCATGTATCTGAATACTTTGTCTTTTCCTAGAACAAATCCTAACCCCAAAATTCTTTGTAATGAAGAATAAGTTGCTTCATTACAAAGATGGGCTAATATATATTCTGTGTTTCTCAAAGGCAATTCTTCAAGAGCAGTCTTTCAGAGAAAGCATAAAATTAGGAGAGTTTTAATAGCAAGTAATGAGATTAGAAATTACGCTTTTTAATATCCCTCAAATAATGAGAGTCCATTCAATAGTTTTTATATTTGTACTAACAGAAAAAAAAATCTACTGTAGGTCAATAACATGATATGTATGACTTTCATGGAAAACCTGAGGGACTATAAAATCTGTATGAATGTTGGCATTTCATGCCAAACAATTTAAAGTTGATATATATATATATATATATAAAGTATAGTTTTTCATTTTTGTTTTGTTTTTTTTAGAGAGAACACCAGTGGGGAGGGGCAGAGGGAGAAGAAGGAGAGAGAATCCTAAGTAGGCTCTACTCCCAGTGCAGAGCCCAATGTGGGGCTTGATCTCACCACACTGAGATCATGACCTGAGCTGAAATGAATATGCTTAACCAACTGAGCCACCTGGGCAACCCTAGAGTTAATATTTAAAAGCTACATAAGCAGTAATTTGTACTGTTTGAATTTACTAAGTTGACTTTCTACCTCAAGTAACCACATAAAAGCTTGTTTCTTTCTGGTTATGGCTGAAAGGAACACGGGAATAATAGACCCTAATGCTATGACTGTGGTCAGATGGAGAGCCTTCCATGATTATAATAACCTTTCAGTAGAGAGAAAGGACACTGTAATAAAGGGAAATGTTGGGAGCAAAAGAAAAAAATTAAATATGTTGGATATCTTAGTCTCCTTTCCTTGCTGCTTCACTCCTTAAATTCAAATCCCAAACTGAAATCACCCTCCTCTCAGTGAAACCACACATAACTGTTACAAATGTCATTATGGTCTCTCTTTCTCACAGAGTGCTTTGTTTTATACAAAATTTATTCCTATCCAGGATTTGTTAGATGTATATGCGATGTAACAGCCTAGCTACAGTGCTATCTCCTTGAGGGAAGAGAGAACCTGTTTTATTTCTTCTTTCTCTCAAACTACTTGGTACTATTTGGGTACTTTCCAAGTCCTTGAATAATTACTTAGTGGCTTGTTGACAAAATAACTGACTTTATTACTGGTGACCAGAGTTATATATTTCAGTACTAATATAGTGATAGGAAGAAGTGGAGATGGGGAAAAGAGAAATGGGTGAGGAGAGAAGGGAGAAATAGAGAAAAGGAATGAATGAATATAGATATATTCTGGGAAGTACTTTCTTCTGTTTGTGAAATGAGACTTTCAAGATTGAGTCTCTTCCCTACACAAATATGGTCAACATTTGCCGGACATCTCACAGTTCCTTTTCTTTCTTTCCAGTCTTCTTTAGTTCCCACACCCACGAACATATCCTGAAATGGGTCAATACCAACCTTTCTCTGTTTCAACAATCTTTAACTCCAGGATAACACTGTAGTCAGCTTCTGTCTTTCCAATGCGCTCATACCTATGTTCCTATCTCACCTACTTTGACTTCCAGCTGTTTTCTAGTCCTTTCATCCTTTGATCTCCTTCTAATCAATCTCCTGCCCTTACCAACCCAGTCAGATCTAAGCTCATAGTTTAATACCTTATCCACCACCCACCTGCACCCTCAAAAAAACTTTGTCTTATCTTCCTCTTTTTCCATCATCTGACCTAATAGAACTAAACCTGGATCTAACCCATTATTTACCTTCTCAATTCCCGAATGTAGGAAGATGAACCAGCTGCTGGAGAAAATCATGCAGCTTTTTCAGATTGAAGCTGCAAAAATGTTGCAGTCTTCAAACCTGACTTCTTTTGTTTCTTCTGCTTGTTTTCATTTTTTACCTTGATTTAATTAAATATTTTTATTTGAATATAGCTGATACACAATGTTCTATTAAAATCAGGTGTTCTCTCTGTGTTATGCTGTCCTGACCTCAAAGATAGATACCAGCTGTTACCACAGGACACTGTTACAGTATCATTGACTGTAGTTCCGAAGGATCTTCTTAGCACTAGTCTAACTCCCTCTAAAAGCATGCCTCGCCTCACAAGGATGTTCAGGGCCCAGCACAACCAGAGTGTGTGCTACAGACATGTTTGATAATAGATGAAAATCTTCCACATTGAAGGGATAATGATTTCTCTAAATATCTCACCATTTTGCTCTTCTGCTTTAAAAAAAAAAAACAAAAATAATGGCTCTAAATAAAATTTGAATCCCTTAGCATACCATACAAGACCCCCTCTGTACTTGCTTCTTCCATCTCTTTTCCTTTGACTATCCAGCCCTCAACCATGCTTGTGGAAAACCAAGCACCCCAGGTTCCTCCCCTCTGTCCCATTTCACAGGTGAGGGACTGGTGGGGTTTTGTCATGTAGTAGATTCCTTTTTGAAGTCTGGCTAAATGACTGTGAATTAGTCCCCTAGCATCTCTGGACTTTGAGATTTGGTTCCTAAATGGCAATACCGTTTGATTAGGACAAGTGTATATATAGTGATGAAAACACACTGTATATATCTTCTGTCCCTTCAGGTCTTTCTCAATTTAAGTGATATTTTCATGTTTAGCAGATGATGATGTGTTCCAGTAATCATCACCACAATTTCGTGTATTTTTACCACTGCTCAGAATATCCTTTCCTGGTTGGCTTTTACTCTCCCTTCAAGATTTAATTTGTTTGTGAAGTACAGAGAGTCTTCTTTGAATGCCAGACCAGGCCAAATGTCTCTTCTACATTTCTTCAAGGCACTCAGACAACCCATTCACAGTCTTTTCCACATTATATTAAAATTATCCAAGATGTATGTCTGCCTCTCTCACTTGCTTGTAAGTTTCTGTGCCTAATTTGTCTGCCACACACAGCACATCTGACACAGAGTGTATACGCAAGACGTTGGCTGGACTGACGTGCAAAACTAGAGAGTGAACAAACAGTGACCCATTTTATTAAAATATTTAAGGATATGACACTACCACATGTGGGGGGGGGGGAAGGAAGGTGGAAACAGAGCTATATATAGGTTGTACTACTCAAATAATCACTGATAAATTGTTTTAAAAGATTTAGGTTTAATACGGTGTGATGACAGGGAGATGGGAAGCTTATCTTAAAGCAGTCTTTACTTTATCCCAAGTTGACTTTTAAACATCAGAAGAAAGTCCACTAGCTATTGTCTGGTTACCAAAGAGGTAAGGAGAGCCAGGAAAGTGAAGCAGCTTCCATTTTGTTTTTAAAATCATTTTGGGGGCATTGAGGCTAAGTAGAACTGAAACAATATTTTTTCGGTTAATTGCGGTATTTCAGGATTTGAAATTCTTTTTTTTTGGTCATACTCTTGCTGAGGACCTTCTCGTTGTATATATTTCTGATCTCCACTTCCAAACAGAAAGACTGATGTTGGAGAAAAGCCATGGACTGTCTTTTGTTTATGTGGGACTCTGTGGTGTGATTTTATTTTTATTTGCTAATAATTAATCGGAGTCACAGTGGAAAAGTGTAGTTCTTCTATTTTTAATGCAGGCCCTTCTGTGACCTACGCTGTCTCTGTTATGTGCCATTTCTAGAACTGCCTGTGCATGGAGCTTAATGATTGCTGAGTTCTAATAGAATGTGCCTGGTTTATTAAGTTAGAGGATTATTTCTGCTTCATCTTCAAAAGAGCAACTGGGCTGTTTACTTTTTGGTTTCCTAGTTGATAACCAATTATATTAACTGGAATAGTATTTAACCTCTCTTTTTTTAGTACATGGGAGACCTAATAATGAAGGAGGACCCCATCCTTGGGGGACCCCATCTATGTTTCCATTACGGTATTATGCACAATGACACACCATGGTTGTGTTATTTGTCAACTTTACTGAGAACTTCCTTCCTGTTTCTTCTATGTATTCTTGCCAAAAGTCAAAACTATGATTCACTCAAAGTGGAAATTTATACATCTCATTGACAGTAAAAGTTAATCCAAGCATAGAGCTCACAAGTACCAAAATGGTTTTCCTTAGCCGAGTATTTTTAGTTAGTAGCCAAACATTTAAGATGATAGAATTGATAAATGTTTATAGCTTATGGCCTGTTCACCCTTGAGAAGGACCCAACCCCAACTTTTTCCATAACATGACCTAAATCAAAAGACCCATGGATGTTCTGTTTTGGAAGTTAAGAAGAATACCGATGTTTTTGATCACATAAACAATCCCACTTCCAGAATTAAGCTGCAGGGGACCCAGCAAATAGAAATAGGAACTTCTGTCAAGAAACATCTTTGAATGTACTTTGGGTTAGCCTTTGTCCAGTATTTGATAAAGTTTCTAGAATTCTCACTATGAAATGGATGATTTGGTTCTGGAAAACTGTCCAAGCCTTTGTGACTACAGCAGAAATAGAAATGCCTTAATGATGTCCCCATGTAGGACATTTTATTGTGAGCAACAATAGTGTGCCCCATGAGTCACTTCCAAAATTGCATGCCTATGTAGGCATGATGATTTGTCTTAGATATTTACCCAACTGAGTTTGAGAAATTTCTTTTTAAGGCAATAATTTCAAATATCTGCTCCAGAGGTAGCTATTTATTTCCAAAGCTTCCAAGAGTTACATGTTTAGATTCAAAAAAATCTAAAATTCACTTGGGAAAAATAAAATAAAAAAGATAAACTGAAGTGCCATAAGGTTATTTTATAACTTACTTGATCTCATTTTGTCAGGAGAGCTTGAAAACAAAATGTGCTTCAAAAAGTCCTAAAATTTTAATTGAGATTTAATAGGAGGAATAAGTTGTGTGTGTGTGGGGGGGGAGGTTGCTTTTGTTTTTGTTTTGCAAAATTTAAAATAACTTATAAGAGGCACCTGGGTGGCTCAGTCAATTGAGTGGTCTACTCTTGGTTTCAGCTCAGATCATGATCTCAAGGTCCTGAGATGGAGCCCTTAATGGTGCTTCTGCTCAGCGGGACATCTGCTTGAGGTCCTTTCCTTCTGCCCCTCCTACCACTTGTGCACACATGTGCTATCTCTCTCTCTCAATCAAAATAAATAAATAAAATCTTAAAAAAATAAATTTCTTTGAGCAGAAAATGTCTTTCTTCCTATCACCCTATTGCTTATTATAAAATTCAATTTAGGTGTCAGTCAGTCAGTTTTGAAGTGATTTAGAAATAGGTTTTACTTTTTGATGAGAAAGCAGCAAGGCTAGCTGAGAGGATTTGAAACCAGGGATCTATTATGGCAACCATTCTTGGAAAATAGAATCTGTTATAGCCTCCTCCACCCTCACCCCAAATCAGATGCCTTAACTAAAAATTGACTTCTTTTAATGATCTATAGTTAACTAAACCAAATGCTGAAATGTGTCAGTAACATTAATAAACATAATTTGACATGTTCTGTTCTTCTGTTCATCAATTGTAGCATCTCACTTTGGAAATCAATATTTTGTGATAGAATACTTGGTGGTGTAAAATAATAAATATATCTTTATTTTTTTCTAAAATTTTTCTTTTGTGAATGTTTTTAATAATAACCATGTTTTACTGTTTTCATTAGAAAAGAAGCTTTTTTTAAAGTTTTCTTAATGTGTGTATTTAAGCTGATAAAATTTGGAGACACCGATGTAATTAGATTCTCTCACCCCACTGGGTATATATTAGAGAGTTTATTGGTAGTGTGATTAATTTCTGTCTCTTTCTTAAATCCTGCTCTTTCTTAAATTGGTACATAAAAGTAGACCTTGGGGGTTTTGTTTGTTTGTTTAATTTCTGTACCCAAAGTAAGGCTCGAACTCATGACCCTGAAATCAAGAGTCACATGCTCTACCAACTGAACCAGCCAGGTGCCCCCAAAAGTAGACTTTTTTTAACTTTAGTTTGTATCTAGCAAGAGGATTCACTCTACCTTCCATGGCACGTCGGGAATATACAAGTTTGTTTTATGTTGCATGATGACCTTGATTTGTTTGAACCAAAATAACTGGTAACAAAAAGCAGAATGAGCAAATACTTCTCAGGAAAACTATATAAATAATAGGTCAACTGTTGGAAGGGACTTATTTTAATGGTTTCCTCACAGCCTCCAGGACATGTGATGTCAATACACAGCCATCCCCACACCCTGATCCTCTTTAACTAACCTGTGTCATTAGAGCTAATGTTTCCAATAAAATATCTTTGGTCATCAAATGTTGCTATCCCCATTCTGCTCTCTTTATTATGGTAAGAAAATGTGTAGTTCGTTATATAAATTAACTAGAACAAACTATTTGAACTACGTGAACTACGTGACAGCTTTCTTTTTCCTTGTTAGGATATATCATTCAGAATTGTGAATGACTCAGCCTCATTAATACCTATATCCCGCCCCACCCCCCAGATATCCCCAAAGTATTTCTGGCAGTTTCAAATCGGTGACAGACTTAGCATCTTTAGATAGAGTAAAATGACAAAGGTGATTTTTGCTGAATAATAATAGCAACATTCTATTTATTTAAGATCTCTATGTAGTAATTTTCACTATCTAGAAAAGACTTAAAACAAAGCAAAAAATCCTTATATGCCAAAGTAGGTGCCACAAAGCTCTGATATCAGAAAAAGGTCACATACCCCAAGCTCATGTGGTTATTCACAGGTGAGTTCCTCAATCTCAAAAACTAGTTCTCATAATTCATACAGAACTCCAAACAATTTGGGTGTAGGGCTCTTTCACATAGCACAAATGAGAGGCTATGAAATGTATGTTGGGTGGCAAAAGCATGTATGTATAAAAACAAGAGTTCTGATGGCCACAAGATGAGGTATGTAATAGCTTGACAGTGAGTAGGACACAGAAACACTTGAAAAAGTCAGACTCAAGGCTGCAAAAACATCCAACGTGTTCACTTTTCCAGCCCCTTGGGGTATTACTAGATTAGAGTGTGATACAGATTTTATGTTTAAAAAGCAAGGTTTTCCTCGAATAGCCAAAGGAATATTGGAAAAGAAAGCCAAAGTTGGTGGTATCACAATTCCAGACTTCATGCTCTATTACAAAGCTGTCATCATCAAGACAGCATGGCACTGGCACAAAAACAGACACATAGATCAATGGAATAGAATAGAGAGCCCAGAAATAGACCCTCAACTCTATGGTCAACTAATCTTCGACAAAGCAGGAAAGAATGTCCAATGGAAAAAAGACAGCCACATGCAGAAAAATGAAATTGGACCATTTCCTTACACCGTACACGAAAGTAGACTCAAAATGGATGAAGGACCTCAATGTGAGAAAGGAATCCATCAAAATCCTTGAGGAGAACACAGGCAGCAACCTCTTCGACCTCAGCCATAGC